>NC_056725.1:544472657-544795991 GCF_019279795.1 Protopterus annectens | reverse complement strand
ATGGAAAATGTAAAAGTCCTTGTCATCACCAAAAAGGTCACAAATCGGCCTATATTGTTTCCGTTTTACTTTTCCTTCTTCTTGAAGCCTCAGCAGTAGCTACAAAATATCATGTTTCTGTGTTACATCCATGCACCAAAATCAGTCCAATGAAGTTAACAGTGCATATCTCTTCTTTACCGCTATTTCATGCTCTGTAGCAAAAGATTTCTAGTCAAAGGGCTGCTGTCTAACAGGAGATGAATTAGATGGAATAACGATGGTCCTAACGGAGTTAAACACTGCTGATGTCCTAGGATAGTCTACCATAGTAATGCTTGGATCCCATATGATAACAGCAAATGTCAATGTAAGTTCCGATGAAGGTGCTGTTACATTTATACCCTTTGACAGCACACAGACTGCAGAGAAGTTATTTGGCAACTTTTTCATACATATCCCTACACTGCCAGTCTTCTTATCTTACTCTGGTAGACTTGAATTTTAAGTTGTTTCCTTTGATGATTCACCCCGGTTATCCTCAACAGCCTTAAAGTAATTTGCTGATGATTCTATGTACACTGCTGGATTTGATGAGTTAAGTGCCACAATGTATTTTCCTGCTAGCCTTTTTTTGGCCAGTTTTTTTTCCATAAAAAGCTTTGTAAACTATTAAAACATTATTTATTTATTTTATTTACATTTGTTGACCGGGAATGTCCGACTGGACGCAGGTCCATTTTCAGAGGAGGCCAGGGGAGAAAAGCTCCACAAATTAAAATATTACAGACATAGTTACAGATGAAGAACATAGTACATTCAGTAGATAACTAGCATCTGTTCTATCCACGAAGTCATAGCAGATATTAACAATTGTTACAATAAGAAGTTACTGCCATATAATAAGTAGATAGGCATGGAAGTATCAGAGCTTGCTGTAATCAAAGTTAGTTTGTTGGGTGGAAGAGAGGTAGAGGGTAGATACAGTGGGGGAAGTTAGAGGGGAGAGTTACAAGGGCATATATCCCAAAAAAATTTGTTTCTCCAGTTATGATGTTACTATCGGTTAATGTCTGGTATGTTCACAGACTTGAATGGGTACCTTCACGCATATGTAGTAGTGTACCCACTAAAGTCTACGGACGCAACAGACGTTAACTATGCTAACATCCTGAGGTTAAACTTCCCTGTGTTTCCTTGGTGACATTAGTGTAAGGAAATCGCATATTTTAAAATTATTTATACATGTGCACACACACACACACACACATGTATGTATGCATATATATATATATATAGTATATAAAAAGATGACCGAAATGTTCTGAGATTCTGAGATGGGAGAAAGTACTGTTCAGCAGTTTATGCACTCCATGCTGTGGTTTTAAGGTAAGATTTGATGTTGTCAATTTTCATTTTATCCTGACATATGGGTTTGGATCCAACCCCTCGGATCTGACTCTGCCACTGCAACAGCTTGTGGCAACCAGAAAGCTCTCGATCTCCCTACCCTAGCCATAACGCCTCTCTCCAAATCACCTCAGATCTCATCGGCAGCTTCGCAAACACATACTCCTTCCATTTAGCTCATTTAGCTCTCAGGCAGTTAGGTAAAAATTTTGTTCTTTTTACTAAACCTTTTCTTGACTAAGCTAAAAACCTAAAATCTAAGTGACTAAACATTTTCTTTACCCTTTTCACTAGTTATTTCCCTTTTCCGTCATGTACTGAGGTACTTCTTAAGTACTATTGTTAGTAGTCCTTTCTCCCTACCTTTCTTGTGATTGCCTCTCCCTTCCTTTTTTCTTGTACTGCAGTACATCTTTACTGCTATTGTTAATAGCCCCTTTTTCCTATATATCCATACTTAACCTTTCCAAAAGAGAGTTCTTTTTCATTCTTTGTAGTTTGACAGTTATGGCAAATAAATCAGATAAGCCAGCTGGCTTCAAGAAGTGTTCCAAGTGTGGTCACAAAAAACGTTAAGTGACTCACATAATTATTAAATTTAGGTCAACTTGCTCAACTAGAAGTCTCATAGAAGATGAAGTGGAGAGGATGGTCAAGAAGATCCTCTGGGCCACAAGGTATTAAGGCCCCCTTCAGCTCCTACCCCTAAGGGTCAGGAATTTTGAATCTCACCATCCCATCTTCTGATTCCTCCTCAGACTTCCTTGGAAGTTTCAGAGCCTTTGGATCCGATTCACCCAGTATAGTCTGCATCAGAGCAAAGGACCCTTCCTTTCTTGGCTCAGACCTCTGCTCTGAGTTCCTTGGTTCAGTCGGAGCCAGGGAGCTCTCGGGGTCATGGCGTCCCAATCGGGTCTGAGAGAGTGGGTTCAACTGCGAAGTTTTTGGAGCCATCCCTCTATCTAGGAACCTCAGCTCAGATCAGTCTGGCCCCAACTTCGCCCTCAGGAGCTCTGTTATCTGGATTTGAGGGTACCCGGATCTGTGGGCATGACCTGTCAGATCAGGAATCCTTCACTTCTCAGGGTCAGTCAGCTTTTAAGGCTTTGGAGAGGGCACAGACAGTATTCTACCCCATTGGATCCACAATCTTCTTCCTTGCAGACCTCGCACGCAGTGTCTACACCACACCTGACACAGGGATAGCGAGTCCAGAAGCCCCAGACTACCCAAGAAGGTTTCCCCTCCTCTTTCGATACCTCCTCGGAACTCTCCACAGAGGAGGCTTCTCAAAAGAGGAAATGTAAGAGGAAGCAGCTAGACTCCACAAAGGAGTTCATGCTGAGGACACTTACCTCGAAGGTGAGGGATCCCCATGGTCACCTCCAAATGATGTTTCTTCTGAGGACATCCTACAGATCTTGAAACAGAGAGGTGGCTGGAAGCCCAACAATCACTCATCAGAGGAGTCAGTGTACCTGGCGGCTTTTGGATCCTGACCATCTATGTCCTGGCTGACCCCACCCACTGATGAGCTCATCAAGCTGCTCTCTTGGCAGGTGTGGGAGGCTCCGGATTCCATTGAACCTACCTCCTGGAGACCAAATAAAATAATAACGGAACCAGGGGATAAAAATGTTGCCAAAAGGAGTTCCAGTAGATGCCATGGTCATGGTGGCAGCCAAAAAAAAAGAACTTGTGGAAGAAAGTTCTATTATTCATCCTCCGAATAAGGATTCTAGGATGGATAGATAGATGTAGAAAGCATGTTTTCTCTTCAGTGACCTTTGTCTTCAAGGTCCCCGAATTATCTTTCCCATTTTAACAGATTGCAGAGGGATCTGATCAAGGAGCTATCAGATACCCTCTTAGGAGCTGTGCCTGAAGAGGTACAGGATTCAATTACTCCCAAATGGCCACCTTGTATCCTACTGCAAACTCCCCCATGAGGCTCATTTTACATGCAACTGAATGGGTGAGTAGAGCTGCGGGTTCAGGCATCTCTATGAGGAGGCAAGCCTGGATGTGTTTGTGCGACTTTGCTGAGCCCTTTAATTCTTCATTCATCAACACTCTGTTTGACGGCACTTCCCTATTTGGCCCAAAATTCAGAGATACGCTGTCCAGGTGTGAAAAAGATGGGAAGACCCTTTCTGCCATGTGAGTTTGTTTTTCCACTCCCCACAGACTCTACTCAAAAAATCAAAGGAGCAGTGGAAAGATGTGGATCGGAAAATCATAAGGGTCTTTTCCTCAAGCAAATGGAGCAAGTTCCCCCAGGGGCAGGGGGGGGGGGGGCAATGATGGAAGACACCATGGCAGAGGAGCTCAGCATCAAGTGTCCAGAGATGCATTCTTGGGGAAACCCTTCCAGCGGTCCTGATTGGAGGTCTAATTGCTCTTGGGTTGACTATCCCTGCACCTGAGAGCCTGGCTAAACATGAATGACAAGTGGGTGCAGAGAATACTATATACCGTTTTCCTGTCCACAGCACCAAAGCAAAAAACTCTCCGATGTTCCACCCAGTCAAAGGGAGCAAACAGCCATCCAGATACAAAGGCTGCAAGACAAAAGAGTCATCCCCACCAAGTCCTTCAGATCAGAGAGGATCCAGTACTTACTCCAGATTCTTTTTGGTACCAAAAAAGATAGGGGACTGGAGACCAATTTTGGATCTCAGCAGATTGAACAAATCAGTTCAATGGAGCAAATAACGGATGGTCACTGTTCTGTCCATTCTTTCATTCTTGGAGAAGGACGACTGGATGTGCTTGACAGACCCTCAGGATGCATACTACCACAAAGATGGACAGGTGATCCAGAAGTCATTTACGCTTCCGTCTGGGAACCAGTCACTACCAGTTCAGAGTACTGCTGTTTGGCCTCACTATAGCCCCCAGTGTCCACCAACTGTATGGGAGTAGTAGCAGCTCATTTAACACAAGGATTCTAGGTGTTTCCATATCTAGACGAATGTCTCATAACCACCTTGACCAGGCATCTACTTCTAGAAGCAAAAGACAGGTCCTTCAAACTTATTCTTTGTTAGGTATTACAGTAAGTTACAAAAAGTCACACCTAGACCCCTCTCGAAAATTAGACTTCATAGGAGCAACCACAAACAATCAAGATGGTAGCACATCTCCCATCATCATGAGTGATGACCATAAGAGATCAACTCAGAAAGTTGCTACACAATTCAAAGCATCTGCTTGAATAGTACTTCAAGCCTTAGGTTCTATGGCAGCAGAAATAATACTAGTTCCACTAGCCTGAGAATTTATATGAGAGTCTTCCAGTGGATGCACGCAGTTCAGTAGTCTATCCTTCACCAACCCATGGTAGCCCAGATACAAATCAAGAACACTTGCAGGAAGGATCTTATATGGTGGATTCAATCAGATCATCTTATACAAGGTTGCCCCTTTGTTCCTTCTCTCACCAAAGCCACAGACACTTCCCAGATAGGGTGGAGGTGGGGTGTCATTATCTAGAAAAAAACAGTCCAAGGCACATGTTCTACATAATAGGCCAATTCGCACATAAATGTCCTAGAGACGAGAGTGGTGCTACTAGTGTTGCAAGCCTTTCAGAATGCTCTTCCTCTGGGGACAACTGCAATTCAATCGGACAACATGTTAGTAGTCTGGTACCTCAGCAAGAAGGGGGAACCAAATCCTACCCCTTATGCAGAGAGGTACCCAGTGTGTGGCAGTGGATGATCTCGTCCAACCGCTTTCTGGTAGCAATGCTGATGTTGAATCCTGTGGCTAGTACTGAAGAGCATGCAAGTTGGTAAACCCAAATTATATGATTTAATAATGTAGTGATCTACCTGAAGACCACCTTTGGGGCGAGGGACATATGAAATGAAGAGGGATTCTCCCAAACAGAACAGCTGACATAGTCCTTTTTGCAGTCTATAGAAATTCAATAATACTGTGTGCTGAATGTCATCCTGTTTCAAAACAGGTTTACTTTTAACAAAAGTAAATGGAAGTTACTGTCAAATCCCACCTCTAATATTATCTCATTACAACAGGAACTTACTTTTAAACAAATGTATAAAAAGGCTAAAATTAAATGCAAAGAAATGTAGTAGTCTCATTTTCAAAACAGCTTTTTTTCACCAAAATATAGCACAGCTAATACTCCCCACCAAAATGACAATGTAGTCAGGAATCTGGATCAATCATTCCCTTTTAACCAACCATCATGTAGGTACAGTAGTTAGAAAATCATTCTATCTAGCACAGCTAATACTTACAGGTCCATTTTCAGCGGAGGCCCGGGGAGAAAAGCTCCACAAATTAAAATATTACAGACATAGTTACAGATTAAGAATCCTAGCAATTAAAATACTAGGTCAAAAGATGTTACACCCTTGCATACTGCCTTAATTAGACCTATCCTACAGTACAATGTCACTTTTGGGATGCATCTATCTACACAAATTAGGCAACTGGAAAGGTCCCATGGTTTCCTAACCAATAAGACTGATAGTCTATACTAGTCTCTGTAGATCAAGAGCCATTAGAAAAAGCTTGAAGTGCTGTCCCTTTACTCTATCTTATAGGCTCTCATGGGGAGATCTATACCTTGAATTCCCAGCCATTACGGACTCCATCCTCCTTGATCTCCTGCATATCAGTAAATCAGATAGGTCCACTTACCCCAGAACAAGAGATTTAAACTTTCAGCAACAGATGGTGGCTCAGGGTCTTCAATGCCTACCCTCATCTCTGGAACAGAATTCCCCTGCAAATGAAACGTGACGACACCCCAGTATCTTTCAAATTTACCCTGGGTTACCATAAACCTGGCCCTGGACTAACGTGCTTTGCCCTTAAGTAGGAGGGTACAGCATAAGAGTGGATGTTGGCAAAGTGAATGTTTTTTTTTTTTTTTTTTTTTTTTTTTTTACTCAACTGTCTTGTGACTCGTGAACCCATGAACCTATGTACAGCAAACTATGGCCTCATTTCTACACGCAAGGTTTAAGAACAGAATTAACACTTAACCCTGCTTCACAGTATTTCTTTAATTTCTTTGTAATGCAGTTAGTATAAATACAAATTTGTAATTATACAGTTAATAACATACCTCAAGGAGCTCTGAAGAAACATCAAATGAGCATTCTTTGCCATTGCTATCCTCAGTGTCTGCTCGTTTATAGAAAAGCATATATGCACTGTGGGTCTAAAACAATAGCATAATTAATTTTTACTTTCTGTTTATACAACTGTCAAGCTCAGGCATAAATCAGTGTGCAAATTATTCAATACTTTAATTAAAATGTGGTACAATTTATTTATTTTTCATGATAAAAAAGATGCTGGACAAAGCATCAACAAGCTTAAGTACACTGTAGTAAAATAGCTAAATTCTTAGACAGCAGTCCTAGACTTCAACGTGATTGCAAAGATCTGTATTTTGTGGCATGTGCCTGCTTAAGCACAGTAAATGCAGTAGGGTTTTCAGACTTAATAAACTGCCTTCCAATGCATAAAAAGAACAGAATATGTAATGAGTTGCAGTACTAGTTGTGAAGATCAGATCTTTGAAATCATGCCTATCAAGTGCTTATACTAAACTAACACTACAGATGCAACCTGACAAAAAGACTAATTCAACAGTTAGCACATGACTACTTCCTTTCTATCTGATGCTATTCAGAGAAGCACACCTTTCAAAATGGAGAAGCCTACCCTATTCCCCAGTACTTTCCAGTCAGGGCCAAAAATAGTCCAAAAATAAGTGTGTGTGTGTGTGTGTGTGTGTGTGTGTGTGTATGTGTATGTGTGTGTATGTGTGTTGAGGGGGGGGCAAGAAAATTATCTAACAAAGAATAGTAAGTGCTGGTCCTCCTTTTGAGGGCTAAAAGAAAAAATAAGAAGCCTAAAGAATGAAACAAATCTCAAAGATATAAAGTTATAGCACATACTTTCAAAGTGCTTTCCCTATATTTTGAGTTGATATAACCTGAAGCTTCAACCAATTAACACACACAAATCAAAGCTTCAGTTCAACAAAATTTGTAAGGAAAGCATTTACAGGTGGCAAGGCCCATACATTCTCCCACCTCCCTTACTTGTACTTACTAACTCTACCATTGCACAACCAAAAGAAAAAGCCCACACAAACTAAATCACTGCAAACAGAAACTGTGGTTTCCTATGGGTTACCAAAATCAGGGAGATTAACACTGTAGAAATGAACCAGTTTAAAGCTCATGCACCTTACACTCTACAAAGTGTAGGGATATGTCTCAAAATCAGTCATCTTCAGAGGTACCTTGCTGGTATTTTGCAAGCAACAAATTGAAGGAGAGAGAGAGAAAAGCAAGATTTAAGGCAGCTAACCTTATAAAATACTCATGCCAGATGCTTCTCTGCAACTGGATAAGTACATAGGTTGCTCTGTCTGATGATTGTGTGTGACTTTATTCATGCACAGCTGCAGAAATGTCCTAATACTAAAAAAAGCATTAATGCACATGGCTAATATAGCTATCATACCAATTTGAGTGCTATCTGAACAGCTAAAATAATGTGCAGGTGGGGATACTCAATGTTACAGAAGACCTTTTAGAAAGAGATTCTTGTAGCACTATTCATAACATTTACACTCCTTACCTTTAATGGAGGCTAAAGTGCTCACCAGTCAACCTCCCCTTGCACTAAACAATGCTAGTCTCAATAACGCAAGCCCTGTGTAAAATCAGAGATGACTGGTAACTTCTACGGCTCTTCTAGTGAATGCCGTTTAGTAAACTGTGACTGAAACCTCTGGTAAATGAAACAATGACTATAACAAATGTCACACTTCAAATGTGCATAACTATATGCAACTGATAGCCTTTCAAGTTATACCAAACCAATAGTTTTTTTGAAGAAATCTAAATTCTCATCCATATGCAAAAGGGTGGAACTGAGGTACTCAAAATGCTGCAGCAATTTCCCTTGGAAGATCTACTGTATGTTGTTCTGAGGGAGGATTCCTAGAACAGGATGCAGAAAACCTGGGCAATTCACCTGGTCCAAGGCAGTGGGCAGTTATAAGCATCTCCAGCAGTACTGCTGTGTCATAGCTCACCCTACTCCTTGAACAGACATCTAGTTTGTAGTGCTTTGCAAATCAGTGTACATTTGTTTAAGCTGCTGCTTTCAGTGTGTCCTGTAACACTTCCAAAATAAGTAGAAGAATTTTGCAGACACAGGACCATTAATACTGTTGGTGTATTTATCATTATAAAAGACAATAAAATAGACCTATTACATAGACAGCATTTGTTTGGTTACAAACAATTAATTGTCTTCTTGAAGGAGATACACAGCTGATAATTTCAGGATGGTCTGCCACAAACACACTAAACAAATTCTGTGGAGAAGTCGATGCATTCAATAGATCTCTTGTCATACAAAATTTAACACTATTTTCCTTAATCAAGACAAACCATTTGCAATACTTATCAGATGGAAATCTTAGACCAAAATTAAATCGCACAAGAAAAAAATGCAATGAAGCAACCAACAGTTGAAGTGCATGAGAAGAAATGAAGATTTTGTGAATATTGTTATAGGAATATTTCCCTAAGGAAGATGGGACCTGTTAGCTATCTTAGGAGGTGAGTTTAGATACTATCTCAGTGACACTGCCAAACAGTGAGTTTTCATATCCCACAAGGCGTCAATGTTAAAAAAAAATTGCTCAGACTAACAACATCCTCAAGACAGAGCAATAAATGTCCTGAACACATCTAACCTGTTGAAAAAATGCCTTCACACCTGGAGAACTTCATAACTTTTTACCCTTAATGTTAACTCTGAAACCACCATAAAAAGATGGCATGATAACACAGCAAAAACCCACTCTTGAGGGGCTAGAAAAGGCAGCTAACTGCAAAACAAATCCAAACATTTTTTTATGTAGATGAACAAAACTCTGAAATGTATTTCTCCCTGCTTGATGATTAAAAAAAGGCCACTGACATGTTCATGCAGAACCCTGTGTGGCAGTTAGCACAGGAAATTAAGGCTATAAGCCGTTAATGAAGTGCTTCCTGTAGTCCAGAATTTGACTGCCTCAATCTTCATCTGCCTGCTGTGTGACTGAGCAAATCTATTAACCAGACAGTGCTACAGCAGCACCTCAGGAAAAATGGACACTTCTGGGCAGTGAACTTCCATGGTTAATAAACATAAAAAACAAACAAATAGAAAGGTAACCAGATGTCTTGAAAAATCCATTAACACAAGTTCTGAAGCATTTAAAAGGTTTTCATTCAATACATTAATGTGGTGGTTGCTGTTCATGCATTTAGCAGTAAAGAAATATGTGTAACCTACTGCTACCTACAACCACATGAAAGTAACAGCTCAAATATCAGCTACAGGGATGAACTAGTAGATGGTACAGTTGAAGATGATCCAGTCACAACTTTCAATCTTCTGAAACCCAAGAAAGATGAATGGCTTGATCCAAGCCACCTAGTGTTGATTCCTCAGGTCCGTTAAGAGACCAGCTGAACAATATGATGGAAAGTCAACTCATGTGCAAAGCATAAATGGCTACTGCCAAAGGCTTTAAGGAAGGACTGGGGCAAACATTACAAATGTGAGGATATCCATAAGCAATGTGGCTCTCTCTGAAAACAGGAACACACTGCCCACAATGGAAAGAATTAATATAAGAAACTGAATCCTCAGACAGAACAATAAGAAAACTTCTGGATGCTCTCTTTGACCTCCATAAGGTGAAATAACTGCATCATCTTATCCTTGTGCATTTGGACTATGGTCTCAAATGGTGATGACAGCAGCTAATCATTCAAGTAAGCTAAGATGTACATGCCATGCCTGTGGAGTCTGCAGTGACAACACTTAAAACACTGTGGGAAAAGATAAACAGTGCACAGGAAAATTCAAAGAGCAAAGTCTTAAACAAGAAACCATGTCCCTTCAGATTTAAATGGAAAACAAGAAACAGCTGTGATTAATGTCGGACATGAAGAATCACTCTTCCCTGTCTGAGATGTGTAGCAAAGCTTTCACATTTATAATCCTGGATTTCTTGCATACAAACTGCTAAAACATTTTAAGTCTATAACTGGCCAAAAGTCCCTAACATTTCTAGTACCAAAAGTAGGAGGAGTAAAATACCTCTCCCAATCCAACCCCTGCTCTTCCTTGTGGAAAGTGTCTAATCTATCTTGCACAGACGAGAATAGGCTTCTTGCTGTAAAGTAGGAAGATGCAAGGGATGAAGATTTGACTGTTTGGCCAAAGAAAGCAGCAGACCTAAATTAAGTTACAAAGCTAGTTTTACTGCATTGTTTGCTCCTGTGCTTGCTGACCATCAAATCTTCCCCTCAATCAGACAAAGGCCATTCATTCCTCTGCACCAGGGATTCCATTCAGAGCTCAGTCGACAGCCTTCCAAGGTGTGTGTGTGTGTGGGGGGGGGGGGGGGGACACTCATGCAGCCATGAGGGTGCTTTGCGATCACAATGGCATCCTGTCCAGGCAATAAGAACTCTCTGTATAGCGCAACTCTATCCCCTAGTTGAGGAAACATGCAAACTTTGGCAGCCCTGTGACTCATAACACACTCTCCTTGCAAGTGCATGGTTCTGTGGATGCAATATAAAGGCTACTACCCTTTTGGTGGTATGGTGAGACTAATGCCTGCCAGCAGCATGGCTAGCATGAGGGGAAGATGGAAGCATCCCAGGGCACAAAGTGTTAGGGAGTTCCATCAACAGATGCAGACTAGTCTTCAGTACAGTACATTAACGGCATTCATTTGTTAGTACGGCATTTGTAGTCACAACTGAAGCTCTGCTGCTATAATTTAAAAAAAAGGAGAGTTTTTTTTTTTTTTTAACTGGCGCACTTCAATATTCTGCATGTGGTATGAACTATAGTAACTGTGTTACAAATGTAGCAAGCAGCTTCTACAGTTTAAAAGGCAAGAAGAGTGCCTCCCTCAGTTCTAGGGGGGCAGAAAAGGACTTTCCCAAATTGAGAGGATACCAGATTGGGGGAATGGCGCAAGATGACAGAATAACTAGCTAGCTACACTTCTGATGTTTACCTCCAGGTTACGTCTTTGCATCGTTGCCACTCCTCTGAGGTACACTGGCAGTATATGCACATGGCTCCACCCGTCCTTCCAGCTTGGACGTCAATCAAATCTTTACTGTTCTACGCCACAAGCTTCAGATGAGTTCTAAAGTGTTACCATTAGTAACAATAACTTTCGTTTGATACAGCGGATCCCACTAGGACTACTGAGTTGCTTTTGAACATTTTTACTGGCTGGGGGATACTTGGCCAGCACAGTTGGAAATTCTTAGTTATGTACTTGCCAAAACTTGGTATCCGTGTTGTCCTCTTCCCATTCTGCTTCACTGATGGGTTATGGATCCGATCCTCGATCAGACTCGGCCGACTTTTACAGACTTCAGCTTCCAGGCTTGAGCTCCTCCCTTAACCACAAACATCTGCCCCTAGCTCAATCTCCTCAGATCGAGTTTGCTGCCCCTTATAGACAGAAGGAGAGGAACCAAGCCAACAAAGGCTTTTTCAGATCCTCTAGAACCAAAGTGTTTTGGAAGGGGATGGCTGGGTGGAAAGGTGAAGCAGCATGAGAGGAGGATAACACAGATACCAAGTTATGGTAAGTACATAAATAAAAAAATCTGTTGATGTCCCTCTCATTCTGCTTCACTGATGGGTCAGAATCCCGAGCTAGATGACTTCTTGGGTGGCCTCAAGGAAGAGTATGCCGGAGCACTGAGGAGCCAAAGGATGTTTTGCTCCTGGAAACCATATCCAACTTATAATGGGACACAGAGGTATGAGACAGAGACCAGGTAGCTGCAGCACAAATGTCATCAGTAGGAATTCTAGAAGAAAAAGCTGCTGATGCAGCTATGGATCTTGTAGAACAGGCTTTTTGAGAAGTAGGCAACTTTAGACTATTTTTTCATAAACAAAAGATATACAACGTGTTATCCACTTTGCTATTGTCACTTTTTAAACTGCTTGACCCTTACAATTAGACGAAAAAGCTGCTCTGATCTCCTGAATTCTTTTGTCCTGTGGCAGTAGAAAAGTAACTGTGAATATCCAAGGAATGTAACATATATTCTCCTTGGTTGCATACATTCTCCTTTGTTGGAATAGTTATGAAAGAACACTGGCAACTGAATGCACTGATTTATATTAGCCTCTATGGTGACCTTTGGCATTAATGAAGGATTAGGATGGAGGGAAACTCTATCCATTTGAAAAACGCTGTAGGGAGGTTTGGATGAAAGAAGCTGCAACTCAGAAACCCTTTTTGCTGAAGTAATGATAACATGTACAGCAGACTTCCAAGGATAAATATTTCAAGTCACAATCATTAGCCAGTTCAAAAGGACTTTGGGTCAAAGCTTGTAGGACAACAGTCAGATCTCACAGAGGAGTTGGACCCTTGATTGGAGGTCTAAGAAGAAAAATACCCATCATAAAGGCTTTACATAACCTAGCTGAAGCAACAGATCCCGAAGGTAATCCCGAACAGAAGTTGGATATGGCTGCTAACTGGAGCTTAATGGTCACAAAACTAGAACCTTGTTTAAATAAAGACTCAAAGGAAATAATTGAGGAAACAGGAACTAAAAAGGGATTATCGTAATTATTAGCAGCCCAAATAGAAAATCTCTTTCACTTACTCTTATATACTTTCTTGGTGGAAGCTTTTTGAGAAGCCATAATGACAGCCTTGATCGTCGAAGAGAGCCTGGACCTCTAGCTATCATAAGAACTGGAGAAACTATGTGGTTAACTTGCGTGAGGGGAGATCTGGGGGAGTCCCGGTGTGGGGTGTTACAGGAGGTCTGGTTTGGGTTCCAGTATCCATGGAGGATGTTTGAGGTGAGACCAGAGGAAGGGGAACCAAATCTGATGAGGCCAAAAGGGGGCAATGAGGATCACTGTGCTCTTTAATCATTTGGTTTTCTGAAGAAATTCTGGGATCAGTGGAAGAGGAGGGTAGGCATAAAGGAGATGGGGGGGGCAATTGTGGATCACAGCGCCTCTCGGGGAACTTCCTGAAGGAGGGATCAGAGTGAAATAACTCCTGCACTTGTTGTTGTAAGGAGATGCAAACAGATTGCAGCAGGGGAGACCCCAATGGTCAAATATCTTGTTAGCTACTGACTGACTGAGGACCACTAGTGGGTCATCAGAATGGATCTGCTTGAGCCTGTCTGCCAATGCTTTCAATTTTCCTGTTACATGCATTGGAAGCAGAAAGTAATTTCAAAAGATCACCAACTCCAAAACCCTCCTGCCCTCTCTGCAGACAGGATATGAACGGGTTCCTCCTTGCTTGTTGACATACCAGACTACTGACATGTCTGTGTGTATTGCAATGGTCCCTAGAGATAGAGCCTCTTGAAAGGCTTGCAAAGATAAAACAGCAGCTCTCATCTTGAGGACATTGATATGCAATCTGGTCTCTGGTATCAAGAGTCCACATGCCTTGGACCATCTTCCCATCAAAATACCCCCTCCCCCAAGTGGGAAGTGTCCATGGTCACTGTGGCTGTTGAGTGGAGGAAGGATGAAAAGTCTACTGACTGTCAGGTCTGAGTAAATCCACTACTGTAAATGACTCCTGCAAATGTTGGTCAACTTGATATCTGATGTAGAACTGACCACTGAACACAAAGTGCCCATTGAAGAATGCTCATATAGTACCTGGCTAGAGGAACCAATATTATAGAAGCTGCCATAGACCCCAGGGTCTGTAGAATCAATATGGCAGGAGGAGAGGGATGAGATAGTATGGCATGGACTTGAACAGTCAAGGTGATGATATGGTGCTGAGGCAAGTAAGCTATCTGCATAATGGTGTTTAGCTGGACCCCAATGAATTCTAAAATTTGTGCCAGCAATGGTTGTGACTTGTCCATGTTTACGGTGATGCCTAGGAAGTGGGATATCTGATAAAGATAGTCTCTGGCCTGAGAAAGTTGACGCTGTGTGGGGGCAGTCAGGAGTCAATCGTCTAGATAAGGGAATACCTGAAACCCTTGCAGTCGAAGAAGAGCTGAAACCACTGCCTTGCACTTGGTGAACACCCAGGGGACTGTGATGAGACCAAAGGGCAGGGCTCTGAATTGGAAGTGATTGGCTCCTAGGCAGAAGCGCAGATGACTTCTTGAGTGCCTGTCTATTTTTATGTGATAGCACATACTCCTGAATAAACAGAGCATATCCAATCGTCTTTCCTTAGTAATGAAAGGATAGACTGAACCGTCACCATCTGGTACTTCTCTTTCTTTACATATAAGTTGAGTTTGCTTAGGTCCGAGATAGGCCTCAGGTCTCCTGTTTTCTTTGGTACCAAAAAGAAACAGAGTAAGTTCTGGATGCTCTCTCTTCAGCTGAGACTTCTTGGATGACAATAGTACTTTTTTGATTTCTGCAACTGCCAACTCCCTCTGGCTGGGTGGAACGTCGGAGTTTCTTTTGAATTTTTGGAAGGGGTAGAGAAAAAGGAATGTAGTAGCCTGCTATATTATATATAGGATATTGTAGTTTGCACCCAAGCATTTGTCAGACAGTCGGGCAGCACTTCAGGAGAGCTGAAAGGGCACATGGAAAACGGCTCCCTGAAGCCCTGGTTTTGTGGGCCCCACCTACCTATGGGGAAGCGTCTCCCATTACAGCCTCCTCTTCTGCCTCTGGAAGAGTACTCTCCGCTCTGATCAGGAAAGGAGCCTTGTGATTTAAAGAACTAATTCTTCTTAGCCCCTCTTTGATTCCTTGTGTAGGTTCATTGAAGGGTGGAAAACTTAATCACCATGGCAGAAAAGATCTTACCTTCTTACTCGCTGCAGATCAGGGTGTCCTTAACTGATGGTCCAAACAATGAAGAACTATCAAAGGGGGCGTTGACAAAAGATGCCATAAAAGGCTCCGCGAAATCACAAAGCCTCATCTAAGCATGTCAACATATCCCAATGCCGGTGCCAGCTGCCCTTGAAGATCCTTCCGCTGAGTGAAAAATCAGCCTCATGGTAGAATTTGCTAGTAGGTAACAGTGGTTAGCTTTGGAGAAATCTTATCTAACTCCTTAGGCTTGCACTCCGCCAAGGATTCAGAGAGTAACCAGGTCTCTCTGAAGGTGAATAAAATGTGCCAAGTACTTAAGTGCTCTCACCGAAAAAGTCACTGAAGCAAAGGCAAGCTTCCAGAATCTGTCCAGCTCTCTGTTCAGTGGATGGACAGTCAAGCTCTGCTGAGTGAGCTCTTTCTTGGTAGCTGCTGCCTTCACCATAGCACCAACTGGCATGCTCTTACTCCAAAAAGTTCAGTCTTTAGGGGGATAAAGGATTTTGTCTGGGTGCTTCAGTACAGGCTCTATGGTGCCCAGCTCTTTTCAGGCCTGACGGGTGAAAATGTCTACAAGAGTGTCCACGGGGGGGGGGGGTACTACCAAAGATGTAGATGGTTCCACCCTGAAGGGCTCCAGGAATACGGATTCCTCTGAAGAGGGGGTTTTGAATGACCCGTCACTTCTTTGCTTTAAAATTTCTAAGATGTCTGCAAAGGAGACATCGTCCGGTGGTGATTTGGGAAACCCCTCTCCCTCACAGTAGTCCATACCTTCAGTAAGGGACTCCATAGGGGAGTCCAACTGCCTCATTTTGCACATCCTCTTTCGTGGGGATCTCCTCCACGTGACATTCAAGGGAGGAGTCGGAAGAGGAAGGGACTACCTCAGGTGGGATGGTCTGAAGGTCCTTAGAGGCAGACTGACCCTGGACAAAAATGGCAGATCCAAGGCTCAGATCCGATGCAGGAACACAGGGAGGAGCAAAAGTCAAAGGGTCTGGTGCTCTGCTTACAGAGAAAGTCTTTTATATAACCTGGAAAGCTGAAGGTCCCTGGGATACTCCAGTGAACTCCTTAGGAGTCAAAGTCCCGAAAAA
The DNA here is from genome assembly GCF_019279795.1 of Protopterus annectens. NCBI lineage: Eukaryota > Metazoa > Chordata > Ceratodontiformes > Protopteridae > Protopterus > Protopterus annectens. Next base: position 544,779,609 of record NC_056725.1, on the reverse strand, counting down.
GAAGGGGGAAGCTCACTATAACCTAGACTCCCAGACAGAACTGGACCCATGTTGTTGAGGGCCGAGGCTCCAAGGGGAAGGGAAAGATACAAAAATATTGGAGCCGAGCCCCACTCTCTCGGATCTGGCCGCAACATCCCAAATTCAGGATTCACTCTGACCCAAAGACCTCAGAGCAGAGGCAGTCAAGGTCACAGTCGGTATCGAGGAAACAACAGTCCTCTGGATCCAACCCTGAATCCCTAGGAAGACTACGGTCTGGGGCTCGGAAACTGAAACAAATCACAGAAGGAGAAAAAGAAGTGGGAGGAGTACTCTCGGATACACGAGGGGACGGAGCTGGAAGTACTCCCATCTGGAACTGAGCCTTGATAGCAGACCTTACCATCTTGTCCATGTCATTGTACAGGCTTCTAGTGGATCTGGAAGAAGCCACTGAAGAAGGATGAGTGTCTGGAGGTCTGCAAAAGTTCTGTTGGAACCGTGGGAGAAATAGATCTAACAGATCTCCCAGGAGAATGAATAGTGGACTGCAGATCTATGGATCTAGGAGTTACATGAGAACTTGGATCAAAGTCTTAGTATCCGGAGAATTCAAGGAAGTAGAAGGCTCACTTGGAGGTGTCAAATCTGTAGGATCTGAGGGAGCTAACACCGGCCTCAGTGCCAACATCATCAGATCCGAATCCTTCAGAATCTTGGTAGGGGGCTCCGAAGACGCTCTGGAATCCTTGTAATGGCATTTCTTTGCCTTGCAGCCGAACAATTCTTTTCAGGAGGGATTGAGCCCCTGGAGAGGACAAAGGAGTGGGCATAAAGCCCTTTACAATACGTTTGTTCTTTCCTTCTTGGATAGCTCTAGGATTAAATCCCTCACAGATGCTACAAGGGGAACCCAGATGAGAAAGTCCTAAACAACAGACACACCTGTCGTGTGTATGAGTGTGGAATTTTTCTCTCACACTTGGCGCACCTTTCGAAACCCATAGGTTTATCCATGCTGAAAAAGAAGATATATATTTTTAGCAAAATAGGAAAGAAGGGCCAGAGGCTGAAAGGGAGAAAAAGTGTAAGAGAAAGGGAAGCCCCAACGCACCTCGTATACACTAAAAGGGCAGGGGAGAAACAAAAGAATATTATAATATTAAGAGAAATTATCTGCAGATAAAGTTTAAGTTTTAAGAAAAAAAGATTACTATAGAAAAACACTTAACTGCTTGAGCGCTGTTAACCAGAGTTGTAAGCACTGGCAGCAAATGAGATCTGAGGTTGAGCTAGGGACAGAGGATTGTGAGCAAGGGAGGAGCAGGAGCCTGGAAGCTGAGGTCTGTAAAAGTCAGAAGAGTCAGAAACAAAGATCGGATCCATAACCCATCACTGAAGCAGAATGAGGAGGACATCATCAGATCTTGCTAATTTTTCCATTAGGAAGAGGAGAAAGATGGAAGCAAAATTTTAACTCAACATGCTGAAGACTGTTGTAAAATTTATGAATGACAGAAATATGGCAAAGGAAGATGTTGACAGTTCACTGATGGAAAAAACTGCAGTAACAAAAATGGTCAAACTAAGGCCTGATGTGCACTGGATGGTGAAGATGATGAAGTAAGAGACAAGATTCTTTATCCAAGTCAGTAGCCAGAGAGCTAAACAGTAAATCAATGCAACTCATTGTTCTTGTTCACAGGCTGAAGGTGTTGTTTTTCCCAACCTCTCCCTGTTTCTCTGTGTCTTAAATTGGTATAACTGGTTTTACATCTTGTGTGTTATCTGACTATCTCAAGGATTACTTGCACAAAATTAGACCCTCTTAATAACAGCCTGCATATCACTGCTTGAGCCTTCCTGTGTCCTGCCAGAGTGCTCTTCAAACTATCTGGAGATATACAGACCTAAGTATATTTTTCTGGCACTTCAGAGTTGTGCACTGTTAATTGTTGCTTGACTAATTTGATATCATTGCTGGCTGACTTCAGTGTTGTGCACTGTTATTTTTGCTTCACTGTATAGTTTATCAGATCTCTGCTGAAGGTGTTGGTTTTCCCCTACCCACCCTATTCCTATTTATTTGGAGGCTTTTGCAGTCGCCCGCCCCCCAGTCCCATCTCTTTACCTCATTCTACCTAAAGGACTCCTTCTGCACTTGTTTTTAGTCATTTTTAATTTAATTGCATTTTTTAAACGGTTTGATTTAACATTGCTACATACTCAAGTGTGCTAGCTTGCACTGCATTTTAATTGTTTTTACTGCTGTTTTAACTACTTTTCTGTATATATATATATATATATATATATATATATATATTTATATATATAAAAATCTAAGCCGGTTTCCTACCTTTCCTGTAACTAGTGCAGTCCAGATTCAGATTTGCTGTATCCAGGACTGTATGTCAGCATCTGAGACCCCCAAGCTTTCTGTGTTGGAGGGGAAGCCTTCTAGCTTATCAGTGGGAGTGGTAAGCACTAGGTAACCTATCTACCACATAAGGAGTGGTTCTGGCCCAGAAATTGTAGTTATTGGCCGTTTGGGCAGTTTTTCCATCTTTCTCAACTTTCTGATTTAAAAGCCCACATTTGCACTTGTTTCTCCCCTTTCCTGTAACTAGTTTAGTCCAGATACAGATTCTTAGTTTTAGCACTTGAATTTGCTTATTCGTGATCAGCACTTGTTCAGAACTTGTAAGCACTAAATAACCTACTAATTACTACAACACTCAACCTTCCTCGTTACCTAGAGGAAAACAGTTTTGGCACTTACTTGCCTCATTTGCTTAGAGAAAAACAGCTCTTGTACTCACTTTCCTCGCTTATCTAGAGGAATTTTTTTTTTATTCAGGTATGTCCAAAGGTCAGCTCCCAGTGTTCTCTCCTGTCTATCTGATTAATCTGGGCATCTTGGGGCAATGTAGAAATTGCCTCCTATACACAGACAACCCTCTTCTCCTTCCACCCAACACTACAACCTGTGAGAGATGCACTTATCTAGCTAAATTGGAGGTAAAGCTCTCTCCAACCAAGACTGAACTTGACAGTCAAGAGGAGAAGGTAAACACTTGCACCACACCACACTCATCACATAGTCTCACTAAATCTACACCATCAAAATCCACACACAGTAACACAAAAACATTCGCGGAGGCGGTCAATAATAATCTGTCTAAGCAACAGAGATCTCCAAAGCAGAAATGCAAGCAACCTCCATACCCCAACACAACCCAAATGACACAGACTCAGTGTGCCACTCAACCACAGCCAATAAGGCAAAACAACTTACCCAACATACTAGTCATAGGTGACTCTATAGTCAGGTACACTGATATCCCACTCAACAGGCTAAACAAGGAGTAGGTTACTGTCAGCTGCCTGTTGGCTGCCAGGATCCGCCACATAACCCACGCACTCAGGTCACTCCACAAGTACAAATATGACTCTGTCATTGTCCATGTTGGTGTGAATGACCGGAGACGTACCTCCCTGAACTACATGAAAAGAGACATGGAAGAGCTCTCCGATCTTGTAGCCAAGGCAGGTATGACCCTAGCCCTGAGTAGCATTCTGCCATCGCCCAGAATGATACCGCAGTACAAGGACAAAATGATTGACTTCAACAATTGGCTAAGCTTCTGGTGTCATTCTAAGGGGATCCAGTATCTGTCTGCTTGGGATGACATGGTCGACAGACCACGATGCTTTGCCAGAGATGGCCTGCACCTTTCGCCCCTGGGATTCGGGATACTGGTTAAGGCTCTTGCTGCTCTTACAGTGCCTTTTTTAGGCAGGGTTCAAATAACAAATTCACCACCATAACAGGAACAAGCAAGCAAAAACTGAGGGTAATGCTACTCAATGCTAGAAGTCTAAATCTCAAAATGCACTCACTCGAGGCACTCCTTAAAATGGAGAACATTGATATCTGTGCAGTGACTGAGACCTGGTTCAAGGCTCCAGGGAGCACCCCTGCACTACCAGGCTACAACTCATACCACACTTTTCAGCCATGTAATCTGGACCGAATCACCAAAGGCGGAGATGTACCCATATTCATTAAGGATATCCACACCTCCAGGCTAGTTGCTCAGCATAATGCATCCGAGGTTATCCAAGTGCAACTGACTCTGGGCAAAACTGCAAATAAAATTGCAGCTTGCTACAGATCCCCCACCATGCCCCAGGATTCACACTCCTCTTTTCTTGATGTACTGGAAAATATTAGGGTTCAACCAAACACCTTAATAATGGGCGACTTCAACTACCTCACCATTAACTAGGAAAAAAAGAAGTTATGTACTCACCATAACGTTCCATCTGAGTAGGTACTTCATTTGTCTGCAACCTGTGGGTATCGGATCCGACTTCGGATCCGAGCCGGCAGCTTTCCAAGCTACAAGATCCGAGCTCCTAGCTCCTCCCCCCTACCCATAATCCCCTGCTACCTGCTGTATTACCTCAGATCGACTTTTTTGCCTTATCACCCAACTAATAACCTCGACAGAGGAATGTATCAGATCTAATCTCCTGACAAGAGACTTGCAGGTGACCAGAAAAAATCCCGAAAAGGTTCGGGGGATGGCAGGGGGGGTTGGTTGCAGACAAATGAAGTACCTACTCAGATGGAATGTTATGGTGAGTACATAACTTCTTTATCTGAAGTAGTCACTTCATTTGCTCTGCATCCTGTGGGACAGAGTCCCCAGCTACTCAAGAAAAACCCTGGGTGGCCTTTACAGAAGGATATTCCGAAGCACCGCGGAGCCAAAAGAAGCCCTGCCTCTCGAAATCATATCCAGTTTATAATGAGAAATGAACGTATGAGAAGAGGACCAGGTGGCTGCTGAACTTATGTCATCCAAGTGAACCCTGGACCAAAAGGCTGCTGAGGTGGCTACAGACCTTGTAGAATGAGCATGGATTCCAATAGGGGCTGGTTTGCCTGACGATATGTACCCATGAATAATGCACTGACAGATCCAATTTGCTACGGTCACTTTGGAAATGGCTTTACCCATGGCTGATTTTGCAAAAGATACAAACTGGTCCGACTTGCGAAAATCTTTAGTTCTGTGCAAGTAGAAACGTAGTTGTCTGTGTACATCCAGTTTGTGTAACTTGTATCCTCCTTTGTTCTGAAAGTTTGTGAAGAACAATAGTAAATTTATTGATTGATTAATATTTGACTCTGAAGCCTCCTTAGGTAAGAAAGACGGGTTAGTCCTGAGGGACACTCTATCCTTGTGAAAGATAAGGTAAGGAGTTTTCATACACAAAGCTTGAAGTTCCGAAACCCTCTTGGCTGAAGTTATAGCCACCAAGAAGGCCGTTTTCCACGACAAGAACTTTAACGGAACCGAGGCCGCAGGCTCAAAGGGTGGACTTGTCAGGGCTTGTAAGACTAAGGTCAGATCCCATGGGGGCACCATCGTTTTTACAGGCGGCTTCAACAGAAAGATGCCCCGCAAGAAGGTTTTGCATAATTTTGTAGATGCCAAGGACCCTAAGCCATCACCTACATGAAAATGGGAGATGGCTGCCAACTGCACTTTGACCGTAGAAGCACTTGCTCCCTGCCGAAAGATCAGCGACAGGAAGTCCAGAATAGTCGGAATAGGGACTGTAAACGGGTCCGGGCCCTTGTCTTTAGCCCAGATGGAGAAACGTTTCCATTTACTATTGTAAAGTTTTCTGGCCTTAACAGGAGATGAGATACCGGGAGTCCTAGCCATCATTGGAACTGGATCAACCAAGCTGTAAGCTTGAGATTGACCAGGTTCGGGGTTTGGCAACCCTCCGGATGCGAGATCAGGACTGGAATGGGATGCAGAATCCATGGAGGAGCCACACTGCGAGACCGCAGATAAGGGAACCAGATCTGACAAGGCCAGAATAGGGCTATGAGGATAACTCTGCTCCCCAACCGACAGGCTTTCTGTATGAACGTCGTCATAAGCGGGAGGGGGGATAAGCATAAAGGAGACCGGGAGGCCAAGCATGAACTAGAGCGTCTCTGGGATTCTCCCCTTTGGAGGGCAGTATTGCGAAGTACTCGCTGCATTTTGTGTTTAAAGGAGAAGCAAAAAGATTGCAGCGAGGCCAACCCCACTTGCGGAAGATCTGCTTCGCAACAGATGGATTTAGAGACCACTCGTACGGAGTGAGAAGTACCCGACTCAGTTTGTCCGCTAATATGTTGGACCTTCCCGGAATGTGCGTTGCTACCAGAAAACGGTTGGTGGATATCGCCCATTCCCAAACTCTCATGGCTTCTCGACAAAGGGGATAAGATCTGGTCCCTCCCTGTTTGTTTATATACCAGACTACTGACATATTGTCCGTCTGGATTGCAATAGTTCCCAGAGGGAGAAGGTCATGGAGAGCTTGCAACGCCAAAAGCACTGCCCTCATCTCTAGGACATTGATATGCAAAGCGGTCTCTAGGGACGTCCACGTGCCTTGGACGGATCTGCCTGAACAATGCCCCCCCCACCCGAGGCGAGAAGCATCCGTGGTCAACATGGCTTGGGGCGCGGGGATCACAAAGGGCCTCCCTTCTCTAAGATCCCACGCATGGAGCCACCAGAGAAGGGAGTCCTTGCAAACTCTGCTCAGTGGTAATCGGCGTGTTCAATGGGTGGAGTGATAGGGACCACTGAACTTGCAGGGTCCACTGCAATATCCTCATTCGCAGGCGTGCATGAAGGGAGAGACCGATCGCTGCCATCACAGACCCTAGTGCCCTCAAGACCAACTCCGCTGGAGGAGCAGGACTCTGAAGAAGGGCTAATACCTGATATGACAGGCTGCTCAGCCTGTCCAAGTTAGGGTAGCTCGAGAGATACGGGTATTCAACTTGGCCCCTATGAACTCCAGGGCCTGAACGGGGCACAGAGAGGATTTCTGCAGGTTCACTGAGATGCCTAAGTTGAGGGCAAGAGTCAGAGCGTAATCCCTTGCCACGCAGAGCTGATGCCTGTTGGTGGCGGTAAGGAGCCAGTCGTCTAAGTACGGGAAGACCTGAATGCCCTGAAGTCTCAGGTGGGATGCAACCACTGCCATGACTTTGGTGAACACCCTGGGGGCTGAGGTGAGGCCAAACAGAAGAACCATGAACTGATAATGACTGGCCCCTAGCCGGAAGCGGAGGAACCTTCTAGATCATCTGTCCATCAAAATGTGGTAGTACGCATCCTTGAGGTCTATAGAGCACATCCAGTCGTTCTCCCGCAGAAGGGGGAGAATTGATTGGAGGGTGGCCATCCGGAATTTTTCCTTGGGAATGAAAAGGTTCAGAGCGGAAAGGTCTAAGATGGGTCTTAGGTCCCCCGTTTTCTTTGGCACCAAAAAGAACCTGGAGTAATAACCCAATCCAGACTGATCTGGGGGGACAGGCTGGATGGCTCTTTTTCTTAGCAACTTCGACACCTCTGAAGCCGCTGCCTCCCTCTGATTGGGTGGTACATCGGGGAGGCGTCTGGTCTTGGGGGGAAGGTTTATGAAGGGGATGGAATAACCTCTGGATATGATACGGAGCACCCATCGATCTGTTGTAAGGGACTCCCAAGTTGACAGGTGCTCCGTCAACCGCCCCCTGACTGCCTCCAGAGAGGGACAGTCGGGCAAGCCCTCAGGGCTGTTGCACAGGTCTGTCCGAGAAAGGTTCTCTATACCCGAAGTTAAGCGGCCCCCCTCTGCCTCTGGGCCGGCGCCCACCTTGTCCTCCTCTGCCTCTAGAGGACGAGGAGTCTGAAGCTGGATGGGATTGCTGAGACTTGCGGAACCACAGCTTCTTTTGTCCCCTCTGATTCCTGGAGAAGGATCGTTGGGGATTAGAGAAGCGGACTCTGACGGCAGACAGCATCTTCCCGTCCTTTTCACTTTGGACTAGCGTATCGCAAACGGTCTTGCCGAAAAATGAAGATCCGTCAAAGGGTGTGTTCACGAAGGACACCTTGAAGAGATCCGTGAAGTCACAAAGACGGAGCTAGGCGTGATGTCGCAAGACAACCTCGGCTCCACTGGCCCTAGCGGCTCCCTCCGTCGCATGGGAGAGAAGCCGCATAGACGTGTTAGAAATGGATTTTAGAGTGGCCATTCGAGTCGAAAAAACATCGTCTCCGACCGACATGGACTCCGGGGGGGCTGCAGCGTATTCCTTGATCAAGTCTCGCTGTAGCCTGATGGTATGTGCCATATAGTTCAGCGCCCTTATCGAAAAGGTCGCTGAAGCAAACATCCGCTTCCCAATGCGGTCCAGTGCTCGAGATTCCTTATCTGGCGGGTGGACAGAAGAACTCTCCTGTGCGAGTTCTTTCTTGGTGGCAGCCGCCACCAACATGGCATCAACAGGAGATCCCTTGGCCCAAGACTGCCTATCTGTAGGAGGGCTTTATCAGGACGCCTAGGAATTGGCTCCACGGTGTCGAGCTCCTTCCACACCCTGGTAGTAATTAAGTCTACCAGGGGGGCAGCCGGAGGGGACACCCATGAGGTAGATGGGCCTGCCTCAAACGCCTCCAGGAACACTGATTCATCCACGGAAGGTTTTTGGGCAGACCACCCCCCTCTAATACCAGCATTTCCATGATGTCTCCGAAAGAGACATCCTCGGGGGGGGGGTGACCTTGGGGAACCTTCCCTTTCATCTAAATCCGTGTCGGTGGTAACGGACTCAGGGGAGTCCAGGTGCCTCCTTTTACACCTACGTTTCCAAGGGACCTCCTTGGTGGGGCTATCCGAAGAGGGCTCGTCTACGGGTTCTTGTTCCTTCCAAGGGAACTATCTGGAGGGCTTGAGCAGGCTGTCCTGATGGTCGGATGATGATGGTCGGATGACTGAGGATAGACCTTCATGCAGTGGGGGTACAGGAGGATCCAAAGCCCGGACCGAGGACCTCGACAGTACCCTCTTCACTACCTCAAAAGCCGAAAGAGAACTACTCTCACCAGGCTCTGAAAGCATTCTCCTCGGCTCCGAGGTAAGGATCGGGGCCAATGTAGTTGGCGCCGAGAGAGAGGTATGCTCCGAACCCAGCGGCGCTGAAGACACACCAACTCCCCCGGATCCGACGCTCAGCCCTCGGCCCCGAGAACTCGGATCCGACAGGCTCGAGGGTATAGTCGGCGTCGAAGAGACCAGTGCTATCGGTGCCGACAATTCCCCGGTTCCAAAAGGGCCCGGATCCAACGACTCCGAGACCCGAAAACGAGTCGAAGAAGGAGTAATCAGAGCAAAAATGGGGGCCGCACTCCCTCCCAGAGGGGGGGGAGGAAAGAGCACCCCCATTTGCATTTGGGTCTGTATGAATCGACGCATCATCCGATCCATGTCCGCTTCGGTGAGGCTTCTGGTCGATCTAGAAGTCGTCGAGGCGGGCCGGGAGGGCTGCTTCGACGACCTCGACGGAGACTGGTCCTTCTCCTCCTGCTCCGGCGAAAAGCTGGGCGAACGGAGCTGAGAAGGAGAGGATCCGGGGACCCTCGAGGGAGACTTAGCCAATTTAGATGGCGGGGCTGAGGGTTGAGTCTCAGCTCGCCTTTTATGGGATTTATGTCCCTCTTTATCCTTGTGCCTCTTCTCTCTGGTGGAAGAGGCACCAGCGTCACTCAAGCTCGAACCCAAAGAGGGAAGTTGAGTCCCGGGCTGAGCAAGGGGCGCAGAAGGCACCGGAGCTCCCAAGGCAGCCTGAGCCTGAGAGGGAGAGGAAGAAGAAGCCGATTCCTGGGGCAGCTTGCCCGCCAGGATCAGCTTATTCTTCCTATCCCTAAGTGCCCGGCGGTTAAATGCCGCACAAATATGGCAGGCCACAGATAAATGGGCCACCCCCAGGCATAAAATGCACTGAGTGTGGCCATCAGCTGGTGAAAGCTTATGGCTACACTCAGTACACTTCAAAAAAATGGCTTTGGGCCCTTCAGCCATTTTGAGTCACTCACACCCAAACACTAAGGGGGGAGGGGTGTTCACACAGAGAAAAAAAAGGCTAGCTACAAGAAAGAAAAACTAACTACAAACTCGTAGATAAACTCAGGGGCACTACACACACGTACACTAACTATAATTTTACAAAAACGCTAGAGAAAAGGGATTTCAACAAGTTAACGATCTCACCAAGCCAGGAGCTCTTCAAAAGATAGCTACTTCAGCCGCGGCAAAAAATGATCTGAGGTAATACAGCAGGTAGCAGGGGATTATGGGTAGGGGGAGGAGCTAGGAGCTCGGATCTTGTAGCTTGGAAAGCTGTCGGATCCGATGCCCACAGGTTGCAGGGCAAATGAAGTAACTACTTCAGATCTACTCGTGTACAAACTCCTTAGCTCAATGCTTTCTGGAATTCATAAACTCCAATGCCCTAGATCAACTTATCCACACCCCCACCAGGGGCAACACTATCCTAGACCTAATCTTTACCAACATGAGAGACCGGTATTCCACACCTGAAGTCAACTCCTTGTTGGTCCGATCCGAGCATAAGCTTATCGCCCTTGATATCCACATCCTGCCCCCACCCTCCATTAAGGAAACTACAGTAAAAAATTTCTCCAGAGCCAACTTCATGCTTCTAAAGAGAGAAGTGGTGAACTTCATGACACCCATGCAGATGGACAATACAGTTACAAATGCTGAATCCTACACAAATGCACTCTATAAGCACTTACACGACTGCATGGATCGTGCTATCCCAAACAGAACCAAAATGCTATCCTCCAAAAAAAGGAAGCCAATCTGGTGGTCCCCTGCCATAAACAAACTGTACAACAGAAGGAAAAAACTGTTGCAAAAGAGAGTAAAATCCCGTGAGTGGAGGAGCTCCCTGGTCAGCCTCAGTAAGAAGATGAGATCCCTTTTAAGATCCTCCAAAGCTAGCTACAAAAATAAAATCGCCACTAAATCCAAGGATAACCACAAAGCATTCTATAGCTATGTCAAGAATCTAGATGGCAACACCCAGATCTGCTCTGAGTTACAGCACAAAGGCACGAAAATTACAGAACCAACTGATGCCAACATCCTGGCAGATAGGTTCAGTGCTAACTTTACCCCAATGCAGAGTCCCTGTAATCGCAACTACGCAGGTAAAAGCTGCACTCTCTAAAGCCAAAAACACAGCATACATGGGACCGGACAACATCCCAGGCTGCGTTTTATACGAACTGGCTCCCCACTTAAGCACCATGTTCAATAATAGCCTCGCACAGCAACAGTTATCCCACTCCACAAAAGGGGAGCCACTACTGATCCTGCGAACTATCGACCTATTAGCCTAACGAGCCTGGTCTGCAAGGCCATAGAACATATCATCATGGAACTCATAAACAAAGACATTGGTAATCTCCAAACTCTGGATCCCATCCATTTCTGGTTTGTGAAAGGCAGAACATGCCTCCTGAACCTGATCGACTTCTTTGAAGCAGTCACCAAAGCTGTGGATGAGGGTAAGGTGGTTCACACAGCCTATCTTGACCTTGCCAAGGCTTTTGACACCATCCCCCATTCTGGAATTATATCTAAACTCACTAAACTAGGTACAAATCCCTACATCACAAGATGGATTGCCAACAAGCTCACTGACAGAACCCACACTGTAAAAGTTGCAGACTCCAAATCTGACCTCAGTGCAGTGACAAGTGGAGTACCACAGGGTTCCGTCCTGGGACCGCTCCTGTTTGGTATCTACTTCTCTGAAGTACAGGCTAACAGAGAAGGCCTCTGGCTAACGAAGTTCGCAGATGACTGCAAACTAGGAGCCATAGTCAAGTCCCCAAATGAAGTGGACATCCTACAGAAGGGCCTCACTGAGACAGATGCCTGGTGTCAGAGCCATGGCCTCAAGCTAAATGCTAAAAAGTGCAGTGTCATCCCCTCTGGTAAAAACTCTGTAACCATGAACTACCACATAGGCAACAATCTACTTAACACCAAATGCATAAGAGACCTTGGGACCCAGGTGGACAGTAGTCTCTCCTTTGGTAGTCACCTTGCCACAGTAGTCAGGAAGTCCTCCTACGTGGCACACCTCAACATAAAAAGGGTTCTCATCCAGGAAAAAAAGAGGTCATTGTTCCCCTCTACTTGTCACTCATTAGACCCATTATAGAGTACAACGCCTTTTTTGGAATGTACCTCACAAGACATCTGCAGCAGCTGGAAAGGCCACAGAAGTACCTCACAAAGAGGATTACTGGCCTCAAACAAATGCTCTACACTGACCGCCTCAAAAAACTCCAGCTTTACTCCGTAGCATATCTCCTACTCCGAGGTGATCTCTGCCTAACATATAAAGCTATATCAAACCCAGAGCTGTTGGACATGCTACATTTAGAGAAATCCCAATCCCTCCGAGCTACATGCTCTAGGGACCTAAACCTTCTCACCACAATAAACAGGACACGCTGGAGGGATAGATTCCTGCCCCAGAGACTTCCTATACTCTGGAACAAGCTACCCATCTATGTCAAGGAAAGTTCTTCATTAGCACTCTTCAAGAAAAATCTTGATGAGTGGATGAGAAATAGGAAATACACCCCGGGGATCACTTCTGTATCTCTGCTCGACAGTGGCACAGGAAAATAACTTTCTTGGGTGGCGTAAGCTATGGAACCTTGCTGGCTAGGCTTACGTAGGCCCTTGGGCCAGTAGCCTAGCACCCACCTATGAACCTATGATGAGGTCTCCGTTAACCCCGAGTCTCCCTTTTGATGGAATTCTTTAATTTGGATTCTTCTCAAGTATCAGACATTCAGAGAATATATTCTGAAGTTGCTTCAGGTGGATACTTCTAAACTATCGGCAGTTCCTCCTGTGTTGGCTGTCTTGTTAGATACTTTCACTGCTGCTTCCAAGTACCCTGATTCTCAGCCTCCTGCTCCTAATAAACCTGATAGGTTCCATAAAGTTTCTGAGGATTGTCTTTTTTATTTAAATGTCCTTCTGCTGATCCTGCAGTAGTCCTTCAAGTACTGGACACCCTTCTGTACACTTTTTCTTCAGTTTCTCAAGCCCGATTTCCAACTTACTGTCCCCAAAAAGCCTAACAGGTTCTATAAGGCCCCCTGAAGCTCAAAAGTTTTTGTAAAAGTTCTTTTTCTGACCTAGCTGTCATTTGTTCTGGTTACTGGTAAACCATCTAGGCTGCTGTTCTCTTCTAAGCTCTTACCTTCTGATAAGGACAGTCATGCAATGGACAGGCATGGGGAAAAAGTGATCACTTCTGCTACTTTAGCTTTCTGAGCTGCCAGACCCATATGACCCAGTATGTACTAGCTCTTCTGACTTGACTTAGAGGCATTCTGACTACTATGCCTGATTCCAAGGCAAAAACCTCTGCTGTTTCCCTTTTGAGTATTGATTCTCAGGTGGCTCGTCATTCTATTAAGTGCAGCTATGACGCTGTGATGCATCTGGTTCAGTGATGTAAAGGTACATTTGGCAATGCTTATAGGCTCTCCTTGATGACATCAAGGTTAAATTGCTGGATTTTCCCTTGGACAATCAAAATCATTTTGACGCTGCAGCTTCTGAAATTTTTAAGACCATACAGGATAAGGGTTAAGTTATGCAAGATCAGAAACAAATATTCATTTGTCCTGCTCCTGGATTTCAGAGGAATTATCCCTCTAAGCCCTCCTTTGTGCACAGGCAGCCTAGACAGTCTTCTCACAGCAAAAGTGTCTTCAAGAGAGCTTTTCCTGACCAGCCTTCCCGAGGTTTTAAAGTTCAAGTCTTCCTTCACTGACCAATCTGCTTTTATTCGACATTCAGGCTCTCTTACTCCTTGGCTGGATTCCAGTGTCCCTCAAGTTGACTATCTTTTCCAGTTTGGCAACAGATTACCTTAGAATACTGGGTACTTTCCATTATCCAGAGGTTATTTAATGGTTTGGAAGTCCCCTCCTCACTTTTCAGACCTTCCACAGACTCGCCCTTGTCAACTCCCACATTTTCCTTTGGTCCTTCAGGATCTTTTGACATAGGGACCCATCCAACCTATCCACCTTTTTCAACAGGGCACAGGGTTTTGTTCCAGGATGGCTCAGGTTCCCAGGAAGGAGGGGGCCTTGTAGGCCCATTCTGGATTTTTCCTTTCTCAAGGTTTTTTCTTTTAGGATGCTGTCTCTACAGACTGTCTTTCCTTTGCTGCTTCCTCAAGCTTTTCTGGTGTCCCTAGATTTAAAAGAATGTTTACCACTACATTCACCCACTCTTCAGGAAGTGTTTACATTTCTCTGTTTCTTTTTCTCATGATCAGTTCTCTGCTTTCCCTTTTGGTCTTTCTAAGGCCTCAAGGTTCTTTACCAACTGTCTAGCCCAATGGCAGCCTTCTGCAGACTTCAGAGGATTCAAATTTTTGTCCTATTCAGACGACCTTTTGATTTAGGCTCCTTCCCAGCAGCTCCTTCTTCAGGATCTTCAGTTCACAATGGGTCTTTTCACAGTGTGGGGTTCACCCTAAACCTCAAAATGTCTGTGTCATCCCACCTCCTAGGATTAGGTCTTTCTGGGTTGCATGATTCAGATAATACCTATGCTGGCTTACCTCCCACCACCCAAGGTTCTATCTTTGATAATTTATTTTCAGTCTCTTCGCCTCTTCCAGTCTTTCCTGCCAGAGAATTCTGCAAGCTCTGAAATAAATGGCATCCACTACTCCCAAGGTTCCTTTGACCATGCTCCATACAAGAAAGTTTCAACAGTACCTCAAGACTGCTTGGCTTCAGCCTTACCATCTTCTGCACTCTCCTGTGCCTATTTTACCTTGTCTCGAGCTCGAGCTCCACTGGTGAATTTGTAAGATCTTCCTGAATCCAGGCCTGTCTTTTCTGGTTCCTCTTCCCACTCAGGGGCTGTACACGGATGCTTCTGGCCAAGGCTGGGGAGCATCTTCCAACAACGTCAAGGTCCAAGGTCTCCATTTCCCTCAATAACTAACAGACCATATCATCATCAAGGAGATGACAGCAATGATTCTGGCTCTTCATGCCTTTCACTCCTTCTGGATTACAGGTCCTCTTCCCATCTTCAGACACAATACCACAGTTATGTGGCACATCAACAAGCAAGGGGGCACAAAGTTTTACTTCCTTTGTATGCTGGCTCTTTAGGCTTGAGATTTTTATGGTCCACCATAACTTGTTTCTTCAGGTGGTTTACATCCCCTCAGAGTACAATCTTCTGGCAAATACTTTCAGCAGGTAAAGGAGAAATCCTCATAAATTTATGCTACATAGGGAGGTGTCCCTGGACATTGTACATTAGTGGGGTATTCCACAAGTAGATCTTTTTGCCTCCCTTTGGTACAGATGGTTTCCCCAGTTCTGTTCCAGAGTGACAAGTCCTCTGGTTTGGAAGGCGGATTCCATGTCTTTTTACTGGAAAGGGATGTTTTTGCATGCCTATCCTCCTCTTCCCTCTGCTGCCAAACATCATGCACAAAATCATGTGGGATAGCCCAAATATCTTGTTAGTGACTCATTTTTGGCTCAGACAGCATTGGTTCTCCCTTCTACTTCATATGCCAGGGGCAGTCATCACAAGTCACCTCACAGGATGGATCTACTTACAAAGGAGAAGGGATCTCTCATTCACCCTTACTTACTCACTCTTCTGTTGACACTTTGGGTGATAGGGCTTTGATTCCTTTTTGACACATATTTTGTGAGAACATGCTTTAGGTTTTGCAGAAGGCGAGAAAACCTACTACTAAAAATCCTATATGGCTAAATATAAGAGATTTTCTGTTTGCTGTCTCAAGTGTGACCTGGACCCTTCTTCTAGGGGTATTCCTATGACCCTTTCCTATTTCTCTGAGTTGCTTACTTCTGGTCTGGCATATTCATCTGTTAAAGATCATATGCTAGCCATTTCTGCTTTTTTTTTTTGCCTTTGAATCTACCCACTTGCTTCTTGTTTTGCAGTAAAACAATTTTTGAAAAGTATCCTTCATATCAGACCCCCACAAAAGACTATTCAATCTTTCTGGGACCTTAATTTCATTCTTGAGGAATTAACTTAATTTCCCTTTCCATCTACAGTTTTCTCTTTGCTGCACTGTACTTGGAAATTTGTATTGTTGATGTCTCTAACTTCTGGGTCTCTGAACTTCAGGCACTCACAGCAGGCTCTTTTCTCTATGACGTTTAATGCCTCTTTTCTCACCATACTCTTTTGATAGGGTAGAATGTCTGGCAAGGATCCACGTTAGGGCCAAAAATGATTTGGAAGGGAATCATATACCCTCAGAATATAAGGAACCTTATCCAGTTATTGGAAAGTCATGGGCAACCACACCTGCATCCGAAGGGACAGATGTTTTCTGACTGCCTCCACAGTAGGACAAGTTCTCAGGGATATGATGCTGTCCCACCAAATGAAGACCACAGTACCAATCTTGCTTATTATTCGAGTCTGGGCTGACAAACATTCTGGAAGTCACCACAGCCATGCTGGTTCCTCCCAGACCTCTTGTTAATCTGTCGCTGTTGGACAGACCAAAACCAGAACTGATGAGGACCCTGCTGCAAGAAAAAGTGCTCTGTAGACACTGGCACATAAAACCAACAGTACAGAAGGCATCACTCTTTTTTCACGTTGTGTGTGTATGTTTGTACTGACCAACTGAAAACAGCAAACCCACTGAAAGGAGAATTAATGAACGCTGCCGTACAGTTCTTGACAAAGTCCAGGAGTTTCAGCCATGTATGACACCAAACAAGTATGTCAACATCTGTTCCCTAGCTATCTGTTCCCTAGCTGCACACTCTGCTGACCTGTGAGCAAGTCATATGAGGTTAGACAGGGAAGACAGCTGCCATCTGTGACTGTAGTTTGACCTTAAACTTTTCATCCATGAACGTGCTCATTTCCTTAATTAGATTTTTCTGGATCCTCAACATTCAAGAAAGGTAGTTCACCACCACCCAGAGAATATATGCATGAAGGACAGCCAGACTCTGTGATATGGGGACCTTTTAAAGGACAGCCACACCTACAACAGACTCTTGGTTTGGAATTATACCCAGAAGATTCTCATTTGAGAGGTCAAATTACCCTGTTTGGCTTCCTTGTGACAAGTGCCATAAAATGATCGTCTTCCCCATTCTAAAGTTATGATGAGCCTAACCACTTAACCAACAAAAGGTGACTACCCAAAAAGGCAGCCAGGGGCCAGGAAGCCTCCTGCAGAATCCTTTATGAACAGGTCATGGGGTCAAATAGGTATTATCCCTTTTGGTCCCATCACTTTAGCTATTTTCCCAAATCTGGAGTCAACTGACAAAACAGTGGGAAATCAACATACTCTTTATCCTCTGTGTATATGCTGTGAGAGGTTCCTGGGGTGAGTCCAAGTGCTTCCTCTTACATTTATACTTCCGACCAGGCTCCAGGGATTATAGGCCCACTGATGATGAAGCAGCCTGCACTAGTCTGCTATCAGGAACTAATTTTGCAAAAGGACATTGGCCCCTTTGTCATGATGAACAAAGAGTGGGGCAGTGTTCATCTGGGTGTTAGTCCCTAAGACCAATCAAAAGAATAGAATGGTGAAACAGAGTGATTAACTTCACACCACAACAGCACATGTGCATCTAGCTCTCATCCATTCTGAAGTCCTCAAAACATTAGTACAAATAAATTTTCAGCAGGAGTAGAACACTTGCATCACATGTGAAAGAAGGCAAAGATCACTGAAAATCTCATGCAACAAAGAAACTATGGAAAGAGCCTTTGAATATTTTGAAAAAGCAATACTACTATACAAAGTTTTTGAATAAAATAGCTGAGCTCAATCATTCCAAATGGCAAGAAAGAACTATGGTAGAGTTATCTGCCCTCTCCAATTTAATGATGCCCTTCCCATCAGATTAGAAGGTGGCACACTTTATGCAAAGGTGAAAAAATTAGTTACACAGCTGTATTTAGCAGAAAGAGGATAGTTCTGCAGTGAGCTGTCCTAATGATCCTGTGTCCAAAGAGATCGCATACATTTCTAATCTGCTAAAATCGGCAGACACCATTTTTATCTTGCATACATGACACAGATAATAATTTAAATGACAAAGCCCTAGACTGGAAGTACTCTTTCCCCAAATAAAGCTAAAGAATCGTCTGCCTATGGGGTTCATAATGATGAGTGAGAGACAAAAATACACATTTTAAGCAGAGTACAAAATCTAACACATCTGCAAAGCAGGCAGTGACAGCTGCACTGACAACTACTTGTACTTTTTCTTTATACACAAAAAGCAATGAAGTCCTTCACATTTATTACAAGTCTAAGACTACGCATGCGTTTTTACTATGAAAAAAAGACAGAAATAGGTGCAGAAACCTATGCTTATGTTTTGTACTTTCTGGGCATGTGTTCAAATGTCTCTTCAACAAAACACACTAAATAAGAAAGGAATATATGGTGTAAGAGACTGCCAATGGTGAGAAGATTTTCAGGATTACTATTATTAAAAGTATTTAATCAATTAATAAATGGAAGTTATGTACTTACCATAAAACTGGAGTCTTTTCATCCTGGTCAGCCCAAAATGACAAGTGGGTACCATGCTGCCTATTCTATGATTCATCTTTTGCCAGTTTTCCCTGCCTTGATTTCCTACAAGATTTTTCCCTCCCATAAGCCCAGTGCGCTCAATCTCAGATCAAGTTTGCTGACTAAAGTAATAGGGCATATCTATGCAATACATGCATGACAGGGCCGAACAGCTTCAGGCTGGTCTGTCAGGGTCTTAGGAGGGGGGGTGGAGAGACTGATAATTGGGACGTGGTTGGTGGTGGGAAGGATATCAGGTCAGATGGACCAGGGTGGAAAAGGATCTAGCATCATGGGAAGTACATAACTTCTGTATCCTACTTCACCTGCCCATATGATCTAAATGATGGGGCAGAATCCCAACCTATCTGAACTCCTGGGTAGCATCATGATGAGATACTTTTCCCCCCCCACTTTTATAATGCTTGGCAAAAGTATTCAACACTGACCATGCTGCTGCAGCATAAATGTCGTGCAAAGCAGACTTTCTGAAAAAAGCTGCTGCGGCTGCAGCAGACCTTGGAGTAGAATCTTTAGGTTTAAGTTGGTAAACATTTGTTCTGTGACGTGTACGCAAATGAAATACAGTCAGACAGCCATATGGGTGAGGATGTCTTAAGACACTTTTTGGCCTAGCTCATTTGCTGCAAAGCAGATGAGCAATCATTTATCTTTTCTGATTGTTTTTGTCCCGTGGAGATAAAATCTAAGCTATGTATATGTAGAGTATTCTGAATATATACTCCTTTGTTAGAATGACTAAGGAAGAAAAATGGTAAGTGGATAGGCTGGTTCAAATTGGCCTTACAGGCAATTTTGGAAATAAATGAAAGATTAGTTCAGAGAGATACCCTTTCTTTACGGAAAAAAAAACATGGATGGAAGGTTGGAAGGCAAAGCTTGTAATTCTGAAATTCATCTTGCAGAAGTAGCAGCTACTAAGAAGAGAGTTTTCCAAGATCAGAATTTTAGCAGTGCAGAAGTCACTGGTTCAAAGGGGACTTTTGTCTGCATGTCTAATATGAATTCCTTTAAAGGAGGGAGTAGAAGAAAGGTTCCTTTTAAATAAGCCTCGCATAACTTATGAGAAGCCAAAGAATGACTATCAAAGCAATTAGGAAAGTTGGAAATGAATTAATAGTTGTACCTTGATTGTACAGTAACTTGAACCAATATCAAACAAATTATAGGAAGTGTGAAGGATCACTAGACTGGAAGATGAAAAGGGATCAATATTCTGATTCATTGCCCAAACAAAGAAGTATTTGCACTTGCTTCTGTACATTTTATGAATGGATTCTTTTTGAGATGCAGACCGAATGTGAACTAAACTTTCAGATAACAAGGGTTCTTTGGCCATCAAGGGAAGTGGAGAAACATGGTTAACCTCAGATTCTGTAGATTAAGGTAAAGCTGCCTAGATGGGCACAAGAGAAGATCTGGACATGAATCCAGAAGGTGCGGGTGCTTCATTAAGTGAGCCTGAACTAGGGAAACCATAGATGCCTTGGTCAAAACAGAACAATCACTAGCTTTGCATGCGGTCTTCTATAAGAATCTCGAGAAGAGAGTAAAAGGGGAAAAAGTGTACAAGAGTCTGTTTGGCCACCATCTGACTGGAGCATCTCTTAGTGACTTGGCCCTCTGGGGAGACGAGTGAAAAGTAGTTGCTACATTTAATGTTGGCTGGGGACGCACAGAAGTTGCAGCAAGGCTGGCTCCAGTAGCAGAAAATCTGCTGGGATACTACCGGATTGAGAAACCACTC
Organism: Protopterus annectens; assembly: GCF_019279795.1. Taxonomy (NCBI): domain Eukaryota; kingdom Metazoa; phylum Chordata; order Ceratodontiformes; family Protopteridae; genus Protopterus; species Protopterus annectens. The sequence continues at coordinate 544,759,306 of NC_056725.1, read as the reverse complement.
ATAACGCATCAGGATAGACTTGCTCCAGCCTGTCTCCTAGGCATGTGGCTCTCCCTGTAATGCGTGTGTTGCTATCACAAAGTGATGCAAAGCTATTGCCCACTGACAAAAGGACTATCCTCATCTTCAGGATGCTGATGTGAAGACTGACATCTGTCAGATTCCAAGATTCTTGGATCATCCTCGCCTGGAAATGCCACCACCCTCCCACAGAGGACGTGCTCATGCTGACTGTTGCCTAGAGTGGCAGGAAAACAAAAGAACTCCCACAGAAAAGTGTTGGAAAAGTTAGCAACTATTTTAAATGAGTCTTGCACAGCTGAGTGATGGGTATGGGGGCTTTGGGACAAGGGATGATCTGAGATCATTGAACTCTTAGTAACCACTGCTGTGGCTGTGTGTGTGTGTGTGTGTGTGTGTGTGTGTGTGTGTGTGTGTGTGTGTGTGCGTGCGTGTGTGGGTGTGTGTGGGTGTGTGTGGGCGTGTGTGGGCGTGTGTGTGTGTGTGCGTGTGCGTGTGTGTGTGCGCGAGCGTGTAAAATGGTGAATGAGATATCATGATTACTGTTGAGGCCATCAACCCTAGGACTGACTACAAGAGAAGCCAAAAGACCAGGAATGATTCAGAAAATGTCGAACTGATGCTCTGAGTCATTGAATACTATAGTGGAGGGTTTTGAATTTTTTGAAGAAAGTATTCACAAGCATTCAGATTTACCCCACGACCAAAAATTGTTGACCCTGGAACTTATGGAAGCCTTATTAGACAATAATTATATCGGCTTCCAAGGAGAATACTTCTGACAAGTCAGTGGCGTAGCTATGGGGGTAGCTTGTGCCCCCATCTACGCCAATTTGGTGATGTTAGAATGGGAAGAAAGATATATATTAAAGAGTGTATATAGGAAGCAAATTAAGTGCTATTTGAGATTTTTGGACGACATCTTTGTGATTTGGGAAGGTTCAAAAGAAAATGTGGAGGAATTCATTTATTATTTAAATCATACAACTGATTTCCTTTCATTCACATATAATGTCGAAGATCAGAGTATAAACTATCTTGACATCACTATTAGTAAAGTGCCACAAGGTTTTAAGTCCAGGATCTTCCGTAAGAACACATGGTGTAATGGTTATTTACATCACGACAGTTTTCACCCATTCCACCAAAAAAGGAGCCTTATTAAGGGACAGGCTGTTAGGATAGCGAGGATGACATCTGATTTTCAGGACCTATTTTACGAATTTAATTTCTTGGGTGAAAAGTTTGTAGAGAGAGGATACCCAAGAGAAATGGTTGGCAAAATCTTAGAGGAAGTCTATTATGGTTGGGGGACCAAATATACGGCTTTATTAGGTCAACCTTTCATAAAAGTAGTGGAACCTGAAAAAGAGACAAAAAACTTTTTAGGGGCATGTGTTACCGAATACAATGGGTTTTCTGACTTGTTTACAAAAATAGTGGAAACCAATTGGTCTATACTAAAAACCAACAAAGAAGTTTACGAGGTGGTAGGTAATAGACCCCATTTTACATACAAGACAGGAATTAATTTTAAAAGGTTGCTTGAGAAGGGTAACAATTTAGACAACATCAAAAAAGCAACCAGTTCATGTGGTAGGTGTGGACAATGTTCACACATTTATAAAGAAGAATTTATCAAACTGAAAAATGGTTTAGGTAGTACAGTTAAATTTTGTAGGGGTAATTGTCAAACTAAGATGTTGGTATATTTGGCTATTTGCACAAGGTGTTCATCATTTTATGTAGGAAAAACTGAAAGGGCACTGAAAGACAGAATATATGAACATATATATGACATTAGAAATAGGAAAGAAACCAGTGCCCTTTATAAACATTCATTTTTTTGTACTTCATTTAGTGGTTTTAAGTTTGGGATTATTGACCTGGTCAAAATAACTCCAGAGGAGGTGATATGAGGAATATATTACTAAACAGGGAACTTAGATGGCAATTGAGGCTTAAGGCTAACATATGTCCAGGCCTGAATGAATATATTAGTATTAAGGCTATTTTAGCAGAGAGAGCAGGTAAAGTGTGATTTATTGTTGTTGTTACAACATTTTAGCGCAAAAAGTGCTATATTTAATTCTAAAGATTATATTAAAGTATTTATTTTTTTACATAATTATTTTAATTTTAATTTCATTAATGGATTTTTTTGGACTTTTGGTGGTTGTGTTGTTGGGTACAACAACCTATGAGCCAGAAACCACTTGGTGGTGGCGCTTTAAAATTTTGATTATTAAATAATTAGGTTAATTAAGGTATTTTATATAAATTAAGAGTGGCACCAGTATTGTTTTATCTGAAGAAGTCTCACATTGCAGACGAAAGCGCTCATTTGATGTTGGATTTTAAATAAAGAACTGAAGATTTATCTCACTGGCGACCTGGAACCTTTTTTTCGTTTCAATGAATACTATATCTTGGGGAAGACTGACATAACAGCTTGCTGTATTCAGATGGCAGCCGATAAACAGTGCAGCTTGAGTTGTCTGACGGTTTGACTTTTAGTAAATCATAGAGCTATAACAAGGACATAGCAAATAATCTCTGACTTTGATGAGAGAGAGCAGCAAGAAGCCAATCATCCATGTACAGGAACACATGGATCCCTTTGAGTCTCAGGTGGGATGCAACTACGGACATGCACTTAGTGAGTACCTAGGAAGAGATATGGTGAGGCCAAAGGGTGGGCCTCAACTGAAAATGATTGGTTCCTACCCAGAAGTGAAGAAACTATCTGGATGCCTTGGCTACCTTGACATAAGGGTAGACATCACAGAGGTCTACTGAGCGCATATAATTTGTTTTCAGACAATGGAAAATCACTTGCATTGTAACCATTCTGAATAGGGGTTTTCTGACATATAAACTTAAGCCACTGAAGTCACGATGGGCCAGAGGTCCTTGCTTTTCTTTGGAAATAAGAATCTTCAATAAATTCTGGACTCTCTTACATTGGTCTGATGGGACCGCTTGGATGGCTCCTTTTTTCTGAGAATTGGTGCATCTCTTTTTGCCACTCTCAGTTGGCAGGGTAGAACATGCGGAAGTAGCAGACACTGGTTAGGTAGAGGGTTGGTAAAAGGCTTGGTATAGCCTCTAGATTCTCTCTCTCATACCCAAAATGTCCTGCTTAATTTCATCCATGTTGCTAAGCGTACAGAAAAGTGGTCCTCGATTGCCTCCAGAAAAAACAGGCAAGCCTTCAGAGGGTATTAGGCATGATTGCCCAAAACTGTCTCCCAAAATCCCTCCACTTCTTATGGGTGGACTCAGAGTTGTCACTAAGGGATACTGGAACCATAACAATTTGGAATGTTTCTGATTCCTGCTGTGGGGATCTTTGAGGAGTCTCAAACTAGATCTGAATAAGGTGGAACCATCATGGAGGTGTCAGTGAAGGATGCTTTAAAACTGTCCACAAAGTCACAAAGGCGGGGTCAGGCATGAAGCCTCATAGTAATGTCTGTGCCCACCACCCTGGCTGTTACACTGGCTGCACTGTTTGAAAGCCAAATGAAGTTAGTAATGCTTAACATGCTCTTAGCTGTGGTCTCTGAATACTTGACTCTGGCATGGGTGGCCTTTGCAAAGAGTCTACAACTTGTTCCAACAGATTCCTCTGGAAGCCTTTCAAATGATGATCACAGTTCAATACCCTCAGGGTAAATGTGCCTAAGGCGCAAGCACACTTCCCCATTTTTCCATCACTCTGGACTTGTTACATGAGCTGCCTCACTCAAAAGCTCTCACTTAGTATCCAATGCTATGATCACAGAAATCACCAGATGCCTTTTGGACCAGTGCTGCCTATCCTCATGGGGACAACAAATCCTTTTATTTATTTTTTTAAACACCTTTAGACATAGGCACATGTACATTAATAAAAAAAAGAAAAAATATAACTTCTTTCACTTACATACATGTTTTCTTTCTTTAGAACAGCTGTCATTCAATCCAACGTAGCTCAAGTCCTGCTCTCCCTTAAACCTCATTCCTCTTCCTGTACAGCATTCAGCATGCATTGTTCCCACAAATTCTATTTGCTCCTTCCTTTTCTAAAGATTATACTTTCAGGTCTCATCTCTTTTACAACATTCAGTACTTCAAATACGGTTGGTTACGATTTTGATTTCAATTTTCAAGTAATTGCTGTTTTGGCAACCAATGGGATTAAATTTAATAAGGTCTTACTATGTCTAGCCAATTCAGTTTCAGCATCCCAGCTCAAATGAATCAACTATTTAGTTACAGTCATTTGCACCTCCAATATTTCCGACAGAGTATTCCGTAGGGAATTTTTAAAATCTACCAACTCGTTACACTCCCTAGAAACATGTTCCCTAATGTATCTTTTTTTTCCTCATTACAATTCCAACATTTGCTATACATCTGAAGAAAAAAAATCTTTTAAGTCTACTTGGGGTATAAAAATACCTATGCAAACACTTTCAAGCAAAACTCCTAAACTTTCTGGACTTTGTTGCATACTTGGGAATCATACATATACCCTCTCACTGTTCCCTTGAAAATTACTTTTCCAGTCTTTCTTCCCAATCTTTTCTAACTTCTGGCGATTACGGGGACAAAGTCTTATCTGGTTTCCTTGGTATGACTTTTGAAGAATTTGGTTCCTTGCATGCACTCCTGGTGGCCAAATCTAGGACGATGTCGGCAGAAGGGACCACTCTGGTAGAAGGTGCAAACTTATAAGCCTAGAAGAGCATCTCCATGTTATAAGAGGGGGATTCAGTTGACCAGGATCCTCTCTCCCTCATCAATTCAAGGATACTGCCAATGATGGTGTCCCTCTGGAGGGGATGGGGGGAACCCTCTCATTCGACCAAGTTAGTGCCAAATATCAACTACCACCCAGGGGAAAATATTCAATATCTAGAAGATTTAGGATTTTTGATTGGAAGTGTTTCCATAGATATTTTTATACCCCAAGGAGACTCCAAAGAATTTTTCCTCAGGTAGATAGCAAATGTTGAAGGTGTGACAGGAAAGAGACAACTGGGGACATTTTTTGGGACTGCAGTGATTTGGCAGACTTTAGGGATTCCCTGCGGGATGCACTATCGGAGATGTTGGGTGGGCAGACTGGTGCGACAAGGAAGATGATTTTTCTGAGTTATGATACAGAATCGGAATTGCCTAGACATGGTAAGGCCTTGCTAGAAAATGGAAATTAAAATCTAAACCAAGTATATTAGAAGTAGTGAATATAGTAACAGAAATAAAACAACTGGAATTGAGATCTTTAGAAAAAGGTAGGAGCAAACTACACAGGAAAACTGGGAATTGTGGGAACAATACATAACGGGACAAATACTGTTTAAAAGAAGGCAGGGCTTAAATAAGCTATTAATGTTTGACTGAAAACGATTGGGTAGATTATAAGTGATGTTGGGAGTGTGTCAGTATGGTTTGTGATGTAAAATGCTTGCAACTAGGACTGTGTCGGTATGGTCTGTTTTCATTTGTATAAATGTACGATTGCTTATGTCGTAAGTGATGGTTTAATAAAGATGTTTCTTGCCAAAAAAACGTGAGGAAATTAATAATTTATGCAATGTTGCTTAGGTTATTTGATATATAGCAATATATTTGAAGCATAATGTTTGTTAATTTTAACTTAATACAGTTTGATTACTTTTATATAAATGTATGTGTGTCTGTGTCACAAGTGACAATTCAATAAAGTGTTTAAAAAATAAACTATCACCCAGGGGAGTTTATGCGTCTCCTCTTGCGTGCCCTCTTTTTAAATTTATCCAAGGTGAGGGATTCAGGGAGAACCAAATCTCCAGAAGACTCAAACTGAACCTGTACAGGTACTTGGCAGTTATCCCATTTTGCTCTGATGTTGGGATGTTTGATGAATGGGCTGAAACATGGATTGGTGGTGACTGGGCCTAAGTCAAAATCCTTACAGGCTGTGCAAGTGAGTGCCCTCAGAGAAGTAGCAATCTTCATATCTATCACCTCAAATGCCAATTCTACATCTGTTAGCAATAGAGAACTCTGGACTGAGGCTACAACCATCCCTTCCAAAGTGGACATAAACAGCACAGAGGAAAGAAAACCTGATCCTGATTATCCACAGGGCTTTGAGGTGGACATCAAAGCAGACACACTGAAGGCAGAGGTCTCGGATACCGAAAATGACACCAAGTGAGTTGGTGGCAAAGTAGGAGCTGAAGACCAGATGTTTTGTATCTGGTCCTGAGATTCAGTTGAAGTTCTTAGCACTGAGTGACTCGGATGTATGAGACATAGGGCTGAGGTAAAGGTACCAGTCAGTGGCAGACACAGGCTCCAGCTGATGTCTCAAATCTGAAACCACCGGTACTGAAAGACAGACCAGGAAAGCAGCAAGTGAGGAAGGGCCTCTGGGACAGTTTAGCCATGTCCTCACGCTATTCCTTCTTTGGACACATCCCTAATAGTGATGTCCCCAGCCTCCACCAGGTACAGTCACCAGACATGCCCACAGGACTGCCCATCCCTTTTTGTGGCTTCATCAGTCTCCTGAGCTGCTAAATAAACCTGGGTTGGATGGCTATAGTCAGAGCTTTATCCTGCTACACCAAAGCAGTTGCTTTTTCTGCCTCTTATTTACATATTTTTAAGTTTTCCATACATAGTTCCATTTACACCTGCCTTGGTTTCCACATTTCTCTGTTTTACAGAAGCTTTAATAACATTTGAAATATCTCTAATAGTTCTGGAAGATCTTTGGTTATTTCTCTTATTATAGGCTCCCTACGTTTGGCAGCAACCCTGTTTATTTTTGGTGGCCTAAGTCATTGCGCTAAAAGTTTTTATGCTCTGAAACTGCCACCAAAAATAGCTGCTCAACTATTTTTAAAGTTTACATATAATGTAAAACCATTCTAGTATATGGATGCAAGCTATTTAAGAAGTACAGTGTTTTAAACAAGTTTTTCTTTTGATAAATGTATCCACCCACTACCACTTTTTCCCATTTCTGCACACGGGAAATGGGGTGTCACATTATCAGTGGCAATCACCTAGAGCAAATCTTCACACCACTGGGTAAGGTTAGCACTGCTGTGGTTGTTATTCCATACTACCCATACGTACCTACCCACCCATCCATCCAGCTATGGCCAACCTGGTGTGTCCAATCAAAAAACTGCAAGTCTTTGGAAAGAAAGTACAGTTATGTAAAATCTTACCAAAACAGCAGATGTCCTTCTCTTCACTGTTACAGTATTCTTTACATAAGGCAGAGTACAAGACTTAAGCAGCAGTCTGGGAGAAGAAGGGCACAGACCCATGCAGAATAGCCCTGGCAAAACCTGCCCTGGCTCCAATTTGTAATGTTAAGAGAAAGTATGAGCAGAGGACCAAGTAATAACCTCAAAGATGGAATTACTGTCCAAACTCTTGAAAAACGCACAAGAGGAGGCAACAGCCCAAGTAGAATGTGCCTTTACTGATGAAGAAAGACATATGCCATGAAAGGAACAAATGGAAATGGCCTTAGAAGTCCAGGATGAGGCGGTTTGCTTACAGACTGCCAAACCAAAGTCTTATAAGAAAAACAAACAAAAAGCTGCTCAGACTTGCTAACTGTCCTTGTTTTTACCTAAATAATACTTGAACTGTCTATGCAGTTCCAAGGTGTGAAGAACCTTCTCACTGGCAGACTGAGGAGAAGGAAAAAAAGAAAGGATGATGAACAGACTCATCAAGGGACAATGCAATGACCACCTTGGGCATAAAAGAAGGATTACTTCGAACAGACACCCTGTCTCTGTGAAAAAGTAAAAAAGGAAGAATAACCATTGCAGCCTAAAGCTCATTCACTCTCTTGGCTGAAGTAAGAGCCAAAAGAATAACAGTCTTCCAAGTACAATGCTACACGGAAGGTGAAAAACCAGGTTCAAAAGGAGCATGAGTCAATTTTTCAAGTACAAAACTGAGGTCCCAAGAAGGCAGAATAGGCTTTTTGGGAGGTCTGATATAAAGGATACTTTAAAAAAGTGCATAACCTCAAACCGAGAGGCCAAAGGAGGATTCAAGGCCAGAGAAGCCGAGATTGCTGAGCTTTAACTGAAAAATATGCCAACCCAGCACGGAGCAGATCACAAAAGTAAGAACGAACCAGAGGGACCTCCACACACGGGATCCTGATGGCAAGACAGGCACCAGACAGAAAATCTTTTCCATTTAGACATGCATGATTTCCTGTTAGTGAGTTTCCTGGCCTCCTGCAGAACCTGAAGCACGTCCTCAGAAAACAGATGCCTAAAAGAAATCAAAACCCTACCATCCACAGTGTCTTTCAAGAGTGGACAGGCAGGGATGGATAAGAGATCCTTTGTCGTGCATGAGAAGATGCACCCTGTGAGCTAGCATGTGGTAATTGCCACTGGTCAAGTGAGAAAGAGGAAGGAACCGCTGTCTGGGCCAAAATAGAGTCACCAGCAAGATTTTGGGACAGTCCAACTTTATCTTTGTGAAGATCTCATGGTAACACAAGAAATGGGGGGAGGCATACAGAAACTTTTCATTCCAAAGAAAAGACAGGGTGTCCACTTTCCAAGTTAGAGGACCTGGGACAAATAGAGTAAAATGTCTGTTCAGAGGGGAGGAAAAAAGGGGTCTATGTCTACCTATCGAAAAACAAAGCATCAAAAGGCATATATCATTGAACATGCCGTTCACTGTGCCGTTCTGACTAAGATTGCATTACAGTAGGGATCAGGAAATATGCCCTTTCCCCACTGTAGTGGGATCTTGGACCTGGTATATATAATTAGCAGGGGGGGGGGGGTTGGGCACAGCCCCCCCCCCCACATGAGGTTTTGATGAATGACATTTATAATGTAATGCTCTTCGATGTTTTTACCATTCGATGAATAAACAAAGACCCGGCAAAAAGATCTACCTGAGGAATACCCTACTGATGGACTATGTCCTGGAACACATCTCTGTGAAGCATCCATTCATTAGACAGTGTTCTGGACCTGGACAGAGAGTCTGCCACTAGATTGTTCCCTGAGGAATGTAAACTGTCTGAAGAGTCACTTGATACTTGATAGCTACATCCCAGACCTGAAGAGCTAATCTGCAAAGGAGATAGGACCTTGTACCCCCCCCCCCACCCACCCAGGTTGTTAATGTACCACAACACAGTGGTTTTGTCTGTGAAGACTCTGAAGGGGTCAGGATGGAAAATGGAATGAAAAAAGCTTGCAGAGCTCTCATCTCTTTCATGTTGACATGATCTGAACTTTGATGAGGACACTAGAGACCCTGGACTTTTAGGGGGTCCCAAGAAGTTTCACACCCCAAGTTTGAGCCATCTGTGAACAGTGCCTGGTTCTTGAGAAGGAATCAGAGCCTGAAAGGGAAGCCCTGGACTGAGACAGAGTTGATGAATCCACTACTGAAGCTTCAGTTTGAGGCAAGGAAGAAAAAAACAGGTAAAACCGAGAGTGGCAATGTTGGAGCCATAATGATTTGAGGTACCAATGAAATTTCGTATGATGAAGCCTGGGTAGAGGGAGCACGGGAAAAGTGGAGGCCATAAATCCCAGAACCCTGAGAAAGTCCCTGGCCGAGAGAGAGGACAGATGAAGAAGTGATTGTAAAAAGGTTGTTGGAGACAGAACCTTGAGCAGAAGGGAGCGATGCCAACATGGGAACGGTCTGAAGTCTACACCCAAGTAAAACATGTTCCTGGGAGTGCATCAGGACTGACTACGTGAAGTTTATAGTGAACCCCAGACTGTGTAAAAGACAAATGGTAAACTGGAGATCATGCAAAAGACTGCTGAGAGACCGAGCTTAAATGAGCAGGTCATCTACACAGGGAAAAGTCTGTAACCAGCAAAAAGCAAAGACAAGGGCAAAACATTTGGTGAATACCCTTGGGGCAGTAGAAAAGCAAATGGAAAGCAGAGAACTGAAAATGTAAGGAAGAAACAAAGAACCGTAAAACCTTCCTGTATAGAGGGTGAATGGGGATGTGAAGGTATGCATCCTTGAGGTCTAGAGAAACCAAAAAGGCCTTGGGAAGAGATGGAAACAAGGTCCAAGGAGACAACATTCTGAAAGAAGGAACCTTGAGAAAGGTATTGAGCAGAGAAAGATAAAGAATCGCCATGTATCCTCCAGCCAAGGAACATCATAATTTTGGAGTAAAACCCCTTTTCCACCTGGGTGGGTAGAAAGAGCTAAATGGTGTCCTGATCTAAAAGGGATTGCAGAACCTCTGGTAAATGAGGAAGCTGTTCTAGAGGAGGTTGAGGAATGTCTGAAAAAGGAGAAAGGGATTTCCAAACCATGAAATACCAGTGACGAATAACAGACAGCACCCAAGAGCTTGAGGTGCCAATTTGGAAGAGGGAGAGAAAGGCAGAGAGATAAGGGGACCAAGGCTGAGAGGAAGGGAAGGAAGTATGTCAAACAGAGACAGGCTTGTCCTGAAAATAAGGCTTCGGAGATGCAGTCTGAGTAGACTTAGCAGACAAATATGCCTAGATCCCTTCTTACCTTTAAGAGAAAAGGGAGTCTGCCTACGAACAAAGATAGACTTAGAAGGGCAAGTCTTCTGGAATTTGGTGATAAGGGAGACAAAAATATGTTTGAGCTTCTGCAAGGCCTTACCCTTATCCTGGAAGGACAGCTCAGTAGCAACCGTCCCAAAAGGATTTTTGTTATCCCATGGGGTATCCAAAAGCTTGGCTTTATCATCATCAGGTAAAGATGGAAGACATAGCCAAGAATAATGCCTCGTCACAGAACCAAAGGCAGCAGCCTGGAAGAGGCATCAGTGGCATCACAGCTGCACTTCATACAGTGACAGGTAACCTGGGAAGTGGACCCAAGCAGGGAAAGGCCAGAAGCCTTCCCCTCAGAATCAGGAAGGTCAGACAACATCTCATTTACCTGGGAAAGAAGAGCCAAAACATACCTGGTCATTTGGGTCTGGTAATTAACAGATAGAATGGCAGCAGTATGTACTTTTTTACCTAACCTTTCCATGGCTCGACTGCCCTTATCTGAAGAAGGAGCTTAGTACATGGCAACAGCTTAGAACATTTACCATAGGAAAATGAAACCACTGAAGGATCAGCAGAAGGGCATTTATACAAAAATGTGCAATCCTCAGGCACCTTGTAGAACTTGTCAGGTTTCATGGGAGCCAGAGGCTGAGAATCAGGAGCTACAGAGGCAGCAGTAAAAGTGTCCAAAAGGGCTGCCAAAACAGAAGGAACAACAGCTGGCTTTGGAGACTCAATTTGGAGAAGCTCATAATACCTCTTTTGGATGTCAAGAGACCCGAGAGCAATCCGACTTAAAATACTCCATCATGTAGGCAACAGTATATCCCCAAAGGATAATTCTTCCAAGGGGAATATGAACTCAAGAAACCCTCTTCCTCCAAACCATAATCCAAAGGGGAAGGAATTTGAGAAGAATAAGCAGAGGATTGCTCCCCAGAATCCATGCCCTCATCTGAGAAATCTAATTCCCTAGGTCTCATAAGAATAGTGGAAGACCGGGGAGGAGCAGGGATTGACAACCCTTGAGAAGGATTCAAGGCCATTAAAACACTGAACGGACCATAAGTAAAATCCTGGCATTCATGCTGGGGATCTTTAGCAACAGGGAAATATGCTTAGTTTTCTGCTTTTTCTTGAGTGGGATGTCTGCCCTAAGTAGCCTAGAAGGTTCATACCCTTGGCGTGATTCAATAATGGTAGTAAGGATCTCTTCCTTCAATAAAATCTGAGGAATCCACCTCAGTCTCTCGGAAATAATCAGCTGATGTTCCCCCTCAACATATGGAGCGGGCATTGGAAAATACTCCAAGGATGTCAGAGAGTTCAAACCCATGCCAGCCTCTGAATGGATCATGGCAGAGGAATCCAAGCAAGCACCCAATGATCCTCTGGACTTTCACTAGCTTCTACAGAGACATGTGGGGGAGGCTGGACAGCAACCAAATTAGGCCTAGACTTTTTAGCCTGCTTCTTGGCAGATGGCTGGCCCTTGGGATGGGAGAATTCTGCCACAGCACCCTGAGCCAACAGTTTAAGTTGTTGACTCTCAAGGTAGATGGACAAGGAGGATAAATGACTGTGCATGGTCTTAGGGACAAACACTTGACACACAGAGCACTGTGTATGGTTGTAGGACGTCTTTATGGGGAATATGCCTCCTAAACTGACATTTTTCCTTCCTGGATGACATGAGCACAAATGCAAGACAAAGCTGGAAAAAAGGAAGAAACGCCAATGGGGTACTTATCTGAAAGCAATTTGGTAACCAGAATGGCAGAAGGGTGTTCAGACCGATGTTCAATAATGGTGTTTGGACTTTTGGTAAATTAGTACCAAGTGTTTTACATGGACGTCACATGTATGCCTACACCTAATGCAGGGAACATGTGTATGACTTACTGTCCCTATAAGCTCTAAAGGCCTTAGTATACTGGCTGAAAGTACAGTTTTGTACCTACCATAAATGTAGATGTTCGAGTGTTCACCCTGCTGCAGTCATTACATCGCTCGGGTTATCCTGCCATCAGCCGGTCCCACAGTCGGCCTGAATTCCAAAGTCTTGGTCCGGCGTCGGTTGCTGTCGCTTCTTCCCTGACGTCAGTGCACCAGGGGTATATAAGAGGCATCCAACGCCATTTTCTTCAGTTTTTCTTGCCCCAGATGTCAGGTGCCCCCAATAGGTAGACAAAATATATATATATATAGCTAGATAAAAATAAAACAATACCTTTAGGCACAAGCAAATACACCACAGAGGTTGTATAGGATAGAGTGATATAGATAAGTTCAGCTAGTTCAGAGGGGATGGAGGGAGGGTAACCTGGACTGCAGCAGGGTGAACACTCGAACATCTACATTTATGGTAGGTACAAAACTGTACTATGTTCATCGTGTTACCCTGCTGCAGTCATCACTCTTGGGGTGAATCCCAAAACTAAGGATGGGAGGTGGAGTTAAACAGGGTTAGAAGAAGCTAGTAGGCCCTGCAAAACTGCAGTGGCAAAACCAGCTCTAGTCTTAGACTATAGAGGTAAGTGATAGTGTTTGGTGAAGGTGTAATGTCGTGCGAAGTCAAGACGGTGTTTGTTAGTTCGTTTATTAAACCTAGCACAAAACTGACAACCTGTGACGTCGTGGTCTGGGCCTAGGCAAGGAATACAATAGGAATGGAAGTCCTTATTCGGTATTTGCTTCCCACAAGAAATGCAATTGTTAACTTTTTCTGACATCGGACTGAGGCAAGAAAAGGTTCCCCAATGGGGTACTTAGCTTTACTGAAGACTTCGGACTGAAATTCGAATCGAAAATCTCAGGTGTCGGCCGACCGGCACTTGCGAACTGCTTCTGCTTCGGGCACCGCACGGCAAGAAAGACTGAAGAAAATGGTGTCAGATGCCTCTTATATACCCCTGGCGCACTGACGTCAGGGAAGAAGCGACAGCAACCGACGCCGGACCAAGACATTGGAATTCAGGCCGACTGCGGGACCTCCTGACGGCAGGATAACCCGGGCGATGTGATGACTGCAGCAGGGTAACACGATGAACATCTAATGTTTCTTCGATAGCTTTTCTTACTGTGTAAACATTTTTTGTAGAGGGAACCTTCTCTTGCATCATGCCTTCAAGTCTCTGTTCCTCTATGCAACATTTATTTTATTTGGAGGAACTTGCACTCCCTCCCTTTAAACTAGCCTTTTTTGTTGACCTGAAAGTTTCTTACTTGGAAGACACTTTTTTTCCTTGAGTGGCCATTACTTCAGCAAGAAGGATTTCAGAGTTGCAGATCTTGTGTGTCTGCTCACTCTATAGCATTTGTTCTACAAATATAAGAATATCATTGTCATGCCAATTCTTTGTTCATGCTCATATTTGCTACATAACATAATATAAATCAATCTGGTGATGATCTGGTTTTCTTCCTGAGCTGTTCTGATTGCAGTGAATTTCTTATGTTGTATGGATGTCAACAGGCAATGCAGATTTTAATTTACTGTAAGGAATGATTCTCAGCTCTTTTTTAACTTGACAGTTTTATTGATGCATGCAGTTCATAAACTATATAATAACGTAATATTTTCTTTTCATCTGTTAATTAAATGACTATGATGTCCTTCCATATCACTGTTGCAATATTCTTTATATAAGGGATCTCCTGCAAAGAATAGCCCAACGTTCCCTGGTAGAAATCAGAAATGGCTGACAGATAATCTCTGACCAAGGAAAAACTTAGCTTAGGCATGAATCAAAAATGTGGGATACTGCAAAATACTACAGACTGGAGGTGAGAATGGGTATAGTCCTCTGGTGGCAGACCATGCAGAGGAGCAAGCCCATTTTGTTACAAAATGTCTTCCTAGTGCCAGATCTGTGGGCAGAAGTCGGTATCTAGACCACTGTGATGAGTAAGAATGTTCCTTGGTCATCAATGGAACTGAAGAAACCATGCTGTTATCTTCAGGGAGGGAAGTCTGGATGAAACTGGATGGGTGGGTGGGACAAGACGCTTTTGGCGGTGTCAGGAGAAGCTGCCTGACCAAAAATGAGGCCGCAGAACAGGAAACCAGACTTATCAAGGCCAGGAGGAGGATAGCAGAATAACCTTACCTTTGCTCATTTTGGCCTTCTAGAGGAATTTCTTAACAAGGGGAAAAGCATAAAGACTGTGAGGCCACTTTAGGGGCATCCTTTGAAGATCTTCCCAAAGGAGGAGAAAGAGAAATTGCTGCATTTGTAGTTAAATGGGGATGCAAACCTCCTAATGGATGGAAAATGGTCTGAGCTGTCTACGAATTGAGGAGACATACACGTGGCATCAGAAGACAACAGATGTGCTTGTTCATCAGAGAACTGGACTGACCACAGATATACATAGCAACAAGAAGACAACTGGAGGCATGATCCCTTCCCAAACTCCCATGGCCTCTGACAAAAAAAGAGTGGACAATCGCACCAGTAAGGAGGCAATGCTGAAATATCTGAAAGGTAAGAAGTATGTCTATCTCTAGAATACTGATATGCATACTGGCCTCTTAGGCTGTCTGCTAAAATTAGTACCCAACACCCCCAGAAAACAGGCATCTGTAGTCATGGTCAACTTGGAAACCAAGTCTGAAACTGGCTGCCCAAAGACAAGCTGAAGTGAATAGCCTAAAAATGAAGATAAACCTTGCATTGCATGGAAATCTTTACTACAGCACTGAGAAAGTCTGGAAGCTGACCCCACTGTACTTAGAGTCCACTGAAGGACTCCCATAAATAGTGCAGCATGAGGGACCTTAAAAATTACACAGGCCAACAGAGCCAATGCTTAAATGCAAAAGAAGACTGGAATCAGTTTGTAACTTAACATCTTCTGGACAGTAGCTTTGATGAAAATAATCATTCAACTGGAGGATGCACAGCAGGACAGGGTATTCACAATGCAATTAATAAATGTTACAAACTGAAGAGGCATCATCTGACACTCTGTAAGGCTAGCTACTATGTCAAAGGACTAAAACAGACTTGGAATCAAAATCCTGACAGCAAGTAGATGTTTCACGGACACAACTGCAAGGAGACAGTTGCCCATGTAAGGAAAGATGCAGGAACTTTAAAGTCAGATATCTAGTGAGACTGTTACATGTACTTGGTGTATACCCTGATGCTGTAAGAAGACCAAATAGCAATGTCCTGAACTGAATGTGCCTGGCTCCTATGAGGAAAAAAAAAATAACCTCCTGTACTCCTTTGTGATTTTGATATGCAAGTCTGTATCCTTGAGATCTAAAGAGCATATTCTGTCTCCATTAGACAGACAGGCAAGTATGGATGGACTTATCATTCAAAAGGGCTCCTTGGCAATGTACTAACTTAGGCCACTCAGACTGAGAACAGATTTGTGTTCCTGATTCCCTTTTTTTTTTTTTTTTTTTTTAATGGAAAGAAAACGAGCAAAACCTATGCCACTTCTGGTTTGGTGGGACATTTCAGGCAGCTCTTTTTTTAGTAGTAAGTTTTAGGCCTGCTTTCCTTCAGCCATTTGGTGGTGTGGGTCATCAGGAAGAGAAAAAAAAGACACTGGAATGGGAGGGACAAAAAGGAGAATGAGCAGCCTTGGGAAAATTTGTCTTTCATCCACCTGTGGTGAATGATGACCTGTCATGCCAATGGGTTGAGAGACAGACAACCCTCAAATGTTTAGAGTTAAGCAGACAAACAGTTTAACAGGGATGCAAGAAATGCCCTCCAGAAGAGAGGCTCTATGATCTTGACTGTTTTGCTGGGAACTACATCTCCTGGAAGAATGATCATTATGGAAATTGTCAGGGAGAATTTTCCTGTTGGGGTGCTGGATCCTCAAGCTCACATAGATTATGCTGCAGTCTCAAAACAAGATGCTAAGCAGCCTTGAATTTCCCTGCAAGTTTATACTGCTGCTTTTACTTTTTTTTTTTTTTTCTAGTTCAGATTTTTCTGAATCTCCTTACAGCAAGTATCTGTCAAACAGGGCTTTTATAAACAGGGCTTTGGAACTCACAGGGAATTTTGTTACATAAGGTAAGGTGCGATGGTCAGCAGTAATAAATGCACCAGCCACAAGAGCAAAATCATCAACTCTATTATTGGCAACACAGTGAGACACAATGAAGACTGAACTTGGCAGTTGGCCTTAATATCCAAATCTGAAAATTCCAGAGCCACAGCCTTTTCATGAAACAAGTCTGGAATCAATACATATGTATGACGTAGTTTAATGCCCTCACTCAGAAGACAAGAGAGGAAAGTAACGTCTTCCCTAATATAACATGTTATGATACGAATCTCGTTGTTGTTGGAATGACGACCTTGGAATGGGCCTTTCTTACAAGTACAAGCAACATTTGAAACCACCACCAGGTTCTGTGGCTAGCTGGGGCAATCTTTGTGGTGGCAAAAAATTCTGTTAAGGAGTATGACCACAAGAACCACTAAATCAGGGTTCTTCCAGACATTAATAAAACTAATCTGACAATATTCTCAGCTGCTTGTACCACTTAACAGGAAGACTTTGGTGACAGGAAAGGTTCTGTCAGGATCCAGTCTGATTCAAAAGAGATATCGTGGGGCCACTCAGATTCAATTCTGATGAGTTCTAATACCTCCCCAGATGTTAGGTTATCAACAAGAATGGTACAGGGAGTCAAACATCTAATCATCATTCATATCCTAGGGAAGACTCCTCTGCAAAATCTATGGGCTTCCTTTTACACATGGCCCTTCTTCCTATCAATGGTTATGAAGAGTCCAACGAGGAGGAGGAAGATTGTCTGCTGGACTAAGACTAACATCTAATCTACGGACTCCAATTCTTCTGTTATGGGTTAGAAGGGAAGGAAAGGCAGAAGATCACAGGTGAGCTATAGCCTGGACTATTTCAGTGGATGGCTCATGCAGGAAACACCTGCATTGTAAGCATTGAGACCTTGTCACAATCCCAAAACCAAGACCAAAACTACAAAGTTCAAGGAGCCAAGAATGATTGAAATTGATCCTGACCTCAAGACCAACAAAATGGTGTTGAAATTAAAAACAATGGGACAAGCTTGATCCCCAAAGTTGAAGCAGAGGTTGATGCCTCAGCTGAAGTGGGAACTCTAAATGTCAAGCATCAAAAGCGGAGTTCAGGAATACAACACTTTGTTCCACTCACTATAATGGGGATTGACACCAGCCACAAAATACTGACCCCACTGATGCCGAGACAGTGATGGACCCTATGAGGTCAAGGTCATAATCCTTGAAGCCCATGCTTTTTCTAAGGATTTAACTCTGAGAAGGTGTTCAATGGCCTGGGAAAGACCTATGAGCTTAACTGACTCCAATGAAACTTCCAATGCAAGATCACAGGTCTTGTTACAGTTGCTTTACAAACCACACTACAGGCTACAAACTTTCCCATGGCTTTTGTATTCTTAGTTTGCTTACAACTTGCGTATCTGTCAGTCTTCTGCAATCATTAATCAACCATTTCCTTCCTATTTCCATTTTCTAGTATTTTTGGCAGACAATAAAAAAAAGAAGTTATGTACTCATCATAACGTTCCATCTGAGTAGTTATACTTCATTTTTCTGCAACCTGTGGGTATACGGATCCATATCAGATCTGAGCAGACAACTTTTTTTCTAGCATCTGCTCCAAGCTCTGAGCTACTCCCCCTACCCATAATACACCACCATCTCCTATCTTCCCTCAGATCGAGTTTGCTGTAACTATACATATTAGCAACTCAACTAAATAACCTAACATGTTTATTCACATGAAAAGGTCAGGGGGACGGAGGGTGGAAAGGTTGAAGAAAAATGAAGTATAACTACTCAGATGGAACGTTATGGTGAGTACATAACTTCTTCATCTGAAGTAGTTAACTTCATTTTATCTGCAACCTGTGGGACAGAGTCCCCAGCTACTCAACAAATCCTGGGAGGCCCTCATGGAAGGATATTCCTGAGCACTGCAGAGCCAAAGGATGCTCTCCCTCTGGAAATCAGTTCTAACTTGTAATGGGAGATGAAAGTATGAAAATTTCCCCAAGATGCTGCTACACAAACGTCATCCAAAGGAACCTTAGACCAAAAAGCAGAGTAAGTCGCCATGGACCTGGTAGAGTTAGCTTTAATCAGACCAGGAGGAGATAACCCCTTGGCTTCTTAAATGTGTAGAATGCAAAGAGTGATCCATCTGGCTAAAGAACCCTTGGAAATGGCCTAGCCCAAACGAGGTTTGGAAAATGAGACAAATAATTGATCAGACTTACGGAAGGGTTGTGTTCTATGAAGGTAGAAACGAAGTTGACTATGAACATCTAACAAATGAAGTTTATATTCCCCTTTGTTCTGAAAATTTTGAAAGAAAACAGGAAGATTAATTGTTTGGTTTATGTTTGATTGAGATGCCACTTTGGGTAAAAACGAAGGATTTGTACAGAGAGAGAGACCCCGTCCTTATGGAAGACCAAATAAGGAAGCACGGCAGACAAAGCCTGCAGCTCAGAGACCCTCCTAGCAGACATAAAAGCCACTAGGAAAGCTGTCTTCCAAGACAAAAACTTTAGATCCAGTGATGCAGCAGGTTCAAAAGGAGGAGATACTAATGACTGAAGAACCAAAGTGAGATCCCAAGGAGGAACCGAATCTTTGATAGGAGGGTGCAGAAGGAAGGTGTCTTTTAAAAAGGCTTTACATAGCCTAGAAGAGGCGAGTGCAATCTTATTCTCACCTGCATGAAAATTAGAAATGGCTGCCAGCTGTACTTTCACAGTGTTGGAGCTAGCTCCTTGCTGAAAAATAATTCCAATACCGCTGGAACAGGGGCTGTAAAAGGATCCAGGTTTCTCTGAGAGGCCCGGATAGAGAAACGTCTCCATTTACTGTGATAGACCATCCTAGTGGAATCTTTAAGAGAAGCCAGTAGTACAGATTTTACAGGAGATGAACGACTGGGAGTCCTGGCAATCAAGGGAACTGGAGCAGCCAAGCTGTTAGCTTTAGACTGTCCAGATTGGGAGAGTAAGCACCCGAAGGATGAGAGATTAGATCCGGACAGGGATCCAGAATCCATGGAGATGCTAGAAGGTGAAACCAAAGTAAGGGGAACCAAACTTGACGAGGCCAGAATGGGGCAATGAGGATCACTATGCAGCCCAGTCGACAGACTTTCTGAAGAAACTTCGGAATGAGTGGTAATGGTGGGTAAGCATACAGTAACTCAGGGGGGCCAAACATGGACTAGAGTGTTTCTGGGGGCATCCCCTGGTGAGGGAATCAGAGCGAAGAACTCGCTGCACTCCAGATTGGAAGGAGATGCAAAGAGATCTCAGAAAGGCTTTCCCCATGCAAGGAATATCTCCTCTGCTACTGACTGTTTCAGAGACCACTCGCACGGCATCAGAATAGCCCTACTCAATCTGTCCGCTAAAATGATGGAGCGTCCCAGGATGTGCGTTGCAATGAGAAATCGACTGGTGGAAATCGCCCACTACCACACTCTTACGGCCTTGCGACAGAGAGGGTAAGATCTGGTCCCCCCCCTGCTTGTTGATGTACCAAACAACCAACATGTTGTCTGACTGAATTGCAATCGAACCCAGAGGAAGGACAGTGTGGAAGGCTTTCAACGCTAAAAGCACTGCCCTCATCTCTAGAACATTTACGTGCAACTTGGCCTCTATCTGGGACCACGTGCCTTGGACTGTCCATCTCAAACAGTGTTTCCCCCACCCAAGTTGGGAGGTGTCCATGGTCACTGCGGCTTGGGCTGGAGATGACACGAAAGGGCATCCCGCTGCAACCTCCGTTGAAAGGAGCCACCAAAGGAGAGATGTCCTGAGGTGTGACTGATCCTTATTGGAAAATCCATGGGCAGGTCTAGCCAAGACCACTGGACAGCTAGAGTCCATTGAAGGACCCGCATATGGAAGCGTGCGCAAGGGAGAATAGAAATCGAGGCAGCCATGGAGCCCAGGGCCCAAAGCACATTGCTCGCCTTTGGAAATTTGAGGTACACGATTAGAGCGATGTGTTACCAAGATGTGAGAACCTGTCTGGTGTTAAGAAAACGTTTAGCTGCAAAGTGTCTAGCCGTGCCCCGATGAAATCTAAAACTTGTACTGGTTGCAAAAGGGATTTGTGGACATTGACTGTAATTCCAAGCCAATCTGCCAAGAGGAGAAAGTAGTCTCGGGCTAGACACAGAAGACGCTTGGTGGACGCAGCAAAGAGCCAGTCGTCCAGTTAAGGAAATACCTGAATTCCCTGAAGCCTCAGGTGAGCTGCTACTTCTGCCATTACCTTGGTGAACACCCTGGGGGCTGTGGTGAGACCAAAGGGTAGAGCTCTGAACTGGAAGTGACTGGCTCCCAGTCGGAAGCAAAGGAAACCCCCTGGAGCTTTTTTGGACCTTGATATGATATTAAGCATCCTGGAGATCTAACAAGCACATCCAGTCGCACTCTTGGAGATGAGGTAGAATGGACTGTAGGGTGAATTTTGTTTGGCGACAGAGGTTCAAAGCTGACAGGTCCAAAAGGAGCTTGAGGTCCCCTGTCTTTTTTGGCACTAAAAAGAACCTGGAGTAAACGCCTAATCCGGACTGGTCGAGGGGGGACTGGTTCGATGGCTCGTTTGTGAAGCAGCTTTGAAACCTCTAGAGCTGCGTCCTCCCTGTGAGCGGGTGGGACATCCGGTAGGCATCTTGTAGCACTTGGTGGGACAACAAACGAGATAGTGTAGCCTCTGGATATTATTTGTAGCACCCAACGATCTGCAGTTATGGACTCCAATGCTGCTGGGTGCAATGATAATCCCCCCCCCCCCGACTGCCTCCAGAGTAGGAGAGTCGGGAAACCCCTCAGGGCAGCTGAGTGTGCCTGTCATTAATAGGTTCCCTAGACCCGAAGTTCCTGGGACCCCTTCTAGCTCTGGGTCGGTGTCGGTCCTGTCCCCCTCTGCCTCTGGGTTAAGAGTTGTCCTGAAACTCCCGGAAAAACTGTGATTTCCGGAACCACATCTTCTTTTGCCCTCTTTGGTTCCTAAAAAAAGACCGCTGAGGGTTAGAGAAGCGGATCCCGACGGCAGACAAAGTCTTCCCGTCTTTTTTTGCTCTGGACAAGAGTGTCATGTACTGTCTTCCTGAAAAGGGAGGAACTGTCGTAGGGAGCATTAGTAAAAGATGCCTTGAAAGAGTCCGCAAACTGACACAACCTGAGCCAGGCATGACGCCTCATGGCTACACCTGTCACAGTCGCCCTAGCTGCTCCTTCCGTGGCATGGGAAAAGAGAGGTATGGACGTGTTTGATACCAACTTCAGAGGTGACATTTTCACAGAGAACAGTTGTTTGTCCTGCTGCGATAAGGACTCTAGGGGAGACGCAGCGAATTCCGAAACAAGGTCCCGCTGCAGCCGTATCACGTGCCAAATAGTTCAGCACACGGATGGAAAAAGTCACTGATGAATAAACGTGCTTCCCATACCTATCCACCGACCTGGACTCCTTGTCCGGAGGGTGGACTGAGGAACTCTCTTGAGCCAGTTCCTTCTTGGTGGCTGCTGCGACCACCATAGCGTCAACAGGGACTCCTTTAGACCAAGGTTGTCCGTCGGTGGGAGGAGAAAGAATGTTGTCAGGGCATTTGGGGATGGGGTCTACGGTGTCAGGCTCCTTCCAAGCCCGTGTGGTGATGAGGTCCACCAAGGGGTCCGCTGGCAGGGACACCCAGGAAGTAGATTGACCCATGTCAAAGGCCTCCAGGAACATGGACTCATCCATAGAAGGTTTTGGGGCTGACCAACCTCTCCTCTGGCGGAGGATCAACATGATGTCTCCGAAGGAGACATCTTCGGGAGGCAACCTGGGGGGACCTTCTCCTTCATCTAAATCCGTGTCCATAGTGAGGGACTCAGGGGAGTCCAAGTGCCTCCTTTTGCACTTGCGCTTACGGGGGCCCTCTTCAGTGGGACTCTCTGAAGAGGACTCATGAGCCGTGGGGGGGGGGTTCCTCAAGGGGAACAAGCCTGGGGCTCCTCTGGCACAGGCTGTCCCTGAGACAGGATGAAGCGAGTCATCACCAAATCCAGTGGACTCTGGGTGGAATGTGAGGAAATGGGCTGAGGTCTCAATCTCTGGGAGAGAACCCTCTCCACCACTTCAAATGCCAAAGGAGAGCATACCTCCTTGGCACCCAGCAAGGAAGAAGCTCTCCCTGGGTCCAAAACGAGGATCGGAGCCGAAGAGAGGGTAGCCCGAGGTCCAAGGGAATGGTTCAGATCCGAAAAGGTCAGAGCCGAAGATGGATCCATTCCCTCATGTCCGACTCCCTGTCCACAGCTCAGAGAGTTACTCGGATCCAAACTGGCCGGATCCACGGAACTCAAGGTAACAGCTGGTGTCGCGGTTGGTGGAACCGCTGGCACCGAGCTACCAGCTCCAAAGAGTCTCGGATCCAAGAACCCTGAAGCAGTCGCATGGATTGGGGAAGGAGAGATGGGGCAGAAAAAGGGCATGGAGGTCCCCCTTCCAGAGGGAGAGGGGCCTGGCAAGACTCCCATCTGTATTTGGGTTTCAGTGAATCTCCACATCATCCTGTCCATGTCCAAGTCCAATAGGCTCTGAGATGGATCTGGCTGGTCTGAGCAGTAAGGGTGAGGAAGGCCTCGGATTAGAAGACTCCAACGGCTTCAGCAAGAAACGGGATGAGTGGAGCCTGGGAGAAGCTGGCCTCAAAGTTTTGGATGGTGAAGTAGGGAAAGATTCCCTGTCCGGGAACCTCTTGCGAGGCCTAACCCTCTTCCTCTCTTTATTCTCCTTGCGCCTTTCTCTGTCCTTTTCTTTTTCTCTCTCTCTTGCTTTTTTTTTTTTCTTTATCTTTGTCTTTGTCTCTCCCAACACCAGAACAAGTGGGAGTTTGAGTCCCTGTCTGAGTGGGTGGTTGAGTGGGAGTACCTGAGACCAACGCCATGGCAGAATCAAGCATGGAGGCAGGGAGAAGACCCTTGGCAACTAACTTGGCCTTCCTGTCCCTGAGGGCCTTCGGGTTAAAGCCTGCACAGATTGAACACTGTGTTGATAAATGGGGCACTCCCAAACATATTACACACAGAGGGTGACCATCAGCCGGTGAGAGCTTTTTTTGAAAACCGACTTCGGCTGATCAGCCATAGTCTAACACTAATCGCCACTCCCTAAAGATAACACACACACGCTGAAGGGAAGTTGGCCTAGAACTACTTTCAACAATAAAAAACTTTTTTTTTTTTGAAGCTATACCGACGAACAGCGTACATTAAAGGGGGGAGGAAGGGAAAACTAACTACCACTTGCACACAAAAACAGAATTAACCTACTTACTTATCCCTGAAGCTCAGAGCAAAGGAGATCATGATGCTTACTACAGCGCGGCAAACGAGATCTGACGGAAGATAGGAGATGGTGGTGTATTATGGGTAGGGGGCTGAGCTTGGAGCAGATGCTAGAAAAAAAGTTGCCAGCTCGAATCCAATATGAATCCGTATACCCACAGGTTGCAGATAAAATGAAGTTAACTACTTCAGATGAATAATTTCTTTAGTTACATTCACTTGCTCCTCCAACTTTTCTGACAAAATGCTCTGTAGATAATTTCTAAAATCCCCCAACTTGTTATATACCCCCTAAAAATGTTGCTCATTACCTCTTGCTTTCCCAACATACCTCTAGTGTTTACCTACCTGAAAAAAGACACACTGAATCCTGCTTGAAGTATAAAAATACCAATGCAAATACTTCCAAGCAAAAATTCTAAACCTTCTGAACTTTGTTGCACACCTGGGAGCAACACAGACATCTTCCCACCCCTCCTTTGTATATGGCCTCTCTATTTTCTCAATCTTCTCAATTTTTTCTAACTTCCTCTGAATAATTCTTATAGTAATCATGTAATATTTTATATGCCTTATTAAGTATCCTTTAACAGCAACTTCTGTTCTAGACTCAACTGAAAACTCTTTGAGATGGACTTTCATTTAGCACTCCTCTGTCCTTTTCTCTTTGCCTATACTCTGTTATCAATTTCTCATAGGGAAGGCAGTCTTTAACCCACAAGCAAAACTTCTGCTTGGCTTCATCCCATTCTTACTTTTCCCTCTCTAGTTAACTTGCTCCCAAAAACATGTTTCCTTTGCCAGTTTTCTCCAGTAAATCCCAGTCCCTCTTGCCTACTTTCTATTCTCCTATTTGTAATCATCTGTACTGGTAAAATCTCCTTTCTCCGTTCTCATGTTGGTTTATTTCTTAGAATGCTTTCTGCAATGTTATGAATATAATATTCTGTATGGTTGTTGGTAATCTCCTTATTGACCTGCATCCACAATCCTAACTCCATCTTTACTTCTTTAACCCATTCCCTCCTCCCCCACTTCATCATCACCCCTTTCTACTATGACTTGTAACCTTCTGCTTGTGTTAAGTATATCAGCCTTAACTGTGTAGCTGTCAAGTATTCCCTTCAAATTAGGTAATCCTAAACCACCTTGTTCTATGGGAAGAATCAGCTTATCCCATTTAAGTCTTGCTCTCTTACCCATCATAAATATAAATAAATTCCTTCAACTCTTTATTAATTATAATCTACAACTTCTCCTCTGGTTGATAAAAAATAAGCCTGACCAGTATTTATGTTAATATAGTTTGATTACTTTTATGTGAATGTAAATTTGCCTATGTCACATGTGATAATTCAATAAAGATGTTTGGGGAAAAAAAAATATTGCGACTGGGAGAGCAAATTCACATAAATAAAACAATGATTCGTTTGAGGGAAAAAAAAAATGAGAGAGACTAGAAACATTTTCACTGCTTGTATCTTACTATCCATACCCATAATCAAGATCATCCAGCATCTCACGTTTTGCATTATCTTTAAGTCTCTTCCCACATATCTTAAGCTGCCATGATAAAATAATTTTAATCCATACACCTAAATACTTCTTATGTCTCCAAAACTAAAGGTATTGGTGAACCAAATTGTGTGTGGGTACATAGTTTATTGCTACAGCTTTTGCTTTATCTTCATTTATGTTAGATCCTGAAAAAAAAACATTTTGAAACACAGAAATATCCTTTTCAAGTTTTATTAAGTACAAAATAACATAATCCGTGAATAAAGCTAACTTTAAACCGTAAAATCCTTCAATTTGTGTGTCCCTTATTTTCTTTACTAATGGCTCTAAATATAAAGTAAATAGCAAAGGGAAAAGAGGACTCCTCTGCCAGGCTCATTTACCCTTAACTTCTTAAACAAGATACAACTGCTTGAGGAGTATGAGATCATACAGCTCAGACATGCAATGGGGGCTGTTTTTCAAGGAGGATCCTTGAAAATCCTGTCTGACTTGCTTCTGCATTCCTTGCGCAGTAACTGCACTAAAACCTTGTAAAAAGCTGCATTCCTGCTCGACATTCAGAATTAGAGAGGGCAAGTCTGTTACTCCTTCTACAAAGTGGTCATCAAATGATACTAAGAGGAAGATTACTGATAAGATACGAGACTTCTTAGAATAGAGAAGTGGACACTGTTTGTCTTTTCGGCTTTTCCCAGTTAGGGGTCGCCACAGCGGAACTCCACTCCGCTAATGATTCGCAGTAGATTTTTTATGGTGCCGAGTTGCCAGCCCAATGCCCAACCTTCAGCGAAGGCACACCCATTCATGCATGTCTTTTGGAGGCCACTCGACTGTGGGGAGGACATGCAGACTCCACACAGAAGGCACTCCAGCCATGAATCGAACAGGAGAACTGCTTGCTGTGAGGCAACAACGCTACTGCTGTACCACCGCGACATACAGAGAAGTGGACACTGTATAGAATGTAATACAAGATTACCAAAGCACCTCTAATGAATGTAAGATAATTTCACAGAAAACTATCGGTCAGGCCGTCCTCCTCAAAGTTATACGCACACAGGCTCACTCTGTTCTGAAATAAAATCCAGCATACATGGAAAGGAACAGAGAGTAATGTAGGTCAGGTGTGCAAAACAACTAATTACATGCTGAACCACTTGCATGTGTAACATTTCTTTCACCTCACCTACAGATGTGAATTCACCCATCACTGTGTCTAAGTCAATACTTATGTAAGTGAGAAATCCGCCTACATTCTCCATATATTATTTAAAATGCGCATCTAATCAAGTCAGGCCTACAGTCTAAAGGTTTGTTTAGTCCGCCCCTCTAAAGAAGTTGAGCAGAGAGACTCAGGCCACTTCATAAGGTGACCACCACCACTTCCAATCCAGGTAGGCTCAACTCTTGCATCCCTTTTGCCATCTCAACTACAAGGGGCAAACTCCCATTAAAGTTAATCAACTTGCACCTAAACAGAGAAATATTCTGCTTTGCTTGCATTCTGTAGCTCACTTCTCATGTGTCTTTCAGTGTAAATTTAGGCATGGTTTGTCTTACTGTATTTATGCTTTACAGCTCCCTCCCACTAAAAATGCACAATGTCACTGCTCCACTAAGATTTTATAGGGTCTACCTGGTCTAACCCTGTGCAATTCCAAGTCTGTAAGTAATCTATGTTAGAAGAATTTATGTACACTTCTATTGGGTTATAGTTTGAACACACTGACACAGTTTAAACAGATTATGTGTTCTTTCCAAAAAAGTCATGTGAAACCAACAATGTAATCAATTTGCATTTTTATTCTTGCACTTTTACTCAGTACCATCAGTTTACACTTCCTGATTACATCACATTTTAATACATTTAAGAACTGTACTAAACTAGAGAGTCTTATACAACATAAAACATTTGTTTCTTGTAAGTGTGCAGTAGCTGTTATACAAGCATATTGTATTATTTATCTTCTACTGCATTACAAGGCATTATACTGCTTGATCCTGTAACATCAGGCTGTACCAGAAAACAGGCACCGGTCCCCAGTGCACTGACCTAGTCAACAAAACCAAACAATAACAATAATAAAAATAAAAATGATAAAAAAATCAATTTCATTTGAAGGAAGTGCTCTCTACACCTGCTGTATAAAATGAGACATTACCTTTTCAAAGGAGAAGTCCATAAATTTATCAGTGACAGAATCATATGTCTTGGTCTGTAAGGGGATGAAATTACATATTTCAGCAAATCAATTGTTGAAAATTACTAAACGGTGCACTATTCAAAGAGAATGTGGCTCAAAGACCAATCCAGTTCAGTCAAACTTTAATGCACTTAAAACAACAGAGTATCTTAACTACAGTTGTCTACTACCCATGTTTTACTTTAGAATGTGCCTTAAGGTAGCAATATGAATATCCCCCACCCTAAAAAGATTTACATTTGTTATTTTTTCATCAAGAAACAATGAAACAGCTTGCAGATGTCAAGAATTACACATCCTAAGTAAACACTGTTTAAGTGAGTATGCAGTTGTTGACACACAATTACTTAAACTTTGCACAGCCTTAAATAAGGGCACTGTGCAGTACATTTACGTCACAGTCACAGGCTCATTCTTAACACTTGCTTTATGAACATTCAGATTACACAAATGACTAAATAAATGGAACATGCAAGGACATGAAAAGTCATTAATCATACTTTAAACAAATATAGCATCAGGTTGGTACCAGTGGCCTTTTAATGTGAAGAAAAAGGATGTTTAAAATACATGAAGAATAAGCACCACCCAGCATGCTACTCTTGAAGAGAGAGCACAGAGGGAATATCATTTCTCTCTCTGCTCTCAAATTTGTTTGAAGTTTTCCTAGTGCTAGTAAATAAACGTAAGCAAATGTGCTTATAGAAAACTGGTTTGACTGAAAAAATACTGCCAGTCAGTCAAGAAATCAGACTACATGGGCACAACTTTATCCATTTAAACTATGGAAAGTTGGCGGAAGTCCCTGCAGTATAGGACTTTAAATAACAGGGAGCAAAATATAAGTGTAAAAAGTGTACCTCCTAGTGGCTTACTGCAAGACACTGAGCAAGCCGCTTAACTTATCTCCCCAAGATGAACCTAAACAGAAGCACTGGATTTTTGTGGTTTTCCTTGTTAATCAACTTCCCTTCCTCCAAACATGCAGCCATCTTAGTCTTCTAACTGAGATATCTGTGGCATTCAATAAATGGTGCAGACAAAGATCGTGGACGCCAGTTAAAGGCACACAAGTAACAACCCAGCTGATGGGAAATATGCGAAATGGATTACTTCCATGCATGCTACAAAAAGGTTATATAACGGGGTGGAGATTTTTCAATGCCCTGTCTTCTAACAGCTACCAACAAAGCTAATGCTAAAAAAATAAAGTAGTATTCATTATGTTCAAAAATTACTGCAATGCCGCAAGTCTGCTCTTCTTTTCACCCAATACAAAGTCATCAACCGAGACAGAAAGTCACAATTCATAACCTACAGAGTGCATATCATGGAGGATGGCAAAAACATTTTGCAAAAGTCATAGGCAATATTAGTGGCACATTTCAACAAAGTCCGTTTATAAGGATAACCAGTAAAATTAGATTTTTTTTTTGTTTCAAGTTTCAGTACAATTACAATCCAAGAACAATACACTGCTTTAAACACTTCTGAAATTAGGAGATGCTCAAGCTAAAGTGTTTTGCAAAATGGTGATACTTTCCGCAATACCCAAGGTACCCCCACACTTGCATAATAAGAACAAATCCTGGGGCAGTTAATACACCTGTGCTGCATGAAGTGAAAAGCTCAAGCAGTTTTATTTCCAACAGGTTCAGTTCAAGAACAAAATGATAACGTAATCCAAAACATCTCCATTCAGCAGCCACATCTGCTCAGTGTGCTGAGACTAAAGCAAGCCAAAGGTTATTATAAACAAGTCAATGTACTCTGTTTCTAAATAAATGCGGAAAGTAAGCCTATGTGGCCTTCATTAGTTCCAATCAGAACAGGAAAATGCAACAGTATCCTAGACTAGGTATAGAAAATTCCATAAAGGGGGTTGCCACAGCTGTTCACCTGTCTGCTCATGAAAGGCAGTGGAGTTTTACGGTGTTGAATTGCCAGCTCAACCTTCCACAGAAGACGCATGCACTCATACCTAGGGCCAATTTAGAGTATCCAGTCTACTTACAGCATGTCTTTGGGATGTGGGAGGAAACTGGAGCACCCGGAGAAAACCCATGAGACTACAGGGGGGACATGCAGACTCTGCCCAGAAGGCACCCCAGCAAAGGATCAAACCAGAGAACCTCTTGCGGTGAGGCGGCAACACTAACCGCTGCACCACCGGTGGGCCACTATGAGTAAAAGAAGGAAATTAAGATTCAAGCACAAAAGCAATCATAACGGAGAATACTTCCAGAAACTTTGTTCAGATATGTCACTTCGAGTAGGCAGCATGTATCAAGCTGCATATTAATGTACCATGTGTGATCATTCTAGTCTTCCTAGAATTCCCTACTTCCTGACTACAGACTAATTCAAAGGATAAAACGGATACATTCTAACAATATCTTCCAGTATACAAGGGGACCACCCTGATGACTGTATGACTACATTCATCTTCTCTTACGTTCCAATTCTACACCTTCTCAGAAACTTTGTTAAATGAGGACAGGTACATGATGCAACTTTTATATTAAAAAGTGCACCTAATTCCAGCACCCACCACCACACCCCCAAATCATTAAAGTTACATGCTTCCTACACACAAAGAAATGGTAGAACTGGCACCTACACAGTTAAGAAATAATACAATATATGCTTGTCTGATCACAGGGAACTGCAAGATCCATAGAGGGGCTTTCCAAACACATGCAGAATTGCAGGCTGGTCTCTCCCTGTAGATTAAAATAAAAGTATGAGAACATACCTGTTACAGCCAACATTAGAAAGCCTTCCCTGGTGGGTCTACAATAGATACAAATCCAAAGTGGTAGCTCCACCAGGGTAAAAGTAGACAGAGGTCAGTCAAAATGAAAATGGCTGAGATGGAGGAGTCTTAAAGTAATACAATACTCACGGAGTCATCCGGACTCTTGAAATCAGTCTATACAATTTCTGGTAAAGGTGTGACTGGACAACCAAGTGGCCACAGCACACAGGTCTGCAATGGTAACAATCTTATAGAAAGTAAAGGAAGAAGACATGCTTTTCTAGTGGAATGGCCTCTGAATCGATTTTCCAATGGATGGTGAGACATTTAATGGCAAAAGACAATACAGATGGCAAATTACTTGGAAATTGTTTGCTTAGTGACTGCCAGGCCTCAGAAACAAAAACATGTTTAAGTTCCTGTAAAGCCTTGCCCTTATCCTGAAGGGACTTAAACAAATCAGCAGCAGTCTCATCAAACAAGGGTTTATTATCTACAGGGGCATCCATTAACAGCCTTAATATCATTAGGCAAAGGTTGAAGCTGAAAACAAGAATACCTCATCACTGACCCAAAAGCAGCGGCCCAAGAAGAAGCATCTGCTGCATCATAACTACACTTGATGGAATGACAAGCCACCTGGGAGGAAGTCCTTAAAAGGGAAAAGGGCAGAAGATTTACCTTCAGGGTCTGGAAGCTCAGAACTGACCTGAAAGGCCTGGGAAAGCAGAGCCAACAAGTAGCTAGACATATGGGTCTGATAATCAACAGCCCTAAAAGCCACGGTAGCTAAGGTCACAGACCTTCTTGCCTAATCTCACCACAGCTCTGCTATCTTTATCAGAAGGCAGCAACTTAGACTGAAGCAACTGAGAAGGTTTGTCAGAAGGTACTGACACTACCGAGGGGTCAG
Source organism: Protopterus annectens (assembly GCF_019279795.1). Taxonomy (NCBI): domain Eukaryota; kingdom Metazoa; phylum Chordata; order Ceratodontiformes; family Protopteridae; genus Protopterus; species Protopterus annectens. The sequence goes on along the minus strand of NC_056725.1, from coordinate 544,727,955 downwards.
CAGAAGGACATATGTACAAGAACTTACAGTCCTCAGACACCCTATAGAACCTATCAGGTGGGAGCACTGGGCTGAGAATCTGGAGCCTTAGAGGCATTAGAAAAGGAATCCAACAAAGCAGCAAAAACAGGAGGGAAATCAGGTCTGGTATCTGCAGAAGCTCATAAAACTTTTTTTTGTATCTCAGAAATTTGAGCACAATCCCATTTAAAGAACTCCATCATCCTAGAGATAGTGTCCCCAAAAGAAATATTTTCAAAGGGAGTATCGGGACTAGTAGATTCCTCTTCCTCTGATCCATAATCCAATGGAGAGGGAATCTGGGAGGAGTAAGCAAGGGATTCCTCATCTGAATCTACCTCCTCCTCAGAGGAATCCTGTTCTCTACGTATCTTAAGAGGGGTAGAGAACCAAGGGGGGGGGGGGGCTGCAAAAGAAACTCCCTAAGGAGGTTTTAAAGCCATCAAAGCACTAAACAATCCCTGAGTGAAGAGCTGCCATTCACTCTGTGGATCCTTAGGAGCAGAGGAAATATATTTAGTCATCTGCTTTTTCTTTAAGGGGACATCCACCTTAAAAACTTTGGAAGACTCTAACCCCAGAATGAATTCAATAATTGTAGTAGGGACTTCTTCTCTGACTAAAATTTGGGAAACACCCCTAGGCCCCTCGGAAATTATCAGCTGTGGTTCCCCCTGAGCATCCGAAAATGACATCTGCAATGCCTCCACGGGCCAGCCTAAGGTCGGATCCCCACCAGCCCTGTTGCGGCAGAAGAATCCAATGATGAGGTCAGATGAACCTCCAAGCTATCACTCACTTTGGGAGGGATGTCTGGCGGAGGATGAACAGCAGAAGATTCTGGCCTAGGTTTCCTGGCCTTCTTCTTTACAGATGGCTGTCCCTCACAGTAGAAAGTTCCATCCATCGTGTCTTTAGCCAGAACCTTAAGAAGTTGATTCTCAAGATAAAGTGCCAAAGAAGAGAACCTAATGCAAAGAGTTTTAGGAACAAAGGCCTGACGGAACAGGACATATGGTATGGTCGTGCGAAGCATCAAGGCAAAACAGACACGGTTAGTGACCGTCTTTATGGGGAGTCTGTTTCCTACATTGCCATTTACCCTTCTTGGATGACATGAAACCTCACAAGCAACAATACAGCAAAAGAAATATAAGACAACAAAACCCCAAATGGGCACTTATCCGTAACAGCTTAGAAGTTCTGACAATGGTACGTCCAGACATCATCTTTATGCCCTATGCTGTGTGCAAGGGGCATACGTGTGATGTACGGTGTACCTTAAAGCAACCTAAAAGCTTTGGTATACTGGCTGCATGTTGGGCCGCCCTTGGCAGGGATCCCTACTGTAAAGAATACTGTAATAGTAAAATGGAAGGACATAATAACGTATTTATTTACCAGGAAAGTCCAAGTTAAGCAGTGCTCTTTTTTTAAGCAGAGGCCCAGGGAGAAAAGCTCCATTATACAGATATCATGGACATCATTCGTATTTTTTCATCATTTACAGTCAGTAAATTCTACAGTATCTGTAGGATCTACTAGTAATAGCTGTTAAAAAGCTTTCTGAGACTCTACAGAGGTTTCAACAAAATTATTTTGCATTACTGCTAAAAATTACCACTATCTTAAACTGCTGGACACAGTTGAGGAAGATGTGTTCTTGTGTAATTTAAGGATGCCAAAATGGACATTTCTGTTGTTTTAATGGTTAAGTATCCTTTATCATTCTAGTTAAAATGACAGATTAAAAAAATAATCTATCACAATCTTATATGTCAGAAAACTTATATTACACTGGTATATTAAAGGCAGCTTTTTATAACTATACTTTGAATAATAAATTGATCTTTTGTCCACTTGTACTGCAACTCCATCTTTCATATTACTGAAATGAGAGACAAACTGTTGTACACCTAGAATTTTCTGTACATTTTTAATTACTGTTCAAGTAGCTTCCCAAAAAGGTGCAATAGGATGTTCACATGGTTACCACTTTGAACTCTGATAAACTTCAATCTGAACAGTGTCAGCAAATGCAAACTGTTCTGTAACCAACACTGCAAATTAAAATTCCTTATAAACTTTTATACGATCAATAGTATCTTCATATTTATAAAAGATACAAGTAAAAAATGCAGTCCTTCAATTAACACCCTAACTTAAGTTTCTCAAAGTCATCTTGACGATGTGTTAACTGTCATTATTAAAGCCTACTAAATCTGCTCAATACACTTGTTCAGAGGTGTAGCAAGGGAGTTTGGTGACAGGTGATATATTGACTTTTCACCCCAAAAGCAACCGCCCCACCTCCCAAGAGACCTCTGACACTTCTCCCACAATGGTTGGCCCCGTGGTAATAAGCTCTCTGTACTTGTCTAACAAGAGCGGTCTCCAATATACTTTACAACAATGCAGAAGTAATGTGCAATATTTTAAAATAATTTTGTAAAGCAACAAAAAGAAGTTATGTACTTACCATAACATTCCATCTGTGTTGTCCATTTTCATTCTTCCTCAAAGTATGGGTTCAAATCAGACACTCTGATCCGACTCGGCTGTTACTCCACCTCATGGAGACCAACAAGCTCTTGAGCTCCTTTCCTACCCACAATGCATCTAGCCTAACTCACCTCAGATCCTACTTACAGCTTGAGAGAGAGAAAGAAAGACTACAAATGTAATGCCATAATCGGAGTTCAACACCAGGGACATGGGGTGTCCTTGAAAAAAGTATTTTGAGGGAAATGGAGGGGGATGGAGGGTGGGGAGTTGAGGAAGAATGAAAATGGACAAAACAGACAGAACATTATGGTAAGTACATAACTTCTTTATCTGATGTCAATTTTCATTCATTCCTCAACATATGGAGGGAGTCCCCAGCTACCTAAATTCCTGGGTGGATTCTCAGGAAGGATATTCCTGATTATGGCTGAGCCAAAGGCCACTCTTCCACTTGAGACCAGATCTAATTTGTAATGAGTGATAAAAGTATGAGGATTTGACCAAGTAGCAGTCTCACAAACATCACACATGGATGCTCAACACTGGAATACAATGGAAGTAGCCACAGATCTAGTTGAATGAGCCTTTATGGTTTTGGTAGGGGGGAAATTCAATTTAGTACAGACAAAAAAGATGCAATTTGTCAACCATCTGGCTATAGTTACCTTTGCGACTGATTTGCCCATCTTGTGATGGAGCAAAGGAAACAAAAAGCTGGTCTGTCTAAATTTTTTGTTCTGTGCAGGTAGAAGAGCGACTGCTTATGAACATCCAGTAAGTGCAGCATATAGTCTCCTATACTGTCAAAGTTTGGAAAGAATACTGGCAGGTTACTTGTTTGATTAATGCAGGATTTTGACACCACCTTAGGTAGGAAAGAAGCATTGGTAGGTAAGGTGACCCTGGCCTTGTGGAAAATTAAATATGGGTGTTAGAAGGTAATGCTTGGAGTTCTGAAATTCTTCTAGCAGATGTAATCACAACTAAAAAGATAGTCTTCCAAGTTAAGAATTTTAGATCACATTTAGCTGCAGGTTCAAAGGGAGACTGTGTCAAGGCTAGCAGTACCAAATTCAAATCCCATGGTGGTATAGGATCTTCGTAAGGAGCTCTAAGTAGACAAGTACCTTTCAAAAATGCTTTGCATAGTTTAGAGGAAGGCAGGAAAGAATTCTGAAACCTTACATGGAAATTAGAAACGGCTGCAAGTTGGACTTTGACAGTCGAACTAGCACTCTCATTAAATAAACTCACTAAAAATTCAAGAACAGAATGCATCAGAGCTGAGAAGGGTTCTACCGGATTATGCTCTGCCCAATAAACAAATCTCCATTTACTTCTGTAGATTTCCTCATACAGGACATATGGGTTGATAACAGAATGGAGCGGACAGGCAAAGAGAGCATAGGTTGCCTGGCTGTCAATGGAATTGGATAAACCACGCAGTCAAGCTTGAGGTTTGAGATGTCTGGGCGAATCATGCCTGTTGGGTGAATCATGCTTGTTGGGTAAGACAGAAGGTCTGGATTCGTATCCAGAATCCAAGGTGGGTAGAGAAGATGAGGCCAAAGGAATGGGAACCAAATTTGTCAAGGTCAGTAAGGTACAATGAGGATGACTTTGCTCTTCAACATGGCTGCTTTCTGGAGAAATTTGGGAATTAAAGGAGTCGGGGGATAAAAGTATAGACGACCGGGGGCCAATCAGGGAGTACACAGCATCCCTAGGTGACTCCCCCAGAGGGGGGATTAGGGCAATGAAGCTGCTGTCCTTGTTGTTTAGGGGAAATGCAAAGAGACTGCAGCAAGGATGGCCCCACTAACAGAAAATCATGTTCATTACCTTGTTGCTGAGAGACCACTTGTGAAGTTGTAAGATGGACCTGCTCAGATTGTCTGCTATCACACTGGCTTGGAATATGTCTTGCAATCAGAAAGCAGTGGGAAGAAATTGCCCACAGCCACACCCTCGGGGCTTATCGAAGCAGAGGGTAAGATCTAGTTCCTCCTTGTTTATGTACAAAACTACTGACATGTTATCCATTTGGACTGCAATTGTTCCAAGAGGGAGAGAGCCTTGGAAAGCCTGCAGTGCCAAAAGCACCGCTCTCACTTCTAAAACACGGATATGCTAGTTGGCTTCCTCGGTGCCAACTGGCTTACTGACAGAACCCACATTGTAAAAGTAGCTGACTCCAAATCCAGCTCCAGACAAGTGGAGTACCTCAGGGTTCAGTCCTGGGACCTCTCTTGTTTTGCATCTACTTCTCTGAAGTGCAGGGCAACACTAAGGGACTCTGGCTAACAAAGTTCGCAGATGACTGCAAACTGGGAGCCATTATTGAATCTCCAAATGATGTCGATACTCTACAAAATGGCCTTACAGAAACAGATGCTTGGTGCCAGAGCCATGGGCTCAAGCTCAATGCCAAGAAATGTATAGTTATCCCCTTTGGGAAAAAACATGCACCCGTAAATTACCACATAGGTGGCAGTACATTAAACACCTAAAGTGTGATAAGAGACTTAGGGACACAGGTGGACAGTGGTCTCACCTTCAATAACCACATCACCACAACAGTCAGGAAATCCTTCTATTTGGCACACCTGATCACTAAGGGCTTTTCATCCAGAAAAAAGGAGGTCATTGTCCCACTGTACTCATCCCTCATTAGACCCATTATAGAATACAACGCCCCATTTGGTATGTACCTCTCAAGACATCTGCAACAACTGGAAAGACCACAGAAATACCTCACTAAAAGAATCACAGGCCTAAAGCAGATGCCCTATGCTGACTGCCTTAAAAAGCACCAGTTATACTCTGTCGCATATCGTCTACTCCGAGGCGATCTCTGCTTAACAAACAAGGCCATGTCAAACCCAGAGCTGTTGGACATGCTACACTTAAAGAAATCCCAATCCCTCAGAGTAACACGCTCCAGGGATCTAAACCTTGTCATCACAATAAACAAAACATGCTGGAGGGATACGTTCCTGACCCAGAGACTCCCCAGACTCTGGAATAGACTGCCCATACATGTCAAGCAGAGCTCCTCTTTGGCCCTCTTCAAAAGGAACCTTGATGATTGGATGGGAGAAAGGAAATTCACCCCAGGGATCACGTCAGTCTCCCTGCTAGTCAAGGGTCCAGGGAAGTAAATAGTGTGGGAAGAAATAGCCAGGGAAATGTTATGGCTAGGCTTGTATAGGCCCTAGGGCCGATAGCCTAGTACCAACCTATGACCCTATGAACCAAGCGCCTTATATTGTCTTCCCCAGAAAGTGCCCCCCCCCATCGGATTTGGGAAGTATCACTGGTCACTGTGGCGCTGGGCTGAAGGAGAAAGAAGGGACGGCCTAGCAGCAGTTGTTTTGACTCCATCCAACAGGAAAGATACTGCTTGCATACCTGAGTTATTCTTATCTTAATCGACATAGGTTGAGAGAGAGATGACAACTGCGTTTGTAGCATCCATTGCAGAATTCTTATGTGATATCTTGCTAAAGGCACTAAGACTATTGCCACTGACAATGATCCCAGGGTTTGCAGAATCAACTGCGATGAAATTTAGGTACTGCAAATTATTTTCTTGACCCGATTTCTTGTTGGCTGTACTCTCGAATGGGGAAGCGATGCTACGATAGAGACTGTGCTGAATATTTCTCCTATGAATTCCAGTGACTGGGTTGGTTCAGTTGTGATTGCGATTTGTTGTGACCGATAGTTTTTCCAAGATTTGGACAATCTGTAACACTCGATCTCGGGCTTGTGCCAGCTGATGCCTGGTCAGAGTGGTTATGAGCCAGTCGTCCAAATATGGAAACACATGGAATCCCTGCAGTTTCAAATGAGAGGCCACTACTGTTATACATTTACTGAACACCTTGGGGGCTGCGGTGAGACCAAAGAGTAGTGCTCTGAACTGGCAATGCCTGGCTCCCAGATGGAAGAATAAGCACTTTCTGGATTGCCTGTTCATTTTTATGTGATAGTATACATCCTGAGGGTCTATTAAACACATCCAGTCATCCTTTCTCAGGAAAGGGCAGAATGGACTGAACCGTGACTATCTGGAACTTGGTCTGCTGAACTGATTTGTTCAACACACTGAGATCTAAAATCAGTCTTCAGTCCCGTTTTCTTTGGCACTAAAAAAAATCTTGAGTAAGGTTTGGAATTCTATCTTATCTGGAGGGACGTCTAGGATGACTCTTTTCTCAAACAGTTTTTGAATTTTCAGTGTTGTTGTTTCCCTCTGATTGGGTGGAACACCGTGGATTTTTCTGGGTAATGGGGGTGGAATGGAAAAGGGAGTAACATAACCTCTGGAAATGATCCTCCGCACCTAAGTGTCATTTGTTATATTTATCCAGTCTTCTTGGTGCAGAGGTAAGCAACCCACAACTGCCTCCATAGGCAGGCAATCGGGCCTCTGTTCAGAAATGATGATAGGGTCTATCGGAAAAGGTATCTCTAGGCTCTCAGTTTTGGGGGCTTACTCTGCCATAGGGGCATCTTCTACTATTATCACTCCCCTCTGCTTCTGGGGGAACCACCTCCACGTGCATTCTGGAAAGGACCTTGAGACTTCCTGAACCAGATCTTTTGACCTCCCTATTAATTGCTAGAAAAGGTCCATTAAAGGGTAGAAAAACATACCCCCACAGCAGACGGGTTCTTTCAGTCCTTCTCACATCTGGAGTGTGTGTCTTTCACTGTGGGGCCAAATAAAGAACCAGTGTCAAAGGAAGCATTGATGAAAGATAACTTGCAGGGCTCCGCAGAATCACATAGGGACATCCAGGCATGCCTCCTGATGGAGATGCTTGGTGCAGCCTTGAGGCACCTTTTGCATGCAGCATGCAAGATGAGCCTCATGGACGAATCTGTAATAGATTGAAAGGTAGCCAACTGTGAGACCACAGAAGTTTAAGCCTCTGCAGTACCGGTCCCTGAAAGGGAGTTTGAAAGTTCCTTAATTAAGTCCCGTTGCAGCCTCGTGAAATAGGACAAATAGTTTAGCAACTGGATAGCGAAAGTTGCTGAAGCATACACTCGCTTCACAAATCTATCCAAAGCCCTAGATTTTCTACCGGAGGATGGATAGTGGAACTCTGTTCCACGAGTTCCTTCTTTGCAGCTGCTGCCACGACCATAGCATCAACCGGTACTCCCTTACTCCAACTCCAATGCTCTCTCCCTACTAGTGGAGCCAGAATCTTGTCCAGTCTCTTGGGAATTGTCTCAATCATATCGGGTTCCTTCCATGCCTACCTAAAGGCCAAATCAATGAGTTAATCGGCGGACGGAGTGACCCAGGAGGTAGAGAGGCCAGTGCTGAAAGCTTCCAGAAACACTGACTCTTCAGGAGATGGGGTTTTGGGTAGACCCACCACCACTGTTTTAGGGATCTCAAGAATGTCTCCAAATCGGACACCATCGGGTGCAATTTGGGAGGTCTTTCTCCCTCATCAAAGTCAATATCCTTGGTGACAGACTCCTGGGGGGGGTCCAAGTGCCTCCTCTTGCATGCTTCTTCGATGAGACAATCTGGAGAAGTGTCGGAAAAGATGACAATAACCAGTTGTTCTGTTACCTAAATATAACAGAAATTATCCCTCAAGCACTGGACTTTTTTCCGAGAAACTTCAAACCAGATCAACAAAAGTCAGGTAAACAGCAATATAAAAAGAAATGGCAAGGAGACGCTAAGAAGAAAGGGAATTGTCCCCAAGGGTTCCTCCTAGTCCAAGAGTCCATGACTAACTAAGCACACTGCACTTCTTCAAAAGCAGCAACTCCTATGATAGGCAAGTCAGATTCAATTAAATTGAGGTTTCCCTCTTTGCCCTCCCATCCCAAGTCAGTCTGTAACAACAGATGCCCAAGACTTTCTCTGGGAAGCAGTTTCCAAAGGGATCAAAATTCAGGGAATTTAGGATCCTCACTTCAAAGAAATGATGGCCCTAATAAAGGCTTTAAAAGCCTTGAATCAACTCTGGACTCCAGGACCTCTACTGGTAGTTACAGATATAACCACAAGAATGTGGCACATCGACAAACAAGGGAACCAGGTCTTACCTCCTGTGCAGACTGGCAACGACTGCCTGGGAAAAGTACAGTTGTGTACACTTACCATAAATGTAGATGTTCCAGTGTCTTCACTGTTGCAGTCATGACTGTAGGGTTCTCCCCTGCTGGCAGGCAGTCCTCGGTTGGCCAGAATCCCAAAGTCTGGGTCCGGCGTCGGCTGTTCAGCCATGCTCCCTGACGTCAGAGCGCCAGGAGTACAAAGCTGACAGCCGACACCATGTTCTCCAGTTTTTCTTGCCCCTGATGTCAGGTGTTCCAAAATGAGTAAGATCCCATACACTTTGCAAATACACCTCAAAAGAAGGGTGAAGAAGGGAACCACACAAAGGAAAAAATAAGAGGGGACAGGAGGGTGGGAAACCCAGACTGCAACAGTGAAGACACTCGAACATCTACATTTATGGTAAGTGTACACAACTGTACTATGTTCATCGTGTTTCACTGTTGCAGTCATGACTGTAGGGTTGAATCCCAAAGCAGAATAAAAGGGAGGTGGTCATAAAGAAGAGGGGGCGGCAAAAAGCCCTGCAAGACAGCATAAGCAAAGCCTGTCCTAGGCTTAGAGTAGAGAGGTAGATTGTAGTGCTTGGAAAAAGTATGCACTGAACTCCAAGTTGCATCTTCCAAAATGTCTTTGGTAGGAACTCCCCTGAGGAAGGCAGCTGAAGTGGCAGCAGCTCTGGTAGAGTGAGTCCTTATACTCCCTAGGATTTGCTTTCCATGGTGTGAATAACAAAATCTGATTCCATGAGCAATCCATTTAGAAATGGTCTGTTTTGAAATGGCTTTACCTTGGGAACTTGAAGCATAAGAAACAAACAATTGCTCTGATTTCCTGATGTCCTTGGTTCTGTCCAGGTAAAAACGTAGTTGTCTGTGTATATCCAAGGAATGCAAGATCCTTTCCCCCTTATTTTGAGGACTGGGGAAAAAAGTTGTCAAGTGAATAGTTTGATTTAAAGCCACTTTGGAAACCACCTTAGGCATGAAAGTAGGATTAGTCCTTAAAGACACCCTGTCTTGATGAAAAATAATATAAGGTTCCACAGCCATGAGAGCTTGCAACTCCTAAACTCTCCTGGCAGAGGTCGGAGCTAACAGAATGGCTGTCTTCCAAGATAAAAACTTGATGTCAGAAGTGGCAGCAGGCTCAAAAGGAGGCAAGGTGAGTTTTTCCAAAACATAGTTGAGATCCCAAGCAGGAATGGGAGGAGATCTAGGGGGCCTTAAGTTCTTAGCTCCTCTGAGAAACTGTCTCATGAGCTGATGGGAAAAGATAGGAGGGTCTGTATTATAATGAGCAGAAATAGCAGAAGCATGGATCTTTATGGAAGAGAAAGAGAGACCCTTATGTAAGAGGTCTATCAGGTAAAGTAAAATCAGAGGAATGTTAGGAATAAGAGGATCTGAATCCTGAGCCTGCATCCAGGAGCAAAATCTTTTCCATTTTCCTGCATAAGATTTTCTAGTGCTAGGACGTCTGGCTTCTAAAATGACATCCATAACCTGCTTGGGTAGGAGAGAATGAATCAAAGACCCTGGATTAACCAGGCCGCCAGGCTGAGAGTTTTGACATGAGAGTGCAGAACCTGACCCTGGTGCTGGGACAGAAGGTTCGGAGTCTGTGGTAATACCTAAGGGGGCTCCAGACAAAGGTTTTTCAGAGTTGGGTACCAAAATTGTCGAGGCCAATTTGGGGCCAGCAAAATTATCATCTTGGGCTTGTCCTCTTTGATCTTTAATAACACCCGTGGAAGAAGAGGTAGAGGTGGGAAGGCATACCCCGAGAGGTTTCTCCAACTGAATGATAGTGCATCCACTTTCCAAGCTAGTTCATGGAAAGTCCTGGTGCAAAAAATCTGTAGTTGATGATTGAGGTGGGATGCAAAGAGGTCTATGTGAGGAAATCCCCAGACTGCTGTAATCATCCTGAATATTTCGGTGTCCAGCATCCATTCGTGTGGATCCGACAGGTTTCTGCTCAGACTGTCTGCCAGGAAGCTTTGCTTCCCTGGTAGAAACTGAGCTTGAAGGTCCAGTTTGCAAGCTAGAGCTGTGTTCCATAGATTCATGGCTAGTCTGCAAAGGGGATAGGAATGAGATCCCTCTTGCTTGTTTATGTGCCACATAACTGTGGTGTTGTCTGTCCGTATCAGTAGCTGTCCTGGTTGTAGAAGATTCCTGAAAGCCAATAGAGCGTTCTGTACGGCTAACATTTCCTTTAAATTGATATGCAGGAGCTTCTGATCCTTTGTCCAAAGGCCCTGCAGACAGTTGCCCAGAAAATGGGCTCCCCATGCATAATATGAAGCGTCCGTGGTTAGTATCTGAGTGGCTGGAGGCAGACTGAAGGGTTTTCCTATGTTTAGAGTACATGCCTTGGACCACCAAAGGAATTCCTTTTGGAGACAAGGCAGGACGGTGATCTGTATGTCTAAACTGTGGCAATGCTGAGACCATACACTTTTTAGGTACCACTGAATTTTCCTCATATGTAGTCTTGCATATGGTACGAGAAGGATGCAGGAGGCCATGTAACCCAAAGCCTGCAGGAATTTCCTTGCACAATAACTGAGTTAAAGTTGCCAAGGTTTTGAAAGTTGAAGCCAGCTGTAATTGTTTTTCAGATGTCAGAAATGCCATCTGGGTTGTGGTGTTTAGAAGAGCACCCAGAAAAGTTATCTGTTGTGAGGGTGTCAAATTTGACTTTTTTATGTTTACAGAGAATCCCAGGAACTTGAGAAGGTTCTGAACAAATTCTAGATGCTGGAGTAAGACATCCTTGCTGTCTGCCTGAATTAGACAATCGTCCAGATAAAGGTAAATTTGAATTCCTTTGAGTCTGCAATAAGCTACTACTGGAGCCAGGCATTTGGTGAAGACCCTGGGTGCAGCAGACAATCCAAAGGGCAGCGCAGAGAATTGATAGTGCCTCGATCCGGCCCTAAACCTGAGGTATTTTCTGCATTCCTGCCTGATGGGAATGTGTAAATATGCCTCCTTTAAATCCAAAGTTACCATCCATGCATTTCTGGTCAGCATTGGAAGTAGCTGCTGTAGAATAAGCATCTTAAATTTTGGTATCTCGAGAAAAGTGTTCAAGACTGACAGATCCAGAATGGGTCTCCATGAATTTTGCTTTCTGGGGACTAGAAAGAGCCTTGAGTAAAAACCTTGTCCCATCTCTGAAAGTGGAACCAGTTCTATGGCTTTCATAGCCAAGAGAGCCTCCACCTGGTTTAAGGCCTCTAACCATTGATGTTTTGGAAGATTCGGCCATCCGCTTGGTCTTGGTAAGGTATGAAAATGGAATTTGTAACCTCTTGAAACCACATCCAGAACCCACTTGTCTTGGGTTATACGAGTCCAATTTAGGTGAAAAAGAGAAAGTTTTCCTCTGAGTGGGGCTTCCAGGCAAGAAGTTCCTGCAGCCCAACAGAGGGAGTCATTGAGCCTGTTTTCTATGAGCTTGCGACCTGTCCTCTCCTCCCCTAGGGGTGGAAGCAGTCCACTGTCTTGGTCTATAAGAGGTTTGCGCTTGAGGCCTTCCTCGGGAGCGTCTGTATCTACCCCTCTGAGGCCTGTCTGAATTGGGAAAGGACCAATTTTTAGTAGGCCAATTCCTACTAAATCTGGGTGGCTGTACTTGTAAGAAATCTTTAACCGTTTGCATGGATTTTGCCTTGTCCTCCATCTTCTTTATCACCTCTTCAGCTTTAGGTCCAAACAAAACATTATGCTCAACAGCAGCATCCAATAACGTAGCTTTTACTTGATCTGGCAAGTTTTGTTCCTTTAACCAAGCATGCCTTCTAATGACTGTACCAGAGGCAGCAGCCCTACAAGAAGCCTCCAAGGCATCAAATCCACAGTGTAAACCATGCTTCCCAACTTGTTCAGTGGCATGCATTAAGTCATGTAATTCCTTATCATCTGCACAGGCAGAAATGGAAGTTAGCTTTTGTTTCAAAACCGACAGAAGAAATTGCTGGTATTTCAGCATATGAAATTGATAGTTTAAAGCCCTAATAGATAAAGTAGCAGAAGTGTACACACTTTTTTGCCCCATCTTTCTAAAGATCTGGAATCCTTCTCAGTGGGAATGGGGTTTTTAGCAGTAGCGGCCTTAACCCCCTTAGGACGCTGAGAAATGGTTTCAGGATCAGCAGTAGGATTCTTGTATAAAAACTGATGGGAATCAGGAACCCTATAATATCTGTCTGGCTTAACAGGAGCTGGAGGAAAAGAGTCCGGAGTTAAGTTAGCCTCCGAAAAAGCATCATCCACAATATCCAAAATAGGAGGGATAGCCAGGGGTCTATGATGGGGAAGAAGAAGAAAATCCCTAAGTCTTTTCTTAGATTCAGAGTACTCCTGTCCTTCCCAGTGAAAATGTTCCCTCATTTCATGTAAAGTTTCCCCAAAAGAGAAATCCTCAGGGGGAGAAGCTGAAGGAATGGATTCTTCAGCATCAGAATCCTCATAAGGAGGGAAAGAATATTCCTGGTCAGAAGAAGAAACTGAAGAAACAGAAGCCTGATCAGAGGAGTCATAATACACTTCCTGCCTTGGTCTTTTATCTGGAGGGGGATGTGAACCCCTAATCATAGTAAGTAAGTCCTCCGCCATCTTAAGTAACTGCTTCTGAGACTTGGGTGTCAGATCAGAAGAGGCCTGAGCTGTAGTCTTTGATTTGGAAGGAATCTTTGCCTTTGTCTTTGCCTTTATTAGAAGCTGAGTAGGCCTGAAAACCCCTTCGGAAGCCGGTACCTGCACAGCGGCTCCGGACCCATCCGAAGGAGCATTGTCCGAAGGTCCTGCAACAGAAATATTCAAAGGCCTAGTTGGCTCCTCGTGGGAATCCGTTTCGGCCATCGGTTCCGAAATGGCCGACGACAGGGGCTGCAAAAGCGCCTCACTGACGACGGCCGAACCTGAAGCTGGCTCTGCTTGTACAATATCGTCCGATTTGGACCTTGGAGGCCTGTCTTTATCCTTGCGTCGTTTGTGAACTCTGGTAGCCGGAACCGAATCCGACGACATTTTGTAATTAAAGTGCCTACCGAAGTAATGAAATGCAAAATCGTACGTTGATTGAATCTAGCACAAAACCGACAACTAGCTACGTCGTGGTCAGGGCCTAAGCAAGGAATACAGTAAGAATGAAAATCCTTATGAGGTATTTGCTTCCCACATGAAATACAATTATTAACTTTTTCTGACATCGGACTGGAGCAAGAAAAAAGTTTCCCCAACAGGGTACTTAGCTTTGAGTAGGAGAAGAAAGTGTTCGGACTGAAGTACGTTAAGCAAAAATTGTCAGGAGTCAGCCGACTGGCAAATGCGAACTGCTATCACCGCACGGCAAGAAAGACTGGAGAACATGGCGTCGGCTTGTCAGCTTTGTACTCCTGGCGCTCTGACATCAGGGAGCATGGCTGAACAGCCGACGCCGGACCCAGACTTTGGGATTCTGGCCGACCGAGGACTGCCTGCCGGCAGGGGAGAACCCTACAGTCATGACTGCAACAGTGAAACACGATGAACATCGGCTCTGGCTCTCTCTCTCTCTCTCTCCATCCTATCACAGCAAAACACTGATGCAGACTCCATGAGCAGATCCAGAACAGACCCTCATGAATGGATGTTACACTTGGAGGTTGTCCATAAGACAGTCAGTCTCTGCAGAAAGTACAGTTGTGTACACTTACAATAAATGCAGATGTTCGAGTGTATTCACTGTTGCAGTCATTACATTTGGGTTATCTGCTTGCAGGTAGCCCTCAGCCGACTTGATTATCAGTCTTGGGTCCTGCATTGGTTGCTGTCTCTTCTTCCATGATGTCAGGTAGTCAGGGGTATAAAGCATGCAACCGACACTATTACATCAGTTTTTCTTGCCCCAGATGTCAGGTGCCCCCATAATGGGGAGCAATTATATACAAGGTTACACCTCCAATGATAAGCAAATACACCAGAAAGCTTAAATGCAGTAAACAAGAAGAGAGGTATAGCAAATAGAAGTCAGGTGGCTGGAGGGAGGGTAACCAAGACTGTAACAGTGAATACGCTCGAACATCTACATTTATGGTAAATGTACACAACTGTACTATGTTCTTCATGTTTCACTGTTGCAGTCATTACATTTGGGTAGATTCCCAAAGCTAAGGAAGGGAGGAGGCAATTAGACAGCATTAGGACCAGCTATTAGGCCCTGCAAGACTGCAGTGGCAAAACCAGCTCTGGATTTAGAGAAAATAGGCAAGTGGTAATGCTTGGTGAAGGTATGAACAGAACTCCAGGTAGCAGCTTCTAGGATGCCCCTGGTAGGAACACCTTTGAGAAAGGCTGTTGAAGTAGATGCAGCCCTGGTGGAATGTGATCTTATCCCCTGTGGAGTAGGTTTGCCATGGTGCTTATAGCACAAATGAATGCAATGGCCTATCCATTTAGAAATGGTTTGCTTTGAAATGGGCTTCCCCTCTGCCCCTGCAGCAAAGGCAGCTAGCAGCTGTTCTGTTTTTCTGAGAGGCTTAGTCCTGTCCAAATAAAAATCTTAGTTGTCTGTGCACATCCAAAGAGTGCAGTATCCTTTGTTCTGTGGATTAGAAAAGAAGGTTGGCAAATGAATGGACTGATTAAGGGCCACACTGGATACCACCTTGGGCATAAAGGAAGGACTGGTCCTGAGGGACACCCTGTCTACATGGAAGATAATGAAGGGCTCCACTGCCATGAGGGCCTGTAATTCAGACACTCTTCTTGCTGAAGTGATAGATAAAAGGAAGGCTGTTTTCCAAGAAAGGAATTTCAACTCTGCAGTTGCAGCTGGCTCAAAGGAAGGTAGAGTGAGCTTTTCCAATACAAAGTTAAGGTCGCAGGATGGAGTACGGGCTCTCTTGGGTGGTCTTAAATTTTTGGCCCCTCTGAGGAACTGCTTCAGCAGTGGGTGAAAGAAGAGGGGTGGCTCTGTATTATAATGTGCTGAAATGGCAGAGGCATGCATTTTAATAGAAGAGAAGGAAAGGCCCTTGTGAAGCATCTCTGTTAAGAATTGAAAAATATGCAGTAAACTGGGCACTGTTGTGCCCATCCCGAGTCTGGCTCCTGGAACAGAATCTTTTCCACTTTTCAGCATAGGATTTTTTAATACTAGGCCTCCTTGCCTCCAGAATGACATCCAGCACTTGCTTACTGAGAGATGGCAATGGAGAGCTCAGGTAATTAGCCAGGCTGCAAGGTTCAGGGTTTAAAGCCTGGGGTGTAGAGTCTGGCCCTCCTGCTGGGACAGCAGGAAAGGGGGTCGGAAGCAGGTGCCATGGTTCCAACAACGACACTGCGGCAAGAGGAGGTACTAGTGCTGGAGTGGCCAGTCTGGTGCAATGAGTATTGTCCTTAGATTGTCCTGTTTGATCTTTAGTAGAACTTTGGAGAGGAGAGGTAGAGGGGGAAAGGCATAAACTGAGAGGTTTTCCCAGGTGAAGGACAGAGCATCCACTTTCCAAGCTTGCTTGAGGGGAGTCCTTGTGCAGAATTTCTCCAACTGGTAGTTCTGAGGGGAGGCAAACAGGTCTATCTCTGGGCTCCCCCATTTGTTTCTCAATATATTGAATATCTTTGGCTCCAGTTTCCACTCGTGTGGGTCCACGAGATTTCTGCTTAGGTCATCTGCCAGTGAATTTAGCTTGCCCGGCAGGAATTGAGCCTGTAGGTGCACTTGGTAGCTCAAGGCTGTGTTCCACAGAGCCATGGCTAGTCTGCAGAGGGGTTATGAGTGGGTTCCTCCTTGCTTATGTACCACACAACAGTGGTGTTTGTCTGTTTTTACCAATAATTGTCCTGGAAGGATGTGATCCTTGAAGGCTGTCAGAGCACTCTGTACAGCTAACATTTCTTTTTGACTTGATATGCAAATGCATTTGACCCTGGTTCCATTTGCCTTGAATGCATTGCCCTGCCAAGTGAGCCCCCCATGAATAGTCTGATGCATCTATTGTTAGGGTTTGGGTGGCAGGGGGTAGAGTGAATGGCAATCCCTTGTTGAGGCAGCAGACCTCTGCCCACCAAAGGAATTCTGTTTTTATACAAGGGATGATAGGAATCACTGATTCCATGTCCTGAGAATGTTGACACCATAGGCCTTTTAGATACCATTGTAGTTTCCTCATATGCAGTCTTGCATATGGAATTAGTAGGATGCAAGAGGCCATGAACCCTACAGCTTGCAGTATTTTCCTTGCAGTTAACTAGGTCTTTGTGGCCAGTAATCTGAAGTAGGTTGTCAGATAAACTTGTTTCTCTGGCGTCAGGTAGGCCATCTGGGAAGTTGTGTTCAAGCTTCCTCCCAGGAATACAATTTGTTGGCAGGGTACTAGATGAGATTTCTTTTCGTTTATGGTGTACCCCAGTAAGGTTAGCAGTTTCTTTATAAAATGCCAGATGATTTAATAGTATGTCCTGGCTTTCTGCCTGAATTAGACAATCGTCCAGGTATGGGGATATCTGAATATTTCTTTGCCTGCAAAATGCAATGACTGGAGCTAGGCATTTTGTGAATACCCTGGGTGCAGTAGATAAGCCAAAGGGCAGTGCAGAGAACTGATAGTGCAGGTAGCCTGCTCTGAAGCGTAGGTATTTTCTGCAAGAATCCCTTATTGGGATGTGCAGGTAAGCTTCCTTTAAATCCAAAGTTGCCAACCAGGCATTTTTGCTCAGCATGGGAAGCAGCTGATGAAGAGTTAGCATTTTGAATTTTGGAATTACCAAAAAGGTGTTTAGGATACATAGGTCCAGGATAGGACGCCAGGAGTTGTCTCTTCTGGGTACCAGGAAAAGTCTGGAGTAAAAACCCTGTCCCCATTATTCTGCTGGGACAGATTGAATAGCCCTGATGCTTAGAAGGGAGAAAACCTGTTGTTGAGCCTCTGCCCACTGATTTGGGGGTAGGTCTGGCCAACCTTTTGGGGTTGGTAAGGTGTGGAAGTGGAATCTGTATCCTTAAGAAACAATATTTAAAACCCTTTTGTCTTGGGTAATGAGTTCCCAGTTTTTTGCATGCAGGGCGATCTTTCCCCCTAAAGGCACGGTCAGTTGAGCAGGGCTTGGAAAGTTTAAGGTTAAGTCATTGTGACAGTTTACTATTGGGGGGTGTCTTACTACTTTCAGCGTTGGAAGTGGGAGCCCCCCACTGCTTAGGCCTGTGAATACCTTGAGACTGTGGCCTAGGTGGTCTGCTGTTCCTGGATTTGGACTGAGAAGGCCTGGAAGAGACAGGAAAGGAACAATTTTTAGAAGGTCAATGCCTACTAAATCTGGGAAGCTGTACTTGCAGGAAATCTTTAACAGTTTACATAGATTTAGCTTTTTCCTCCATCTTTTTAAGAACTTCTTCTGCTTTGTTGCCAAACAGGCGGTCTTGGTTTAAGGGAGCATCCAGTAATTTAGCTTTAATATGATCTGGCAGAATTTGCTCCTTAAGCCAAGCATGCCTTCTAAGAACAGACCCAGTAACAGCAACCCTACAAGATGCCTCTAAGGAGTCAAAGACACATTGCAAAGTAGTACCAACTTGTTCAGCAGAATGCATCAAATCCTGTAATTCTTTATTTTCAGCCCATTCAGGAATCAACATCAATTTCTGTTTAAGAGATCCAATAATATGCTGCTGGAACTTTAATATATGAAACTGGCAGTTTCCCTATTGGCCAAAGTAGCCGAAGTGTATACCTTCTTACCCCATCTGTCCAGGGCCCTGGAATCTCTATCACAGGGGGTAGGATTTTTGGCAGTAGTAGCCTTAATGCCTTTGGGTCCCTGTGAAATTATCTCTGGGTCTGTAGTAGTAGTATTCTTAAAGAGGAACTTTTGAGAATCAGGTACTCTGTAATACCCGTCAGGTTTCCTGGGAGCCGGAGATAAGGTGTCTGGGGCCAAGCTAAATTCCAAGAAGGCATCATCTACAATGTCCAGTACAGGGGGGATAGCTAAAGGCCTGTGTTGAGGCAGGAGTAAGAATTCCCTAAGCCTCTTTTTGGAATCAGAGTAATCCTGGCTTTCCCAGCGGAAATGCTCCCTGAGAGTAGGCAAAGTTTCACCAAAAGAGAAATCTTTTGGAGGGGAAGCAAAGGGACTGGAGTCCTCTGCATCTGAATCCTCATAGGTAGATAACGGCAAATCCTGGTCATCAGAAGAAACAGAAATTTCAGAATCCTGATCAGAAGAAACAGGAGGAAAAACAGTTCTAGGTCTCTTAGAGGGAGAGGAGTGGCTTCCCCTAATTAGAGTAATAAGGTCTTCAGCCATTTTTATTTGTTTTTTAGGCATATGGGCCTGACGATGCAGTTAGGAACTCGGTTTTCTAGGCATGGATCGAGTCTTAGGCCTTAAAGAAGAAGATGGTGTTGGTTTGATATGCAAGTCAGTAGGCCTGAATACACCCTCAGAAGCTGGTGCCTGCATAGCTGCTCCGGACCCATCCAAGGCAGAGACATCCGCAGGTTCCATAGTCGAAGAAGCATCTTGCGGCATACCGGACTCTGAATGGGTCTCAGTAGAGGCCTCAGAATCTGAAGTAGTGGGTATAAGGGGCTGCGAAAGCGCCTCACTGAGTACTGTAGAACTGGCGACTAGCTTAATGGAAGCATCATCGGCAGCTCTGGACCTATGTGGTCTGTCTCTGTCTTTATCTTTACGTTTTTTTCGGAATGTCGGTAGTCAGATGGCTTACCGAAGGCATTTATGGATAATTGAACCAAGTACCGAAATAGTTAGATGCAAAAATGAACAGACGACGAATAGTACGAGGATTGAATAAGGCACAAAACCGACAGCGAGGGATGTCGTGATCTGGGCCTAAGCAAGGAATGCAGTACGAATGAAAATCTTTATGAGGTATTTGCTTTCCACAAGAAATGCAATTAACTTTTACTGACATTGGCTTAGAGCAAGAAAAAGGATCCCCAACAGGGTACTTAGCTTTTTAGAAGACTTCGGTTCTGAAACTCGGAAACGAAAATTTCAGGAGTCGGCCAACCGTCACTTGTGAACTGCTTCTGCTTCGGGCACCGCACGGCAAGAAAGACTGATGTAATGGCGTCGGCTGTATGCTTTATACCCCCTGACTACCTGACGTCATGGAAGAAGAGACACCAACCCACGTAGGACCCAAGACTTTGATAATCAGGCCGGCTGAGGGCTACCTGCAAGCAGATAACCCAAATGTAATGACTGCAACAGTGAAACATGAAGAACATCTCCCCAAGCAGATGCGATTGCTCCTTTTCACAGAAGACAGAAAGTCTACACCATGATGCTTTGCAAACAGGTTTGGAAAACAGGTGCCTTTTCTTTCCCATGGACAGAAATGTTTCTCTATGCCTTTCCTCACTTTCTGTAATTACCAGACTCCTCCTAAAGATCAAGGAGGATTCGCCCAAGATACTGTTACTAACTCTCTTTTGGTCTAGACAACATTAGTTTTCTCTTCTCAAGCACATTGGCAGGGACAGTTACCAACATTTTCCTCACAGACTTAATCACACAAGATAAGGGATCTCTCATTCATTTCAACATTCTGAACCTACACCTGAATGTCTGGAAGATCGGTTTTTGATCCCACTTGGGCACTCTTTACAGGTGACATCCAGTAGGTATTAAAGGAGGTTAGAAAGCCTACACTAGAAAACTGTATTTAGTCAAGTGGAAGCTTTTCTAGTTGGTGACTTAACAGAAACCAAGACCTAACTCAGGCAGGTGCTCTAGTGGTACTCCACTACCTGTGCAAACTGCTCACATCTATCCTGTCTTAGACTTGCATATTTTGGCCATTTCTACTAATCGGCCATTAGATGACCCCTTTTGTCAATGCTCCATGTCAAGCAGTTCTTGAAAGGGGTTTTACATATTAAACAACATAAAAACAAATACCTCCATACTGGGATCTTAATTTCATATTGGAAAAGCTAATGTCACCTTCATTAGAAATTGCAGTTAGCCTGTCCCTAATATTCCTTACTTGGAAGACAGTTTTACTAATTACTCTAACTTCTGCTAGACAAGTGTCTGATTTGCAAGCCCTTTTATCTTCTCAGCACTTTCATTTTTTCATAAAGATAGGGTGATTCTTAAGACTAATTCTTCATTCATGCCTATGGTTGTTTCTAACGTTTGTGAATCAATACCTTCACCTTCATTTTCTTTGTCCAGCCTAAGAAGAGGAGAAAAAAAATGCACTCCCTGGATGTCTACAGACAGCTCTAATACTAGATGGATAAGACAAAGATTTCAGATTGTCAAGTCATCCCTTTACTGTTGAAGATAAGAAAAAAGACAATCAGTTTCTAAGTAAACCATATTCAGATGGTTACCTCAGGCTACTCAGTTCCGCTACTCACACCATGGAAAAAGCATCCCTTCAGAATGTGAAGGCACACTAAACTACAGATGTGGCTTCTTGTGCCTTTTGGAAAGGGGTAGAATCTAGAGTTATTCTAGTTGTGGCAACTTAGCCCTCAGTGCACTCTTTCTCCAAATACTACCAAACAGACTTCTATTCCAGAATAGGATTTGCCAAGGTCTTCTGAAGTGTGGTCCTACATCCTCCGCTCTTTATGTTTAAGCTTTAGCAATTGTCCCATATAGTTTTATCCTACTCTAACAGTAATATAATGATCATCTTAGTAAAACTGTGCAAGTAAATGTACTGTAAAAGAAGATGCTTGAATAGGTCAATGCTGCAGTACTAACACTCTCCCCTACATTTTTCCTGAGGTTTACTCCAGGCTGGGGAGAGGGTTACAGTCACCTTTGTCACCTTGTTTCTGGCATGACAGAAACTGATACTTTTTGAAATATCAGGACATGACATATCTTTTGCCTGCAGCCTCCCTCTTCTTCTTCTCTTTTTTTTTTTTTGCGGCAAAAAAGGTCTGAAATGTGGTGCCTGTACATCATACTTATATCAACACATACCTCTACTTTACCAGGCATGTAGTACATAAGAAAGGTGGCCAAAAACTTAAGTCTACAGGCCAGACAGCCAACTATATAGCTTTATACTACTGCAACAGTGATAAGCACTGAGAAGAAAGAAAACTAGTTGCTATATATATATATATATATATATATATATATATATATATATATATATATATATATGTGTGTGTGTGTGTGTGTGTACACTGCCAGGTTAGGAATGCAACTATAAAATGTGAAAGGGAAATGTGGGAGAAAGTGACTAGGCCTTCATTTCGGTCACTGGTGAAGGAGATGAAGAAATACTTTTTTTTCTTTTTCTTTGATTTAACAACAGATAGGAAGTTAGATCAGAAAAAAATACAAAAAGCTAAAAGGTTTGCAAAAAAAAAAAAATAGGTGTAAAATTATGAGATAGGTTTTGTAAAAATATGAACACTAGCCGAGTACCTGGACTGCTTCAGCCTTTAAGAGTGGCATGCAAGACCTGGGGTACAGTTAGGGACAGATACGTAACAGCAGTTTGAAGGAGCTCAGGGAATAAGTGCTGGCTCCTGAATATCATTCTGCATGTATTGTTTTCTCAAATTCCATTTATTTCTATGAATTTTGGTAATAAATTAAATAAATAACATATCCTCTAATCTCTTTTTCTAAAGATCCCATTTCCACCTTTTCATATCTTTTAGAACATCCAGAGCTTCCCTTTATGTTGGGCATATATTTTGATTTCCATTTGCTAGTAATTGCTTTTTTTGGCAGCCAATGGCATTAAATTTAGTAATGCCTTACTGTGTCTGTGCAAAAGAAACATTTCTTTTGTTATAAACGTTTGCTCCCCCGTCATCTCTGACAAAGTACTCTGTGACAAATTATAAAAATCTACCCAACTCATTGCATTCTCAAAAATATGTTCACAATTAACTCTTCTCCATCATACCTCTACCATCTGCTATCTACCTAGGGAAAAACTCTCTGAAGTCCATATGAGGCACAAACATATCTATCTCAAACTTCAGTGAGAAATCCCAAACCATCTAGGATTTGTGACTTACTTGGGAGCCTTACAAACTTCATCCCACTGTTCCTTTGGAAACTGCCTTTTCATTCTCTTTTCCCAATCTTTTTCAAACAGCACCAATTCATTTTTAGAGTTATCCTGCAACATGTTAAATCCATTTTTTAACAGCATCTTCTGTTAAGGATTTAAAAAAATAAAACTCCACCAGAATTGGTGTTTCAATTAAAACTTTCTTACCATTTCGATTTGCCTATACTGTTATCAATCACAGATAATTAAGGCAGCCTCTAAACTGAAGTCCAAACATCTGCTTTGACTCATCCCATTATATTACATTTTCTCTCACAATGACTAAAAACATGTTCAACTCCTTATATTCTTTCCATAATCAACAGCTTCCAGTTTCTCAATTTTTGTATCATCTTTTGTTTATTTTTTTCCCATATACCTTTATAGTTGCAATAACAAAATCCCTTTTAATCTCTACACCTAAATACTGAACCTTATAATCCCCATTAGTATGGCTATCGCTAAACTACTTCATGAGTGGATATACAGTTGACCCTTTTTGCTGCCGAATTACCTTCATTCTTCTACCTTAAAACTGCCTCAAAATGTTCCTTAACACTGACATGTTCTTTTATGTATTTATCAAGTATAAATAACATCTGTATATTACCATACCAATTATATCCTTGAATATGTGAGTCAAATTTCCTCTAACCTTAAAAAAATAGAAATTATTCTACTTATACCTTTCCTTTGTTTCTCTAGTCCTTGGCTTTATACAGATTTTCATAAAATTCAGAAAAGGCTCCTTATGTTAGGCTTCAATTCTAGTTTCTACTGTCTATGTCACTGTGTTAAAGTATCTGTGTTGCAGAGTTGTAACCAAAATAGTTGCTTTTACAGCGTATCATCCAAATACTCTCTTACTTTCCCCCTTAGCAGCCTGCAATTACTCTTCTTGCTCTGTGAGATTCACCCTCTTTTACAATACTTTACTCTTTGCCAACCCCTCTAAATAATTTCTCTAATGTTTTTCATATCTTTTTCTCTTACAATATTTTAAACTCCATTTTTATTTTATTCCACTCACTGTCTATCCATTCTGAAGTGATTTATATTTTCCCTAATACGTTTTGCATCATAACTGCTACTCATTCTTTAAATTCCTCTTTCTTTAACCAGTAAGTAGGAAAGTGCCTGTGTATCATGTTTACATCACTACCCTATCTTATTTTTTTATTGGTGCATGACCTGCTAACGTTATTTAATGGGTCTCAAAGCTTTCACTTACATACATATGCTATGAAATACATTTCTATCTAATCTAGCTTGATTACTGCATTCTGGAGAACAGTATAAACATTCTGTTTGAATTCCTGACAACAAATTCATGTTCTCCATAAAAATAGTCTCATATACATCTTTGAAAATGTACTCTTTTTTGCAATATTTTTCATGTTCTATCATACTGATGCATCCTCACTACTGTAAATCAGGCTCCAGTCCCCAAACATATACAATATTTCCTGCTGACGGCTTATTATTTCTCCCAAAATTTTGATAAGATCCATAGTAGTAGTAGTTACAGGTGGGATGTAATTACATGCAGATGTACTCAACTGTGAATTTTGCCAATGGATCAAAATGACTGACCAACTGTCTGCTTATTATGTGATTTGTGTACAGCAAGCTGGAATACTTTACTGTAATTACTGTTTATGTGAAACAAAGCTGAAATACATTACTCTGACCATTATTAATTTGTATCACACTTGGACTTCTGGGTTGTACACAGTCAACAAAGAAGCTAAAACTGCAGGGTTGGGTCAGGCCATTTATGAATGAAAAGTGCCTAATCCGTTTGTCCTTTGCAAAGTTTAAACAGTTAAGCTTCCTTTTCCAGGCTACTATGCATCTGAGCTACGTAATCTGGCATATTTTACTCTGGCTACTGTGTTTTTATGTGAAACATACTTGAAATACATTATTCTGGCCATTATTTATTTATTTTTACCTCAGGCATCTGAGAAGTATAAAGTTAACAAACTAGCTATAACTGCTAAGTACAGGGGCTATCTGCTGGTGAAAATGACTAAACATGCTACCTTGATCAAGCTATTCAGTCACTAACCTGACTCTGTGAGACTAGTGTGCATTTGTATATTTGTATAAAGTAAGTTGCAATATCTTATATTGTCATTTTTTTAATTACACTTGATATCCAAGATGTACAGTCAATAAAGTGGCTATAACTGATGGGCAGTCTGTGTATATCAATGACTACTGACTTTCCTCTGCTGATGCTATTTTAGCTATATGTTCAGCTGAAATCTCATACTGATATTTTTTTTTAAACCCAAACCAGACATTCTTGAATACTTATTAAAAAAAATCTATGTAAAATAAGACAGTTGTCTAAATATGGAAAATGTGAATGCCCTGTAACCTGCAATGGATTATTACAGGAGCCAGGCACTTTGTACACACACTTGGAGCTGCTAACAATCTAAAGGGTAAAGCACAGAACTGAAAATGTAAACCAGACACAGAAAAACATAAGCATCTGAAATCTTTGAGAAATGGAATATGATGGTAACCATTTTTTAAATCCAGAGTTAACAGAAAAGTGAAAGATAAAAATAGAGATAACAGAGACTGTACAGAAAACATTTTGAATTTTGATGTGAAGATTTAGAAAAGAAAGCTTTAGAACATGTCTTCAGGTTCCTTCCCTGACAGCAGACATTTTTCTGAATAAAAAATGGTATTTGATTTGAGGGAACAAGTCTTATAACACGGTGTGATAGCATTTGATCTAAGATAGGAGGCAAAAGGTAAGGTTTATATAGAATGCACATAGAGGAATCCCTTGAAAAAGAAGAGAATCCCACTGACAGGTGTAGCTTTTTTGACTGATTCTCAGAGCCCAAGAGTCTCACATTATCTTTTGCCACAGATGGAAGTGAAGACAGAAGCTTTGAGAAAGCTTTACTAAAATGCCAGCGAGGGGAGTGGGCAAAGCATAAAGAGGGCAGATGAGGCACATAGTCTACCTGCTGTTTTAGACTGTCCTTGGTTTTGGGAAGATCCTCCCTTCTTTAATGAACCTCCCTGCCACGGTTTTCTGAAACTGTGCTTTGTTGGAAATGTTTCTTTTATTTCATATGAAAGAAACCTGAACTGAAAGGATAAGTTCTATTACATCACCTGAATTGACTGCTCCCTTTCATTAAACCTTTTAAGGATCTCAGTAGAGGATGGGCCATATAATACCTTCTTATTCAGGCAGCATTCAGGAACTCATCCTTGACATCCTCTGATAAATTCTGAGAAAGTAGCCATCTACATCATCTTAATACAGGCCCAGTGGTAGATGCTCTAAAAACAGTGTAAGCAGCACCTTAAGAACATTTTAGAGTGTGTTTGTCTACCTGAGATACAGACGAAAATTAAAGAATTCACATGTTTAGTTCATGAAAAACAGAGATCAGCAATTAACTTTCTGATATTGTCAAAGGATGCAGAAACGTAAGACACATGAGCCTGACAATTTACTATTCAGAAGGCTAAGGTGGAAGTATCAACTTTCTTCCCAAACATATTAAAGGCTTTCTCATTTTTGTCTGAAGGAACAGGGTTATAACTGGAATAATGTGCATGGCAGACAATGCTTTTGGTAGACAAACCACTGCAGGATCTGCTCTAGGGTTTGAGAATATAAATTTGTGAGCCTGAGGAACTTTATATAATTTATCAAACTTTCTGAAGGCAGGTCACTGACTGTCAAGCAAATTGCTGTCTGCAAGTAAAGCACCCTCTAAGAATGGCAAAATAGGATGTACAGGTGCAGGTTTTGGAGAAATCCACTGTAGCAAATCATATCTTTGTTGTTACTCATTTCTTTTCATTCCCAATTAAATAAACTCCCTAATTCCAGTAACAGTTTTAGAAAAAGACAACTCTTTAGTTGAGAATTCTGATGAAAAAAACTTTTCTCAAAGTCAGATTTCCCATTCTGTGGAGTAGGAACTTGAGAAACATAATACAAGTCTATCTCCTGCCCCTAAGACTGAGAATCAGAATCTAAGGGCAAGGAAAATCTTTTTAAATGAAATGAAGACTCAGAATGTAAACACTGAAAGATGTTAAATAAACCTTTAGCAAAACCCAGCCAATCCTCCTTGTCTACTATAGGTGATGGGGGCAGAGGAGAAGAAGAATGGCTATCTTTAGATTTCCTTTTTCTGGGAGAGCCACAATAAAAGAACATCCTGAAGAATGCTCGTTTACTTGGGAATGTCCCTTCTATGATGCCAACAAGAGTAGTTCTCTAAAACCTAAAGAGGACAGATGAACAACTGCAGTGGACATGCCTGTCTCTTTGTTCTTAGCAGGTTCACAAGGAGTAGCATCAGAGGAACTAAAAGAAACTGATGAGCAGTTTTAGGAACTCAATCCAGCCACAGCAGTGTCACTCATCAGTTGCTGAGGTGAAGACGAAACTGTTGTCAAGATCTAAGCCTCTGTACAACTTTTCTTTTCTTGCAGACTGAGTGGGGACCCAGTTCCATGTCTCTGCTAAAGAAGCTAACAAACAAGTGATGGAGTCTTGGAAAGTCGGTCTCATCGGATTAAAACTTTGAGAGCAATATTTTTTTAGAGGCATCCACCAGAAACACTAGCCCTAGCAACAAATCATGACAGAAAAGTTAAAATTTTCCTCCCTAATTTGGTACTTATCTGCCTAACTCTGAAAAAGTGATAATCGATAACTGATCACTCAAAGTTCGAAGAAGAGAGCACTCTTCGATGGCAAGAAAGTTCTGAAGGTTTGCTGCCTCAACGACTGACTATACTGCTTTCCTTGAACTGCAAATTGGGCGTTAGGGTGAGTGGAAAGTGGCTTAAAGCGCTAAAAGCTGAATGGTCAACCAGTCCTTGGCACACTATGTTGCATGTAGCTTAAGCTACTGCAGCAGTGATCCAATTATGAATATTTTTAATACGATTCAACTTTTAATACTTTGACAATTAACCCAACCAGATACTACTGAAGTCTCCAGCATGTAAAAACAATCTACTTCTAGCAGTTGACTGTCTTCCATCCCCACCATCACTTGCAAGATTTCAACCCCTTTTTCAAAAAAAAAAAAAAAAGACGAGACTGTCTTTCTCAAAATTAAAAATAATACCCCCACTAAGTGATTGCAACCTTAATTACCTAGGCCCCAGACTACTGATATGGTTGAATTCCTTTCCAATAATGACACCATGTCACTTATCAATGTACCCACCTGCCCAAACATACTCTGCCACTCCCTGCCTAACGATCAACTCACCAACAACTCAAGACATTTTTACTACATTCATCCTCTTACCTTCAGCAAATTATCTTCTATAATCCTTCACATCACCAGTCATTTAGTCTATTCCCTAAACTAACCACACAAACTCAAATATTCCAAAAATATTACCAACCTCAAGAATCACCTAGCCTCTTTCAACTGTTCTCTCAAATTCAGTATGCAAGACCCCAATACAGCAAACACATACCACAAACACTAAGTGATATTAAAGACAAATTCTTCCCTCACACTAAATAATTTTTCACACACAATAAGAATGACTGGTTAAGCAAAGAACCAAGACAACTACCTAAATTAAGAGATGAGGCTTAGCACACATGGAAAATAAATCCCCCTCCACAAACTAGTTCAAACTTCACAACTTTATGTAGCCTTGCTACATAAACTATAAACAAACAAAATCAAACACTTTAAATTTAAACAGTTATCCCTACTAGGAAAACCTAAGCATTTCTGGAAAAGATTAGCCTGGTAACGTGACATAAGTGATAACAGTAACTTCTTAAACACCTTTCACTGCACTGAAGGTCAATTTTCAAGATCTGACATCCTAAAATAATTCAGTCATCCTCCGAGATACAACCTCGGACCTTCTACCTTCCTCTCCATCATTCACTTAGATATTGCATCTTTATTGGAACAAATTCCAATTGATGCCCCCCACCCCCGATCAGACAACCTCAATGTATGGTTCATTCATTGTTGCAAAGACTTCGCTTCTCTGCTTCATATCTACAATCTTTGCCCAATTCACACTACTGTGCTTAATATCTGGAAAATGGCTGTAAATAAAACTCTCCCAAAACAGCCAAAACAAAGAGATTGGAAGAGTGAGGGGAAGCAAAGCTAAATTTGTTCAGGTTATCAGATTACACATTTACTGGTGGCAGAGCTGCAGCTATGCCTACAAGATGAGCTGCAGCGACACAAGATAACCCCAGAAAAAATATTCTGGAGAATCAGAAGGATAAGCAGTGGCTACAGACAATGATGATGGAGTTGTCTGAGGAAAGGACGTGTTGGGATGACTAAACCTGGGACACGCTGATGGGATAACACAAGGAAAGAAGTAGAGAAACACAAACATGTAAGACACCATAATGTTCCATCTGTGTTGTCCATTTTCGTTCTTCCTCAACATATGGGTTTCAATCAATCAGACACTGCTGCTGTCTCACAGCTCATGGATTCGACATGCTCTTGAGCTCCTCCCTTACTCACAATGCAGGGGTCACCCTCATTCTCCAGATTTTGTTTGCAGCTTCTTACTGTATGACGTAATGAAATTGTAGCTTTAATATGGAAAGTCACTATCTGGAGCTCAAATAGAAGGAACTTTAGTTCCTATAATACTCTCCTGCTCTTCCAGAAGCCATCAAAAGAAACAGGATAGGGGCTGGAGTGGGGGACACTGAGGAAGAATGAAAATGGACAACACAGACAGAATATTAGGGTGAGTACATAACTTCTTTATCTGATGTTGTCAACTTTTATTCATTCTTCAACATATGGGACAGAGTTTCCAGCTACCTGAAACCTGGGTGGAGTCAGAGAAAGGATATTCCTGAGTACTGTTGAGCCAAAGGCTGCTCTTCCCCTAGAGACCAAATCCAACTTGTAGTGAGTAATAAAGGTATGTGGATTAGCCCAAATTACAGCCACATAAATATCATCCATGGAAGACCTGGAAAAAAAAAATGATGAAGTTGCCATGGGCCTGGTTGAATGGGCTCTTACAGACTCTGGCAAGACCAGATCAAACTTCTTATAGACAAAGGAAAAGCAATCTGTCACCCATTTAGATAAGATTACTTTAAAAACTCGTTGACCCAATCTGGTTTCTGAAAAGGATACAAATATTTGATCTAATTTTATAAATTTCTCTGATTAGTGTAGACAGAAGCATAATTGCCTGTGAACATCTAATACGTGCAAAATGTATTCACCTTGATTTGAAAATTTTGGAAAGAGCACTGGGAGGTTAACAGACAAATTAATGTTGCACTCTAACACCACCATTCGGAAGAAAGGAAGGGTTCGTTCTTAAGGACACCCTATTCTTATGAAAAATTACATTAGGAGTCTTAGAAGATAAAGCCTGAAGTTCTGAAACTCTTCTGGCCAATGCTATGGCTATTAGAAAAACAGTTTTCCAAGTTAGATACTTCAATTCATATTTTGCAGCCAGTTCAAATAGTTTCTGAGTTAGGGCCTGTAACATTAAATTCAGATCCAATGGTGGAGTAGGGTCCTTGAATGGTGGTTTCAGTCAATAGGTTCATTTTATAAATGCCTTACAAAGACGTGAAGAAGCCACCACAGAATTACCAACTCCAAAATGGAAACTGGAAATAGCAGCAAACTGAACCTTAACCGTAGAAGGTCTAAGCCCTTTCACTAAAAATAGAAGTCAGGAATTCAAGAATTTTAGGTACTGGTGCAGAAAAAAGATTGATGTCTTGCTGCTGTGTCCAAAGGACAAATCTTTTCCACTTGCTCTTCTAAATTTTTCTAGTGGAAGGTTTGTGGAATGACAAAAGAATGTGATAAACCAGGGAAGACAACTTGGGTTGCCTGGCTATCAATTGAATTGGAGATACCATGCAGTCAGCTTTAGGTCGATGATATCCGGGTGAATAATGTCTGTAGGTGAGACAGGTGGTTTGCAACTGGATCCAGAAACTAAGGTGAGTGAACTAGAGGAGGCCAAAGGAAGGGAAACCAAATCTGTCGAGGCCAGTAACAGGCAATGAAGATGACCTTGCTCTTCAATCGGAATGCCTTCTGTAGGAATTTGGGAATTAATGGAGTTGGGGATAAGCACGGGGGAGACCCTTGGGAAGAGAGACTGGATAAGCAATTCACAAAGAAACAATGGGAGTATATGCATATGTCTCTCAAATATGCAACACAATTTAGAAGATTTAGGATTTTTGCTTGGAAATGTTTACATAAATATTTTTATACCCCAACTAGACTCCAAAAAAATTTTCCTCACATAGACAGCAAATGTTGTAGGTGTGATGGGGGAAGAAAGAGGCAACTGGAAACATTTTCCTGGGAGTGCGGTGGGTTGGCAGACTTTAAGGATTTCCTGCAGGTTGCACTGTCGGAGATTGTGGATGAGCGGATTCGTGTGACTAGGGAGATGATTCTTCTGAGCTATGATACAGAATAGACATGGTAATAGGTTCATAGGAAGGTACTAGGCTATCTGCTCAAAGGCATTTATAAGCCTAGATGGAATGTGTTGGCTTTCGAAGCCCCTTTAGATTAGTTCCCTGTGCCTCTGTCCAGTACAGCCACTGAAGTGATCCCCGGGGTAAACTTCCTTTTTCCCATCCACTCGTCAAGGTTTCTCTTGAAGAGTGTTAGTGAGGAGCCTTACCTAATGTAGATTGGAATCTTGTTCCAGAGCATGGGAAGTCTCTGGGACAGGAATCTATCCCTCCAGCATGTCCTATTTATTGTTGTGATGAGGTTTAGATCCCTAGAGCATGTGGCTCGAGGGGATATGATTTTCTTTAAGTGGAGCATGTCCATCAATTCTGGGTTGGACATGGCCTTGTATGTCTGGCAGAGATCACCTCTGAGTAGGCGGTATGCAACAGAGTACAGCTGGAGTTTCTTCAGTCGAGCTACATAGGGCATCTGTTTGAGGCCAGCGATCCCCTTGGTGAGGTACTTCTGAGGTCTTTTCAGCTGTTGCAGGTGTCTTGTAAGGTACATTCCCCAAATGGGGCATTGTATTCTATGATGGGTCTGATGAGTGATGCGTAGAGGGGCACAATGACCTCTTTTGATCTGGATGCAAACCCTTTTGTGATTAGGTGGGCCACATAGAAGGATTTTCTAACCACTTTGGCAATGTGATTATCAAAGGAGAGATTACTATCTACTTGGGGCCCCAGATCCCTTATTTCATCTTCTGTATTTAGGGGGCTACCACCTATGTGGTAATTTGTGGGTACTTTGTTTTTTCCAGAGGGGATGACTATGCAATTTTTGGCACTTAGCTTGAGGCCATGGTTTTGACACCAGGTATCTGTCTCAGTGAGACCATTTTGGAGGATGTCTGTGTCAGCTGGAGAGTCAATTATAGCCCCTAGTTTGCAGTCGTCTGCGAACTTGGTCAGCCACAGTCCTCCTGTGCTTGACTGTACCTCTGAGAAGTATATGCCGAACAGGAGGGGTCCTAGGACTGAGCCCTGGGGAACGCCACTTCTAATCGGTTTAGAGTCAGACCTAGCTCCTGCAACTCTTACCATGTGGGTTCTGTCCGTGAGTCAGTTGGCAACCCATCTCGTGACGTAGAGATTTATGTTCAGGCTGAAGTGCCTGTCTATAATACCAGAATGGGGAATGGTGTCGAAGGCCTTTGCAAGGTCTAGGTAGGCTGTGTTGTCCACCTTTCCTTCATCTATAGCCATGGTAACTGTCTCAGAGAAGTCCACCAGGTTTAAGAGGCATGATCTGCCCTTAACAAAGCCGAACTGGGTAGGGTCCAGTGTTTGAAGGTTCCCAATGTCTCTGTTAATGGTATCCATGATGATGCGCTCCATAGCATTGCAGACCAAGCTAGTCAGGCTCATAGGGCAATAATTCCCGAGGTCTGTTGTGGCTCCACCTTTGTGGAGCGGAATAACCGTTGCTGTGCGCCACTGTATGAGCACGTAGCCTCTGGAGAGGCTGAGTTGAACAGTTTGTTTAGGTGAGGGGTTAGTTCATCTTTAAGCTCATGTAGGACACAGCCTGGGACACCGTCCAGTCCCATTGATGCTGTGTTTTTGGCTTTGGAGAGGGCTGTTTTAACCTGAGTGTCTGTGATTTCAGGGGCACTACAAGGTAAGGCCTTGCTGTGTCCAATTCTGGTGGCTGCTGAAAAAGTAATTACTAGAAAATGATAATCAAAATCTAAACCAACCATATTAGAAGTAGTGACTATAGTAACACTGATAAAATAACTGGAATTGAGATTTTAAGAAAAGGGTAGGAACAAACTACATAGGATAAAATGGGAAATGTGGGAACAATACATATAGAGAATGAATGAGGTTTAAATGAAGGCAGGACTTAAATGAGCTGAAAATGGTTGCGTAGATTACAAGTGATGTATAATGTTAGGAACTGGGAGTGTGCCATTATGTTTTGTGATGTAAAATGCTTGCAAATAGAATTGTGTTGGTGTGGTTTGTTTTCATTTATATAAGTGTATGACTGCTTATGCTGTAAGTGATGGTTTAATAAAGATGTTTCTTGTTTAAAAATATTTGGGGCAGGAATTGAATAATTTATGTAATGTTGCTTAGGTTATATGATATATAGCAATATATGTGAAACAATGTTTGTTAATTTTAATTTAATACAATTTGATTATTTTTGTATAAATGTAAATTTGTCTATGTCACAAGTGATAATTCAATATAGGTGTTAAAAAAGTGCATAAGGGAGACCTGGGGGCCAATCATAAAGGACAGTGTCTCTCAGTGACTCCCCTGGTGTGGGAATTAGGGCAAAGAACCTGTTGCACTTGTTGTTCAGGGGAGATGCAAATTGGTCACAGCATAGTTGGCCCCATTGGTGGAATATCATTTCCACAACCTTTTTGTTGAGACACCACTCATGAGGTAGTAAATATGGACGTGCTCAATGTGCCTGCTTTTAAGTTCTTTGGTATGTCTGTTGCTATCAGAAATCGACTGTAAGAGATTGCCCATTGCCATATACTCATAGCTTCTCAACATAAGGGGTAAGATCTGTTTCCTCCTTATTTGTTCTTGTATCACACTACAGACATACTGTCCATTTGAATCACAATAGTTCCGGAAGGGAGAGAGTCTTAGAATGCCTGCAATACTATAGGAGTACTGTCATCATTTCCGGGACACTGATATGCATGTTGGCCTCCTCGGGGGGGCCATGTGGCTTGAGTCGTCCCAAGAAATGCTCCCCCAACCCAATCTGGGAAGCATCCGTGGTTGTTATAGCCTTGGGCTGAGGGAGGATGAATAGATGATCCTGTAAAATCTGATCCGAGTGACTCCACCACAAAAGGTATTTCTTGCAGGCCTGAGTTATGCTGATCTTTGTTGACACAGATTGATGTAGAATGGACCACTGGGTTGCTAATGTCCATTGAAGAATTTTCATATGTCATCTTGCTAGCGGAACTAGAACTATTGCTGCGGACATGGATCCCAGGGCCTGTAAAATCAGTCAGGCTGACATGAAAAATTTTGCTGACTTAAAAATAAATAGTTTGACCTCCTGACAAAGGGAGAGAAGCTGTCATAAACATTTTGCTGAAGGTCCCTATTAACTCTAACAAGATTTGCTGTGATTCACTAATTCCTAAATTGGAACAAACCTGGAGTACATAGTCCCAAGCTGCTATCAGCAGATGCTTGCTCAAAGTGGTAATGAGGCAGCCATCTAGATATGGAAACACTTGGAATCCCTGTAGTCTCAAGTGAACTGCTACTACTGCCATACATTTGGTGAACACCCTGGGGGCTGTGGTAAGGCCAAAGGGCAGTACAATAAATTGGTAGTGACTGGCTCCCAGCCAGAAGCACGGATATCTCCTGGACCATCTGTTCATTTTTATGTGATAGTATGCATCCTGGAGATCTACTGAGCACATCCAGTTGTCCTTGTGCAGAAAGGACCAGATGAACTGAACCACGACCATCAGTAGCTTGGTATGGTGAACTGACTTGTTCAGAAAGCTGAGATCCAAAATTGGTCTTCAGTCCCCTGCTTTCTTTCGCACTAAAAAGAATCATGAGTAAGTTTCAGATCCTTTCTGGTCTGGGAAGACCTCTTGGATGACTCTTTCTTTCTAACAGCATTTGTACTTCTAGAGCTGCTATTTTCTCTGACTGGGTAGAACATCGTGAATCTTGCTTACTAAGTGAGGGGGGAGGGAAAAGGGGAATTATATAACCTATGGAGATAATCCTCTGCACACAAGTATATTTTGTGATGTCCAGCCAGACACTCTGATGTAGGGATAAGTGACCCCTGACTACCTCCACAGGCGGGCAACTGGGTCTCCTTTCAGGAGTGCTGATAGGGTCTCTCAGAGAAAGAATCGCTGGTTCTTTGCATCTCTTCTGTCGTGTGTGTGGAAACTTCCATTTGAGTTCCCCCCACTGCCCCTGGGGGGAACTCTCTCTCCACGCGGATGAAGGAATGCACCCTGGGATTTCCTGAATCACATTTTCTGATCATCTTGTTGATCCCTCAAAAAGGCTCTTTGAGGAGTCGAAAACATACGCCCACTACAGACAGGATCTTGCTCACACCTGGACAGTGCATCTTTCACCTTGGGACCAAGTAACAAACTTCCATCAAAAGGAACAACGACGAAGGATGACTTGAATGGCTTCGCAAAAATCACACAGATGCAACCAGGCATGTCTCCTGATGTAAATGCCTGAACCCGCTGCCCTTGAGGCTCCTTCAGCTGCATGTGAAATAGGCCTCATGGATGAGTTTGAAATAAACTGAATGGCTGCCAACTGTGAAGAAGCAATAGAAGACTGCCTCAGAAGTACTGGTCCCTGACATATTTTTAAAGTTTCTTAATCAAATCCCTCTGTAATTTGGTGAAGTGTGGCAAGTAATTCAGAGACCTGAGTGCAAAGGTGGCTGAAGCATACTCATGCTTCCCGAATCTGTACAGCACCTTAGACTCCCTGTTAGGGGGATGAATAGAGGAACTCTGTTCCTAGAGTCCTTTCTTGGTTGCTGCTGCTACGACCATAGCATCCACTGGTACTCCTTTGTTCCAGAATTCTCTTCCTTTTGGTGATACCAGGATCCTATCTGGTCTCTTAGGGAACAGCTCAACAGAATCAGGTTCCTTCCACTCCCGCTGAGAAATCAAATCAATGAGCTCATCAGTTGGCAGAGTCACCCAGGAAGTAGATGGGCCAGTACCAAATGCCTCCAGGAATACAGATTCCTCTTGAGAAGGGTTATTGGTAGACCAACCATCCCTTTAAGTATCTCTAAAATATCTCAAATGAGGTGTCATCAGGTGGTGATCTTGAGGACCCTTCCTCTTTCTCGAAATCAGTATCCTCTGTGATCGACTCCTGAGGGGAGTCCAAGTGCCTCCTCTTCCGCTTCCTAGATACTTCTTTGGTGGGATGTACCAGAGAAGTATCATAACAAATAATTATACCGTGTTGGGTAGCCTGGAGACTTTGGGTTGGCTGTCACTGAAAAAGTAGAATGTTGGGGCTCATGAGACAAAGACATCTGAGATCCAGAGGGAAGATCAGAAGGGGGAGGAGCCATCTGACCTCTAGAAGAAAATACTCTCTCTACTACCTCAAAGGCAGAATGCCCTGGGAAGAAAGAAACCATCAGAACCGAGAAGACATGCTTCTGGACTGACCACTCCCTATGACCCGAAGACATCCAACCCAAGGAAGAAGTCGGAACTGAGCTATCAAATGCCGAGGCTCCAAGGGATAGACATGGCTCCAACAAATCCGGAGTCAACTCCAACCCCTCAGATCTGAAAAGCTTCGGGTCCGAGAGTCATCCAGCTACAACACACTTGGAGACAGAACACTCAGAGAAGATACTGGATCCAATGATGAAACCATTTTCGGATCTGAAACAGATGGCATTGGGCGTCTCGGATCCAAGGGCTCCAAAACCGAAGGATGGATTGGAAGAGGAGCTGAAACTGGTGGGGTTGTACTAGTGAAGGTCTCCAAACCTGTGGAGGTAGGAGCTGGGAGAACTCCCATCTCAACTTGTGTCAAGAGAAACTTCCTCATCATTCTGTCCACATCAGCTTCTGAGAGACTTATGGATGAAGGGAAAGAGGGTGTGGAAGATGATCTAGAATAATGGCATCTTTCCAGGAAAGGAGATGGGAGCCGAGAGGGTACAGGATCCAAGGAAGATGCATACCTAGTTCTTGGTAAATGCTTATGTTCATGATGAGATGGATCCGAAGACACTGATCTGGTGTCTGAAGAAGTCAGATCCAAAGGCTTGTCTTTAGGATCCGAGTTTTTTTGGGTTTTCTTGAGCAGTTCCAAAGTCGAATCCGAAGAGGATTGATAGGAAACTGGGTTGCTCAAAAAGTATTTTCTTGAATTCCTTTCTCTCAGATTTGGAGGGTTGAGCTCCAGCAAGTGATTCTCCAAAAGCCAAATGAAGAAGGTCCTGGAGAGCTAGTTTGTTTTTCTGGTTTATTAACGCTCTAAGCTGAAAAACCTTACAAACAGAGCATGTAGACTGCAAATGTTCAGGACCTAAACAATAAATGCAGAGATCATGGACATCTGACAATGGAATTTTATGCCCACATATGCTACATTTTTTAAAGTACGACTGTTTATTTGCCAGAGGAGAAGGATCAAAATATAGATATATATAAATATATATACTTTTTATATTAAGGAAAGAGAGGAAAGGGAATACCAGCAGTGGTATAAAGAATTAACAAGAAGCTGTAAATGAAAGATTACCAACAATGGTAATGAAAAACTACCAATGGTAACACAAAAAAGACAATACTTATGTTAACTAGGGAAAGGGAGGATAAAGAAGAAACTTTAGCAAACAGGATGAAGACATATAAATGAAAATAACTTACCTTCTTAAACTAACAGCCAAGAGCTGCAACGACCACATCTGTACACACTGGCAGCAAAAGAGATCTGGAGAATGAGGGGCACTACTGCATTGTGGGTAAGGGAGGAAATCGAGAGCTTGCAGTATCCACGAGCTATGGAATAGTGGCGGAGTCAGATCAGAGGACTGGATCTGAACCCATATGTTGAGGAATGAATGAAAACTGACATCAGGTCCTTTATTTCAGTAACATGCCTAGAACAACCTAGGCATTAGCAATGAGATTTAGGAAGCAAAGGTGGAGAAAGGGAGCTATAAAGTTAAAGAAGATGGCACAGACAGGGATATTACTAAGCTGGGGGAAACATTAGAAGTCTTTAGAAATTACTGCAGAAAACTGTATGTTGAGGAAATGGAGAATGAGCTATAAAAATGGTGAGGAAGGCTGACTACCAGCAAAACTGACAGGCCCAATTTCAAGGGAAGAGCTGAACTTGGTATGGAGAGTGGAAGTCACAGGAAGGGATGGGCTAATGTTAGAAATGTGGAAGATACAGAAGGAGAAGGTAACAGAGGTCTGGCTAGAGCAATTTAATGGAACGCTAAATGGAGATAAACATCTCCAGAGGCTTGGAGAGAGGTGGTAGTTACAGTGTCATTAAAGGAGACGGAAGACCTTCTATTTTTGTCTTCCTGCAGACCAATTGCAGTTCTAAATCACAATCACAAATTTTTTCATGATGATACTGGAAAACAGGATGGCTTTGATGCTGCTGGAGATGATACATGAGGGGTCAATGTGGGTTTGTGGGTGGGGGAGGGTATGAGGACAGCGAATGTAATATGCACCCCCTGATAATGCAGTGTGCCCAGGTCACAATATTGCATTTGATGATACATTGGGAATACCTGTTTTAATTAACAGAAATGTAGAGGGTTTCTCAAACAAATCCAGGCTCTCAAAAGAAATACAGATGAAGAGGGGTAACACGATGATATCCAATGTCATTATTACTATTTGCTACCTTTTTAGAGCCACTACCAATATTGATGCACAACTCACAAATTAGAGGAAATGACTGGAGGAAGAGTTAGAAGACGACTAATATGTTTGCAGATGTACTACTAACCTTAACAACGGGAGTTAGTGGGGACATTTAGGAGGAGGTCTGGGTACAAAATTAATCTGGAGAAAACAAACATTACCAACTAACTATATACTAGATGAGAGGGACAGGATGTGATATGAGGCCATATGCAATAACAGAGAGGTGAACTATTTAGGAATTTGGCTAAGGGACATGATAATGAACACCTTATAGGGGAATATAAGAGTGCACTAGTAAAATAGAGCAAAGTGCTGAAGAAATGAAGGAAAATTCTGCTGGACCTTAAGTAGAGTGCCCAAGTACTGCAGGTCTTTGTGTTACCACAATTTCACTATCCTGGACAGGTGCCCTGGTAACTTTTAGCAGCGACACTATTAAAAAAAATTATGCAACAAATGGCGACTTTCTTATAAGATAATGAGAAACCCAGGATGGCTTAGGAATATGTGACAATACCAAAAGACAAAGGTGGCCTGACATTACCAGACATTAGAACTTATGTGGTAGCTAGGATATGGGTCATGATGCTCAGATTTGTGCACGTAGGATATTAGGCAGACTGGAAGAAGATGGGATTGAGGGGGGGGTTAGAAAGAGAGATCTAATAACAGCAAAGGTACAAGAGAACCTGAAGAAAGAAGTGGGACTACTGTATAGAATGCAAAAAAATGTGGGAGAGATGCTTGATACAGAATTAATGAAAGGGTGGAAAGATAAAATTAGAGTAATAGGAGGTAAGAAGAGAAACCAAAAAAGAACCATAATGTCTTATGATGGTGGCAAATGAGAAAGATGAGCTTAAAAGTTTGGGGGCAATTAGTAAAAAAAAAAAAAAACAGAAGTAAAACATGACAGGAAGTGTGGGAGGAATTTCAACTAGCTCATTCACTTTAATGGCGCTCAGGAAGTTTGCATTTAACTTCCGAAAGGCGGAGCCTAAGCCTTTTGACAGAATCAAATTATCTCCTCACATTTCAAACAAATGCTCATATTTCTGGAACCACTATGGTTATGAAAGACATATAAATAGCAAACTCT
The DNA here is from genome assembly GCF_019279795.1 of Protopterus annectens. Classification (NCBI taxonomy): domain Eukaryota; kingdom Metazoa; phylum Chordata; order Ceratodontiformes; family Protopteridae; genus Protopterus; species Protopterus annectens. The sequence goes on along the minus strand of NC_056725.1, from coordinate 544,688,215 downwards.
TCAGCACAAACTATTTTTATAGTGGTAGTATTCTTTAGGTTCTAGGTCTTGAACTGAATTTTATAAGTCACAGTAAACACAATAACTATTAAGTTTGTAATATTCTGTAAACAGCTTACAATATCTCAGCAACCACTCAAGTTACACACATACTGTCACAGCAGCATTTTATTCATCTAGCTGAGAGCTTTCATATGAGGCCAAGAAGTTCTGTCTATGTTACTTGGTTGTGGAGATATTTAGAAAAATGTGAAAATTATATCTACATAAATTAATATCATAAAAACAAGTTAATATCTCTTTACTTGCACTAGACAGAGGTCAAATATTAATGCAATTGAGATTGCCATTGTGTAAACTTTAAGATAAAATCTTTTAAAACATTGCACATAGCATGGCTTTGGATTACTGAAGCAAATATGAACAAGCAATATTTGACGCCGACAGCAGTCAGTAGGAGGTAACTGCAGATGCACCTGAAGGTGTCACTCAGATGTAATGAGCTAGGACAGAAGATGGAACAGGAATAACAAATGCTGAAATGAGCATTTCAAAAACTGAAATAGGGAAGGAGAAAAAAGAGACGCCACCACCAGATCTGACATGAGTTTTAAGATAATAGGGGGAACAAAGGGTGTTCAAGCATTAACTTCGTGAAGTTATAAAAGTCTGACGGCATACAATTGGGAAAAACAACAAAAAATGAGGACACTGTGGGAAGAAATGTTAGTTATTGTTATAAAGGAGCAATAATGGGGCCCGCACAGTGCAGCTACCAAGAAGAGCGATGAAATCTATGAATTTATTTAACAAATGTTAAACAAATAAAAAATAAAATCACAGATTTAGAATCTGTGTGTGGAGTGTTTATAAAAGCACTTTTTATACTCTGACTAGGCTGCTGTCCATGTATCCATGGCTGGACAGTAGATATTGGAGATGCAAGGAAGAGCAATGAGGGATTTGGAGACATGCTCTGGGAGTGTGGAAAATTAGGAAAGTTTAAGAAAAAGCTGGAGGAGTTGGCAAAGTCTGACAAGAAATGGGTGATAACAGAGCAACTACTTCTATTAAACTGGTCAAAATATATCCCATGGAATGATTTAGGCTTGATTATGAAAAAAAGTAAAACAGAATTACATGGAAATGGAAAACTAAGAAAGATCCAGATATTAAAAAGGTAAAACAAATACTGAAAGCAAAAGAAGAAAATGAGGAGGCAGTTTGGCCAAAGACTAGCAAAAGTAGCTTTATGCTGAAATAGGAAAGACAGACACAATAACATGAAATGACTGGACTAAAAACAGGAATAAAGAGGGAAGACTAGTAGGAAGCAAATGAGATGCAAAATAAACCGACAAAGGAAGTGATAAAGGGGAGGGAAGGAAACTATCATGACAAATACAGACAACAAAGAAAGAACATTATAGCAACTATTATGTTACTAAGGGGAGGTAATGAGAAAGACGGCATGTGAAAGAGAGCAGGGAATGGAAGATAAGAGCACATAACAAGAAGTGGACACAAAGCATGACAGTGAAGAGAGTAAGGATATGAATGAGTGGCAATAAGAGAGAAGGCAGAGAAAAGAGGGGGTAGGGGAAAAGAGGAAATGAATTTGGATTACCTTAGAGATTACCATCAGTGGCATTAAACTACAGTCTTTTTTTTTCTTCTGTTTTGTATTTCTGTCTTCATTCAACTGCTGTAGACTGATAATAGTTTGTATACAACATGGTCATATAGTCAACTAGGATATGTTGGGAGGAAAGGGCTAGAGTGCTGGTTAAGATTATAAATGTCTAAAGGGACTAAAGTAAAAAGAGAATTATGTAGTCTGCTAATAGGGATCGAATGTATGGCACTGGTAACAGCCACATACTAAATGTATTAGACTGAATGGGGCATTAGGAGAATAGGGAGTACTGGTACTGTCACAACAGCCAATTGTAAGAGTGTACAATCCATGATGATTGTGCTGAGAGAAGTATATAGATGTATGAATAAATAAAAAAAGTCTGTTTGGGCAAAAATAGCCAAAAACAGACTCCACCTCACATATTTACCTTTTTTCCATTCTCTCTACACTAGGTACAATTCCAGAAAAAAAATAACTTGCACCCAGCTCTCAAACTATATTTAACAATACCACTTTACAGCATTAAAGCAATGTGGCTTCTGGTCTGCTGAATCACCAAAATGGCTAGCTGCAGCACCACAATGTTTTTATGGATACTCATCAATTAAATCTTATTGTGGCTTCTCTTTATTGATCTCAACCTCCTTTTTCACAAGACACAAGCACTTGCTTAGAAGCCACTAAATGGTTTCAATATTTCCTTGATAAAAACTATTTAAAGTCAAAACAGTTTCATTCATATCTGATACAGCTGCATTTCTAAACAGCATCCCACAAGACTACATTCTCTCTCCTTTATTCTACTCTATTAACAGTTTACCAAATAACCTTCCCAATTACCTACACTTCTTTATGCAGACGATATGGTTATTCTGGGTCTATATTATGGCATCGAAAGGTCGTAACAGCGAATACGAAAAGACCGACAAGTATTCAGCAAAATCCATTTCTGCGATTCGCTGAAAACTTCCCGGGAAAACAAATACTTGTGGAAAAAATAACCACAAGGCTGGTCAGGAATGCAAAATGAACCCTTTTAATGTTGAGCTGATGAACTGATAAAAGCACAGTGGCAAAACATAAAATGTACACAAGCACTTTCACCTATCCACAGGCATCATCAGAGTCATAGTACAACTAACATAATCACATTATATAGCCAACCTTCTAACTTCATTTCCTGTTATACCCATAATAAAATAATTAACAACTAGTTCATTGTTCACGAATCCACAATATAAAAATACAAATACAAAAATACAATGAAAAATTGTCAGTTTTTCAGTGTATTTTTGTATTGGTATTTTTATATTGTGGATTTGTCACTGTGTTTTCCCACTGTGCTTTTATCAGTTTACCACTTTGCTTTTATCAGTTCAACATTAAAAGTAAAAAACAATCCAAAAAAGCTGCTGCTGACCTGGAATATGCTCATTGCCGTGAAATATATTAACAGATGTAAAAATAAAATGAACGGAACGAAGCAAAGGCAAGTATTCCACGTGTTTAGAACAAAAGTCAAGTAAATCCGCATGTAAAAAGTCCAAGAATATTTATTGTGACACAGATAAGCGCTTCCGCAAGTAGCTTCATCAGATCTCTCATAACATCTAAACTGACATTCTCTTTATATATACAGATTAATCTAAGCAGGCAATTAAGTTCAATTAAAACATTCTACATTTAAAGGTATATAAATCATACAATTCCATCTAAACTCTAGAATCAATCTATCAATGTAAGATGTATAAAAACACATAAATATATATATATAAGAAATGCATAAATGTATATATATAAAATGTGTAAAAATATATAATTGTATATATAGACATATATATAAAAATACTATTATAATAAATATATAAAAATGTATAAAAAAAAAAAATATATATATATATATATATATATATATATATATATATGGGTCCCTATGAGTTGATCGACAACTCAAAACATCGACAGTGATTTCACCGACAAGTCACATCACTGACATTAAAACACGGACGTTTACCAAGTAACGGATGTAAATTCGCTACTCATGCCTACCATGGTTTGTTAAGTGTGGCAGTGTCATGCAACCATGGTAGGCATGAGTAGCGGATTTACATCCGTTACTTGGTAAACGTCCGTGTTTTGCGATGTCGGTGATGTGACTTGTCGGTGAAATCACTGTTGATGTTTTGAGTTGTCGATCAACTCATAGGGACCCATATATATATATATATATATATATATATATATGTGTGTGTGTGTGTGTGTGCAATAAATATAATGAATACCTATGTAAAAATATATGTATCATGATAAAAAAATCACCTAACATTTCTGCGTTGGCTGAGTTTAGGTTTAATTGAGGCCCTTTCATTCAGGCCTCGTCCTCTATCTGATTTCAGTAATATAATCCACTCTGTTTCCTTGCTCCCTGTATACGTTGCAATATCTCCTCCTCTAGTATTGGGGGTAACAACCTACAGTACTCTAAAAGAAAATGTATGTTCTGTATTGTATAATGCTATATGCTTTGCTAATGCATTATGATTAGAGCCCTTTCTGATATGATACAGGTGCTCTCTCATTCTCTCTCTAAATGGGCGATTCGTCTTCCCAACATAAAATGATGAACATATTTTACAGACAGCTAAACATATGACATGAAGAGTCATACAATTTGCTTCAGCATTAATATTAAAAGTCTTTAATAAATCAGGATGCCTAAATTCTGTGCTGCTATCAATAAAAGAACAAAAATTACAATTGCCACAAGGTTTAGTACATCCAATATTTCTCTGATATTTGTCAGATTTCTGATAGCACAATATTCTTTTTAAATTATGTTTATTCCTGAAAAGAAAACTTGGTATCTCTCCTACTACTTGTTTTATTTCATCATCTACCTGTAAAATATCCCAATATTTATATAGAATTGATTTAATGTCACAATAATCCGTAGAAAGGAGGGCTACGCGTGTTTACTATGCCCACACAAGGCAAGGATTATCCAGAACTTTTGGCTAAATGGCAGAGACTGAACATTGAATTCAGTCGGAAATATCTTCAGCTATTAATAGAATTTTTCTTACCAGAAGAGAAGTTGGTACAAACTATAAATTTTAAACAACGTGAGCTGTTTAATAATTTTCCTATGGATCTGTTAAGACCTTTACTAGATAATTTATTAGACTGTATTTCAGCCTTTGAGAGGAAATTATTACAGCAAAAGCGTAACAAAGCTGCAAGGGACATTAAAGATTTTAAATTGGGCTATGTCTTCACTTGCCCCAGACTGAAACAAGAACATAGTAATAATGTTAATGCAAATAGTGACAATATTACCCTGAATGCTGGCATTGATATTAATAATAGCAATACCTGCGTAAATAATGCTAATAACAATGTTGCTGTTAATAATTGTTTGAACTTAAATGAGGATGTCCGTGAAAGTAATGAAAGTAATGATATGGCAAATAACCCCCCCAATTCTAATGAACAGCCTGAGTCTGTTAGACCTATACCACATAAGGCTATTAGAAATGAGGGATTAATACCAGACACTAATTGCAATGACTCCACGGATGTCATACATATTATTCATCCAAGTGTAGATTCTACCAATAATTTATATCTGAATGTCTGTATAGTTAAAGATAAACCGGTAGTACCTGAAGTAGGATCTGGAGCTGTAGTTAGACCTAAGATAATACGAACTTCAGATAATTTAAATAATAGTATGAGTACTGAGCTTTCTTTTCCTCTACCAGTACGCATAGACAAAGGCCCACAGAGGTCGCGATCGGTGAGTCGAGTAAGGCAGAAGAGGAAATTCTCAGGGGATACTTTAACTCATCACACCCTGAAGAAAATTTGGACCAACAAACGTTAGTCCATAATTTATCCAGCCTTGATTTGAGTAGTGAAGATATCCAGCTATTAAATAAGGGCTTGAACTTCATTCCTAAAAGCCACAGTAAATTAACGGACACAGTCATAGATTTAAAGTTATTCTGCAGAAATGTTATGTTAAGGTTAATGTACAAGACGCCCAATGATAATAGAACATGTAATAATTCCTTTACATTTAAGAAATTAAGTGACTATATACCTGTTCATCATCCTTTAATAGAAGCCTATTGTAGATTGACTGAGGATGAATTACACTTATATTATGGAAATAGACCTGTAAAGAATAGACGTAATAAAATGGATAATCTTACTTTTAAAGAAAGACAGAGTTTAAAGAAATTACAAGATAATAGTACCATCACAATTAGACCGGCTGATAAGGGTGGTAGTATTGTAGTTATGGATATGGTTGATTATGAAAGAAAGATGAATCTGTTACTACAAGATAAATTTTATGAACATATTTCTTATGAAATAGTAGATGATATTACAAGCTATGTAAGAAACACATTATTAGATATTTACAGAAGTGAGCTGATAGAGAAAGATTTATATGACTATTTGAACATTTCTACACCTACTATTCCTGTTATTCAAGGACAACCTAAGATACACAAAGACCATATGAACCCATCTATGAGACCCATAGTCTCAGGTCGTGGATGGATAATGGAACATTTATCCATATTTGTTGAAAAACATCTAAGGGGAGTTTTGAAGAAGAATAATATAGTACTAAGGGATACAAAGCAATTTTTGATTGATTTCTATGATTGTATTAAATATAAAGATCTCACTGTAGGTTATCTCTGTCACGTTTGACATACAATCATTATTTACAGTGATTCCCAATGAACTTGGACTGACTTTCATTTCACAATATTTACAAGACAATAGTGACTATACTCCTGTTCATATAGATTTAATTGTTCACTTTTTAGAATTAATTCTAGAGAACAATATTTTCATGTTCAAAGATATGATATACAGACAGAAAGATGGCGTAGCTATGGGCACTTCATGTGCCAACAGCTACGCCAATATGTTCCTAGCACATTGGGAAAAGGAAGTACTGTTTGAACAACAACTTTTTAAGGAACATGTTACATTCTATAGACGTTTTGTTGATAATGTCTTTGTTCTGTGGAAAGGAACAATTAATCAACTTGAATCAATGCATTTGATTATGAACAATCTAATTCCATGTCTTAAATTCACAATGCAATTTTCAGTAGACAGGATTGATTTTTTGGATATATATGTTGAGAGACTACAAGGTAATCTCATTAACACTGGAGTTTATCGCAAAGCTTGTCACTGCAATTCATTACTATCTAGATCTAGTATGCATCCACCTTATGTTTTTAAGAACATTATTAGGGGACAAGCTATTAGAGCTTCAAGGTTGAACTTCACAGAAAGTGGTTTCAACTCTGAATTAGTTGACTTGAGACAGAGATTATTAGATAGAGGCTATGATACTGCAGAGATTGTTCCCCAGTTAGACATAGCCAACAGTATACGATCCACACAAGCCAAGCCTTATTTTGGATCTAGCTACATAGAACATATTAAACCATATATTAATAAACAGAAACATGTGAAATTCTCTACTTCTTTTTCTACGGATTATTGTGACATTAAATCAATTCTATATAAATATTAGGATATTTTACAGGTAGATGATGAAATAAAACAAGTAATAGGAGAGATACCAAGTTTTCTTTTCAGGAATAAACATAATTTAAAAAGAATATTGTGCTATCAAAAATCTGACAAATATCAGAGAAATATTGGATGTACTAAACCTTGTGGCAATTGTAATTTTTGTTCTTTTATCGATAGCAGCACAGAATTTAGGCATCCTGATTTATTAAAGACTTTTAATATTAATGCTGAAGCAAATTGTATGACTCCTCATGTCATATATTTAGCTGTCTGTAAAATATGTTCATCATTTTATGTTGGGAAGACGAATCGCCCATTTAGAGATAGAATGAGAGAGCACCTGTATCATATCAGAAAGGGCTCTAATCATAATGCATTAGCAAAGCATATAGCATTATACAATACAGAACATACATTTTCTTTTAGAGTACTACAGGTTGTTACCCCCAATACTAGAGGAGGAGATATTGCAACGTATAAGAGAGCAAGGAAACAGAGTGGATTATATTACTGAAATCAGATAGAGGATGAGGCCTGAATGAAAGGGCCTCAATTAAACCTAAACTCAGACAACGCAGAAATGTTAGGTGATTTTTTTATCATGATACATATATTTTTACATAGGTATTCATTATATTTATTGCACACACACACACACATATATATTTTTATACATTTTTATACATTTATTATAATAGTATTTTTATATATATGTCTATATATACAATTATATATTTTTACACATTTTATATATATACATTTATGCATTTCTTATATATATATTTATGTGTTTTTATACATCCTACATTGATAGATTGATTCTAGAGTTTAGATGGAATTGTATGATTTATATACCTTTAAATGAAGAATGTTTTAATTGAACTTAATTGCCTGCTTAGATTAATCTGTGTATATAAAGAGAATGTCAGTTTAGAGGTTGTGAGAGATCTGATGAAGCTACTTGCGAAAGCGCTTATCTGTGTCACAATAAATATTCTTGGACTTTTTACATGTGGATTTACTTGACTTTTGTTCTAAACACGTGGAATACTTGCCTTTGCTTCGTTCTGTTCATTTTATTTTTACATTTCAACATTAAAAGTGTTCATTTTGCATTCCGAACCAGCCTTGTGGTCATTTCTTCCTCAATTAGTGGATTTTGGGACTGCTTGTTGGTTCATTAAACAAATACTTGACCTGCAACGCAACAGAACTAATTTTACCTAAAACAAACCCACCCATGTGGGAGGCTTTGCCCCCCACACCTCCCCTAACTAAATATACCAACTCCGGGATCGCACTACAGTGAAGGAAAAGGGCAAAATTGTGTAGTTGGCTAACTACATCTTTGCCCTGTATGAATTCACTGAATCGCGGAAATGGATTTTGCTGAATACGTGTCAGTCTTTTCGTATTCACTGTTACGGCATTTTATCGCCGTAATATAGACACGCTTATTTCAGTTCAAACCCCTCTCACTCCGCTATTCAATCCCAACTTGAAAATTACCTTCATTCCCTCCACAAATGGTTTCTCAGTCACTTAATCCCATAACAAATAAGACTATCCTGTTTGGCACACTACACAAAGCTGGCTAAAGCCCTTAGATCTTTCATCTAAGACATTAACAAAAGAAACAACTTCCTTCGAATATCTCACAATATGGCTAGGCCAATCTCTCAATTTCCAAATCCACATAAAAACAGACATAAAACGGAATTAACACTCTTCTTGATCAGGAAAACCTCTCCATAGCCTGCTGTTACAGCTAAAACAGTAATAGGCAAAGGAGTCCTTCTAGCTCAACATAAATATGGACTACTCTTTATAGCCACTTCCTCCCCCCAAAAGCTTTTCCACTTTGCAATTTATCTTAAAATATGTTGTTACATAACAGACTCCCCTTCCCATAAACACCACTGCATCATTCTCTACAAAGCCACCTTCTGTAAAGGTCTCTTCTCTTCAGACACATTCAAAATGACCCACCCTTTCTACTCACTGCTAAACTCACCACAAAACCTCTCCCTACGCTTACAGCAGTTTTCCCAAACAATAACTACCCTCCAAGCCCCCAAAATAAAACTTAACTTTATCAACAATTCTTTCTTAATTCTTGCTACAAAGCTCTGGGAATCCCTGCTAGCTCCTATCTTTCCACTCCAAATTTTGAGCACAATTCAAGACTTACCTTCATTAAAAATCTAAGTATGGGTGGCTTCGCATGCACCACATCACCTAACCATCATCATCTGCTCTAACTCATATCTCCGCCTCCTCTTAACCATTTGATCTCTTCAGATCTTGTCCACACTTGCTTACAGCATATTTAATGTTCTGCTATTATGTTACATCCTTGCCTAAATATTGTGCATTATTTTCAGCTACTTCTTCCTCTGATGCCTTGCTGTGACATTGTTTGTAATTATCTGTACACCTCTGTGGTTGTATTCACCTGTGCTCTACCTGCAAATGGTCTATCAGATAACTGCATTGCCCAAGAAAAACATAAAAAAAAGAAAAAATAGGTAAAGATCTTGGTAGTGCTTGTAAGGAGACTGACCTGCAGGTGGGTGCAGTGGTGACAGTATTGCAGATCTTGTACCACACCATGATGCAGCCTTCAATGCACTGGTCAGGCTATGTTTCCACATAGAACTGCAGCCAACAGCTTTAACAGTCACAAAGGATGAGACCACAGATTCAACTGGCAGAAATAAAATTCCTCTGCAAGATTCCAAGCTCACTCTCTATGACAGAGTGATATAGTTTGGCCTACGAGTACAGCCACTAACAAAGTATTAAACTGATGTGGTTTATGCACAGAATATGTCTGGCTTCCTGAGTCACTCCTGTGGTAGATGTACCAACTATGGCCTCTGTGGTAGATCCATAGCACACACTGGGAATGCCTGAGGGTCACACACAATAATCTAGAGATTACTGCTGAAGACAGAAAAATCAGATTCACTCTGTTAAGTTTGTCAATACACAGTCTTCCACAAGGATAAGTAATTTGAATGTTGACAGATTGGCGAATGCCTTATAAAGAATAAACGTTCTCAGTCTGTTTAGGTCTGCAACTGGGTTTAAGACCCTGTTAGTTTGGAGACCAGAAGGAATTATGAGGAAAGTCCACTTTGTTTTCGTTGGGAGAAAGGTTCTACTCCTTGCTTTTGAAGCAAATTTTGAAATTCTGCTCAACATTCGGAGGTGAATTTCTTTGGGGGTGGGAAATGCATTGTTTGGACCGCGGTGAAATTGTATTGCAGTTTCAAGCCCCAAGAACTGTATTTTTTTTCCAAATTCTGTTATCAGTGACCTCCATAACAATACAAAGAGGACAATCTTTACAGAAAAATCACTTGCAAGCTCAAAAGGTGCCCAAGAATACTATCAAACTCTTTGGTTTAATGCTTAGGTGAATCAACTGTCTAAAGCTGCTGCTATGTACTCTTCAAGCTGTGCTGATGGTTTTGGTGGGACAGAGATCCGAAACACTTCTCCCCCTTTCCTTACCAAGTCATCTTAGAAGACTGCATCACCACCTTATTTGATTTAAACAACTGAAAAAGAACTTCTAAACCTCTCTCTCTAAGGTCTTTCATGATCTGAGAAACGTCCTTATTACAAGGCCACTTTCACTGAAAGGTACATTTTGAAGTTGTTGTCGTCATATGTCCACAGATGGATTCACTATACAATCTTGAAATACTGAAATGCTGGATTTCAGTATTTCGAGAGTGAAAAGTCAAAAAACCACATACACGAAAACCCAAAATAGCAAATACTACAAACGCGACCATTCACACACACACACACACACACACACACACACACACACACACACACACACACACACACAAACCAGGACAAACACACACATACACCTACCTAAACAAACATTACAACACACACAAGCACACAACCTACCTATAAGCGGGGAGCAAGCCCCCCTGCACCCCCCACCCCCCTACTTATATATTCTAACTCCGAGGTTGCACTAAACACACAAAAAACACCACCGCACACACTCACACACACTAAAATCCCTACCCATTATCCCCAAACACACAACACTTACCGGAAACCGCACCACACGTCACAAACGCGACACCACGATAGCGGCAGATTCAACATAGTATAGTTTCGGTTAACTGCACTTTCCACTATTCGGTCTCACGTCTGCAGCAGCCAATCTGGCCCATAAGTCAGCAATATCAGCGACTCCCTACAAATGTCAGCATAATTGGTTAAATTCTTTAGCAGCTTTGTTTTGGTACATACACTAGGGAAAGCCACTATAAGCTCTGCCTGATTTTTCTGCAGATGTGTAAGATGCACACTGTGGTTACAGAAGCAATGTCCAGCATGGAGACAGCTTTGATTTTCCCCAACAAATAGAGGCATTCTGAATTTTTACTGATGGTATAATGTTTCGCAAATGCGACAGATGTTGCAGACTTTGAGCCACATCTGACAGATGAGGATGCCCTAGGGATGCTGTTCCAAAAAGGCAGTAGCACAGAGAAGAGTGGTAGCACTTACGTACCTAATGTGACATGGATGACAGTGCATGTCAACAGCCTTCCAAATTGATGTAATCATGGATTTTACAAAGGAAATGAGAGGCAGAATCACTACCGGTTGTGCTTCAGGGAGTCTAGACACACTTCCATATCACAGACATGACTATCCACATGGTAATCACAGAAGTCCAGCTAACCAAAACTTCTTAAACAGGGTATGAAAGGATGGATTTTCAGGAAGAAAGGGCATACCCTTGCCTGAAGAGAATGCAAAGGATATAGTTTCAGGTTCTTGAGTCCCTGACTATTTCAAGTTTAAGCCAAGGAAGTCGCCAGCCAATTCCCTTTCAGGGCCAACCTTCTTGTTTAGATCCTTTGGTCTTGCAGTATCCGCACATGCTGTCCTTGAGCTGCAGGCCTATCTTCACTTTCTACAAGTTCAAACTATTCCTTTTCACATAAGGATTTCCTGAAGTCTATGGTACTGGAGCATTCTTCCTCCAATAACTAGGACATAGACCCAACTGTTTCTTCATCTCTATGTTTTCCAAGTCTTGGGGCCAACTTTTATGTGAGGACAGCCAAAGCTTTACAAAGTTTACTTATCTTGGCAGCACAATGACTGTCTGCTAAGACCTGTGTCTTACAGCTCCAGAGGCTGGGGTTTAATGGTCACTATGTAGAGTTTGTATGTTCTCTTAAATATCTGTGTCGGTCTTCTATGGGTATTCTGGTTTTCTCCCACATTCCAAAAACATGCTGGCTGACAGGTTACACTAAATTTTCCATATATATTTTATTTCATCTTGTCCTTGTGGTCCAAGTCATTGCTGAAAACGGATTATAGACCAGTCCACTTACCTGGTTAACAAATATTAAATTAATGAATCAATTCCAGAAACTCTCTAGGGGAAAAAAAAAAATCTCTAAAGGAGACCACCAATGAAGAAAGACCCCTTTTGGTGGTTGTGACCCATTCCCACCTAGCACTGAAATCTCAACAGCTGCTCCCCAGAAGTTCTTCTGGAGGAAGAATCATGCCAAATCTTCAAGGTTTCCTAGGATGCACTAGCTCTAGGGCAGAATCCAGAAAACTCTTATCCACAGAAAACAAGGTGACTGAGGACTCGGTGGTAAAAGCAGTCAGCATCAGAAGAGTGCCCCAAAACCCCAAAAGGTCTAAAGAACTGAACCATTTTCTGAAGATCATCACCAAGAGTTGACAACTTTGTTGACAAGTCAGTATTCTGCTTCTTCAATGAAAGTGTCATCAGAGCCTGTCTTGTCAGTTCTTTCAGTGATGAGTTGCCTAAGAAGGCTCAATGAGACAAACAGAAACATTCACTATGAACAGAAAGGACCTCTTTAGGGTTTCTATAATGATGTTCCTTTTGTGAAAGAGGATAACGAAGAGGAGTGATACCTCAAATGATACAGCTTCTCTGTAGGAAATAAGGAATGTGTGATCAGTACAGTTAAAATCTTTGGAAGGAAACCCCTTGGCACAGAAAGATAAAGCCCTTAATGTGCCTTTGGCCAACCTGTGTTTGATTAGCTGCTCGGGTGCTGGAGGGAATCCAAGGAGGATGGGTGACGGGCTGAAGCTGGATCACCCACGCTTGGAAGATGATGGCAGCTTCGGCTCACTTTAATAAAGCCACGTTATCAAGGTGGTGAGCTCCGTACTGCATAAATGGTGTGCCACTTAGTGGGCAAGGGGCATGTGCATGGAAGCAATCCTGCACCTCCCAAAGACAGTGGCAGGAGTTAGGGCTCACTCCCCATCAGCAGTAAGATTCTGCACCAGCATCCATGTTTGCCTCACTGACCCTGGACGTGGGTCTGGTTGAGCTCATGGAAGGTTAAGGAAGGTTCAGAAGACCCAGTGAACAGATGATGGTCATGCTGCAGGGAGAGAGAAAAAAAAAGTCCTTGGATCTTACATTCTAATTTTCCTGACCCTTCTATATAAAGTTGCCACATTAAAGGACTTGCACATCTCACTCTTTCTATATGGTGATTTTTCTCCTAAGCAGTACATAAATGAAAAATGCCAGTCATGGAGAAGCCATTTTTATAACTAGCCTTGCACAACTACAGAAAAGTTCAGCCATCAAAAAGGGGCATGAAATGTAATGATTAGCAAAAGAACAAAAGTAAAGCATTAATATTTATAATGGAAAAATAGAAACAAGCAAAGCAGTTTTTCCAACTACTGAAATTTCTGGAAAAAAGCAAGAGATTCTTTACATTTGCCAGCAGCAGAGATCTATCAAAGTACTGGAAAAAGATTAATTTACGATTACTCATTTTAGGTTCATAGGCTGGTACTAGGCTATTGGCCCTAGGGCCTTATATAAGCCTAGCCATAACAATTCCCTGGATATTTCTTTCCACACTATTTACTTCCCTGGACCCCTGTCTAGCAGGGCAACTGATGTGATACCCGGGGTGAATTTCCTTTCTCCCATCCAATCATCAAGGTTCCTTTTGAAGAGGGCCAAAGAGGCACTCTGCTTGACATGTATGGGCAGTCTATTCCAGAGTCTGGGGAGTCTCTGGGTCAGGAACCTATCCCTCAAGAATGTTTTGTTTAATGTGATGAAAAGGTTTAGATCCCTGGAGCGTGTGGCTCCGAGGAATAGGGATTTCTTTAAGTGTAGCATGTCCAACAGCTCTGGGTTTGACATGGCCTTGTATGTTAAGCAGAGATCGCCTCTGAGTAGACGATATGCCACAGAGTATAGCTGGAGTTTTTTTACGGCGGTCAGCATTGGGCATCTGCTTTAGGCCTATGATTCTTTTAGTGAGGTATTTCTGCGGCCTTTCCAGTTGTTGCAGATGTCTCGAGAGGTACATAGCGAATGGGGCATTGTATTCTATAATGGGTCTAATGAGGGATGAGTACAGTGGGACAATGACCTCCTTTTTTCTGGATGAAAAGCCCTTAGTGATGAGGTGTGCCACATAGAAGGATTTCCTGACTGTTGTGGCGATGTGGTTATTCAAGGTAAGACTACTGTCCGCCTGTGTCTCTAAGTCTCTTGTCACACTTTCGGTGTTTAGTGTACTGCCACCAATGTGGCAATTCACAGGTACATGTTTTTTTCCCAAAGGGGATAACTATACATTTCTTGGCATTGAGCTTGAGCCCATGTTTTTGGCACCAAGTATCTGTTTCTGTAAAGCCCTTTTGTGGAGTATCCACATCATTTGTGGATTCAATAATGGCTCCCAGTTTGCAGTCATCTGCGAACTTTGTTAGCCAGAGTCCCTTAGGTTGGCCTGTACTTCAGAGAAGTAGATGCCAAACAAGAATGGTCCTAGGACTGACCCCTGAGGTACTCCACTTGTCTGGAGCTGGATTTGGAGTTGGCTACTTTTACAGTGTGGGTTCTGTCAGTAAGCCAGTTGGCAACCCATCGAGTGATGTAGGGATTAATGCCCAGCTTAGCAAGTCTATCTATGATTCCAGAGTGGGGGATGGTGTCAAAGGCCTTGGCGAGGTTCAGATAGGCTGTGTGGACCGCATTACCCTCGTCCACGGCTCTGGAGACTGATTTGAAGAAGTCAATCACGTTCAGGAGACAAAATCGGCCCTTCACGAACCCAAACTGGGTGGAGTCCAGTGTCTGAAGGTTGCCAATGTCTTTGTTTATAAGTTCCATGATAATATGTTCCATGGCCTTGCAGGTTAGGCTCGTCAGACTGATGGGGCGGTAGTTCCCGGGATCCAAGGTGGATCCCTCCTTGTGGAGTGGGATAACTGTAGCTGTGCGCCACTCAGTGGGCACAAAGCCTGAGGTGAGGCTATGATTAAATATGATACTTAGGTGAGGTGTCAGTTCATTTTGTAGTTCATGTAGTACATAGCCCGGGATGTCATTTGGTCCCATGGATGCTGTATTCTTAGCTTTGGAGAGTGAGTTTTTTTCGTGTGTGGCCGTTATTACCAGAATTAGGTAATCTTCCGGTATTGAGATGGGCCGTTTAGGGGGTGAAGTTGGTACTGAATTGATCTGCCAGGATACTGGCAATATCCTTGGGATCAGTATATTTATTGCCATTCTGTTGTAGTTCAGAGCAGATCTGAGCATTGCCATTTAGATTCTTGACATTGTTATAGAATGCCTTGTGGTTGTCTTTGGAATCTTTGGCAATTTAATTTTCGTAACTAACTTTGGATAATTTTATGAGTGATCTCAGCTACTTACTGAGGCTGGTAAGGGTGTTTTTTGCATCCTGGGATTTTCGTCTTTTCTGCAACAGTTTCTTCCTTTTGTTGTAAAGTTTGTTTATGGCAGGGGACCACCAGACTGGCTTCCTTTTTTTGGAGGAGAACATCTTGGTTCTATTTGGGATGGCACAATTCATGCACGATTGGATGTGCTCGTACAGTGCCTTAGTGTAGGATTCAGCAGTCGAACTTTCAGTTCTCATATGCATGGGTGTCATGATGTTTGTCACTTATGACTTGAGTAGCATGAAGTTGGCTTTGGAGAAGTGTTTTATGGAGGTTTCTTACTGGGGGTGGGGGGTGGGATGTGGATGTTAAGGGTGATTAGCTTATGGTCAGACCTGACCAACGAGGGGGTGACCATAGGTGTGGAGCATCGATTTCCCATGTTGGTAATGACCAGGTCTAGGATATTGGAGCCCATGGTGGGATTATGGATTAGTTGATCCAGGGCGCTGGAATTTATAAATTCCAAGAACCGTTGGGCAAACGTGTTGGTACACGAGTAGTTTTCCCAGTTAAATGCTGGGCAGTTGAAATCACCCAGTATTAGGGTGTTTGGTTGTATTTTAATATTTTCCAGTATGTTTAGAAAGGTGTAATGAGAATCTTGGGGCATGGTGGGGGATCTGTAGCAAGCTACAATTTAAATTGCAGTCTTACCTAGTGTTAGTTGCACCTGGAGAATTTCAGACGCACTGTGTTGGGCAGCTAGCCTGGTGGTTTGAATATCCTTGGTGAATATGGACACTCCTCCACCTTTAGTGTTTCAGTCTTGGTTTGGTGGCCGAAAAGTGTAGTAAGAGTTGTAGCCTGGTATTGCAGGGGTGCTCTCTCGAGCCTTGAACCAGGTCTCAGTTACTGCACAGATATCGATGTTCTCCATTTTTAGGAGTGCCTTGAGAGATTGCATTTTGAGGTTTAGACTTCTAGCATTGAGTAGCATTACCTTCAGAATTTGCATGCTTGTACCTGTTACGGCGATGGTTTTGTCCTTTGAACTTTGCCTAAAAATGGCACTATAGGGGTGGCAAGAGCCTTAGCCAGTAACCTGAATCCCAGGGGCGACAGGTGCAGACCATCCCTGGCAAAGCATCGTGGTCTGTCGATCATGTTGTCCCAGGCAGACAGATACTGGATCTCCTTTGAATGACAGCAGAAGCTTAGCCAATTGTTGAAGTCACCCATTTTGTCCTTATATTGTGGTATCATTCTGGACGAAGGCAGGATGCTACTCAGGGCTAGGGTCATACCTGCCTGGGCCACATGATTCGAGAGCTGTCTCTTTTCATGTAGTCTAGGGAGGTACATCTCAAGTCATTCACTCCAACATGGACAATGACACAGTCATATTTGTACTTGTTGTGGAGTGACTTGAGTGTATGCATTATGTGGCGGATCCTGGCACCCGACAGGCAGCTGACTGTAATTTTCTCCTTGTTCAACCTGGTGAGTGGGACATCAGTGTGCCTGACTATAGAGTCACCTATGACTAAAGTGTTAGGTACGATGTCTTGACTTAGGGGCTGTTGCTGGGTGGCACACTGGTGTTGTGAGCTATGTGACACTTCGGTTGTGATTGGTGTTTGTTTGCATTTCAGCTTTGGAGGTCCTTGTTGCTTGGGCAGGTTACAGTTAAGGGCCTCCGCATATGTGGACTTAATGTTGCGACATGTGGGTGTTGGTGGTGTGGTTTTAGAAGGGCTATATATTGCTTGAGGTATAGTGCAGGTGTTAACCTTCTCCTCTTGACTGTCTAGCACAATCTTGGGTGGAGAAAGATTTGCTTCCAGTTTGGCTATGTAAGTGCATCTCTCACAGGTTGTCGTGTTGAGTGGCAGGATGAGAGGGTTGTATGTGTACATGAGGCAATTGCTGCATTGCCCCAGTATGCCCAGATTCACCAGGTGGACAGGAGAAATCACCAGAAGCTGACCCTCGGACATGCCTGGTTTGGTGCTTTTTGTACAGGAGCTGTTTTCCCTTGCCTTAGCAAGGTACTTCGCAATTATAGGCTGCTTAGTGCCTACGATTAATTTCTTCCTTATTAACAAGAAGAGTTGAGTGCTTGTATCAGTTTAAGGCTTCCTAGTGCTTTCCAGCAGGTATTAGAGCAAGTGCTAGCCACAGGGGATACTTAAAGGTAAAATGAGAAAAAAAATGGTTTATCCTAAACAATGAAGATAGATTCCACACAAAGAAGGTGGACTTCAAAAATTCAATGACAGTGCAAACTGTTGGCTGAAAGACAGCTCTGTAACAGTTTGCCTTATAATCCAGAGACAAAAAGGATACAAGCAGATCCTGATTTCTACATACAAATAGTTCAGACAATAATTGCTATAACATGTTCAACAAAGAATTTCTACAGAGGGTCTTCACACAATTCATTTTAGCTATTATGAGTCCTCTCTCATTCTGTTAGAATTAATGTTTGTGGCTATCAACAATGGACAAGCAATTACACTATTCCTTTTTTTTTCAGTCCTTGCTCCAATGCTTTTGCCCACCCTCCTTACACGACTCCACTGCTTAACAAGCACCAGCTACATTTTCATTCCACTTCCCTATATACTTTTTTAAAGACTTTTAACATTTCTTCTTTGCATGATACTTCTCAAGTGTAGTAAGAATACTGAACTATTCTCACTACCACCTAGCAGAACATCCAGTATTAGTCTAAGTGTAGGCCACCCATACAACAATTGGCAAATCTAATCTGTTCCTTTCTCCCAAGACATTTTTTTTTATATTTTGCATTTTGTGCATCAGTAAAATGTTCACATTTTAGGCTGTTTTGTTTAATAATGAGATGATGGAAAATAGCTAACAATCAGTATTTGTAAAGCACTTGTATATCTTCACTTTCTGGGTTTCCCCTGATTCTTAAATTTTGGAATTCTAGCTTCTACAAGCTGCAGCATCTTACTGTGGACCAGAATAGCACACATAGTACCAGCACTACTCAGTTCAATTCACTAAATAATTGTGCACAATATGCATGAAATGAAATAACACAAAAATATACATCTTAAAGGAAAATTCAAATCCCAGGTTAGAAGAGGTATCCACACCATGGGGTCCACAATAAATACCAAATGCAGAAAGTTTCCACAAGAGATAGAAACATATGCACTTGGTGTTTGTTATCCAAGACTCTGGCTGCTTTCATAACTACTCAGCTGTTAGGAATATTCAGCACTGAAAAAAAATTACAGTTTCCTGGAGATCAAATGAAAGCATAAAGATAAACATCTCAAAAGGCAGAGTTCCAAAGCACTAAATTGCCAAAAGAAGCTGATTCCTAAAATGGTGGCCAAAGCAATGCTGCCTGGTGATCTCTGAAGTGATGCACAAGTGGCTATACAACAAATGTTAAATGACACATTTCTGAAGCAAGCACTGTAAGCAGTGATGCTCTTTATGGGCTGACACCAGACAACACCAATTTCCAAAGTCTGGTAGGTTACCTGATGCAGTTTTCAATTTGCTTAGAAACAGTCTACAAAAGAGCTGTTCTTGAAGCAAGAAAGACAACCTGCTTGGTCTTTCAGTGCTTACAGCAAGGAAAAATGGTGCTCCAAAGAAGGGAGAGCTCTTTCTGCCCTGGATTCTGGTCCTGTCAAGAGAAGGATGATCTAGTTTAAGGACAATTATAAAATGAGGTTAGAAAGAATTGTGGTTAATTCAAAGGGACACCCAATTTTTGTGAAAGACCAAGTATGGTTCCCTAAAAATGACAGCCTACAGCTCATGCAATCTGACAGCACAGGAGATGGCCAGCAAGCATGGCATATTCCCAAAGACAAACCATACAACAATAAACCAAGTGCTATGGCTGGTGATGGGCAAGCTTGTCAGTCATAATTTACGGTTCTCTAGAACTGAAGAAGTTCTTCAAAGGAGAGCAATGATATGTAATGCCTTTAAGGATGTGCTTAACCATCTGGTGCTGGGCCAAAATTACATCTTCCACAATGCTGCAATGAACAGAAATGCAAGAAACATGGAATTAATGCTACTCAAGTTGTTCAGGTATCTGAGTTGCATTAGAATAAGGTGGAAGTTAAATAACACATGCAGTACAGGACACATTTTACCTTGATGAAGAACTCTTCCACTAAGAATAAGAAAAAAAAACGGCAAGTCTTCCTGGTGGCTTCATCTATTACTAAAACAACATACAGATGCTACGGCAATGCAAGGGATCTAAACAAGAAGCTAGGCTCTGAAAGGGATCTGGCTGTCACTACAAGTGATAGGGACTTCCTTGGCTTAAACTTGGAAGGCTTCCTTCTCTGTTAGGGACCTAAGATCCTGAAACTATTACCCCACTCCCCAACCAAACAGCAAAGACTTGAGTCCTCAGGATTATTTTCTGTACTTAGCAACATGTTACACAATCTGACAGAATGGTGGAAAGGAATATAGGAATCTTCCCTACCATGGGAGAGAGAAAATTTATTTATTTATTATTTATTTACATTTGTTGACCAGGAGTGCCCGACTGGACGCAGATCCATTTTCAGCAGAGGCCCGGGGAGAAAAGCTCCACAGTTAAAATAGACAGTAGTTACATTGGATTACATAGCGATTAACAATATAACATAGCAATTACTTACAACATATTTACAGATGAAGAACATAGTACATCAGTAGACAACTAGAATCTTTATCTGTGAAGTACATAACAGACATTAACAAATGTTACAATAAGAAGTTCCTGCTGTATAATAAGTACTAGGCTTATGAGCATCTTAGCTTGCTATAATCAAGGTAGTTAGTGGAGTGGAAGGAAAGGTAGTGGTTGAATGGGGTGGGTGATATTAGAGTGGGAGTTGCAAGGGCATAGCCAGCATGTTCTTAGGTGCGCTTTTAGTAAAGTATTGAAGTAGGTGCATGATGCTATGGAGGTAACTGTGGGTGGGAGGGAGTTCCATAATTTGGCCATGGTGCAAGAGAATAGTGCTTCACCAGCAGAGTTATTGGCTTTAGTGATCTGCAAGTGATTTTTGTTGCTGGATCTTAGTGGTCTGGTGGTGCGCTAGGGTTGGAGTAGATTCTGGAAGAATGGGACATTTAGTGGATGGTTTACTAGTTTGTGGGCGAGTGAGAGTTGATACCATTGAAGGAGATGAGGGAGTTCAAGCCATCCCAGTTCAGCAAGTGAGAGAGAGTGGTGACTATGGCAGGATGCCCCTGTGGCAAATTTGGCGATTTTGTTGTAGCAGGTCTCTAGCTTCTTTAGATTGCATTGCCTTAGGTTGGTATATACTGGAGAGGCATAAAGTAGGGTGGAGATAAGGTGGGAATTTGCTACTGAAATCTTTGCTGCTTTGGTGAGAAGTTGCTTATTTCTGTATAACGCTCCTAGTTTTTTGTGGACTTTTTTATGGTCATGGATATTTGAATGTCAAATTTTAGTTTATTGTCTATTTCCACTCCTAGCAATTTGGTGTGTTCAGTTGGGTATATAGTGGTGTTGTCTTTTGCTGTGATGTTAAAGTGAGAGTTGTTTTGAGTGTGTTTGGTGGGTTGGAAGATGAGTAGTTTAGTTTTGTTTGGGTTGAGTATTAATTGGGCATCGGATAACCAAGTTTCAACAGAGGAAAAGGCTTCCTGTGTGACTTTTTGCAGTTTGGGTAGGGACTGGGCTGAGCAGATGATGGTCGAGTCATCTGCGTATTGTATGAGTGTGCCATGTTTGGTGGCAGAGGCTAGATTATTGGTGAAAAGTAGGGGTCCAAGGATGGATCCTTGGGGAACCCCTATGGAGACAGGTAGTTGGGGAGATATGTCATTCTGCCATACAACGGATTGCTGGCAGTCAGACAGGTAACTCTGAAACCAGTTGGTGACTGACTGAGAGATGGATAGGTTATTGAAGACAGAGATGAGTTGTTTGTGTGGGACCATGTCAAATGCTTTAAATAGGACTAGGAAATTAACAGAGGAAAGATAGCCATTGTTTTTATGCTGAAGGATAGTGTTAGTAAAGGAGAGTAAGGCAGTGGTGGTGCTATGGTTTGGTCGGAAACTATGCTGAGTATTGGAAAGGAGGTTGTTAGTAAGGAGGTAGTCTGAGACCTGAGAGTGTATGCATCTCTCTAGTATTTTGGAGAGTGGAGAGAGAATAGCTATGGGGCGGTAATTGGTTAGTTCTGTGCACGGTCCGCCTTTGTGGAGGGAAATTATATGTGATACTTTCCACAGTGTGGGAACGTAACTTTATGACTGAGATCGGTTAATCAAGATGGATACTGGGTAGGCCAGAGCATCAGCTGCGATTTGTAGGTATTCACTTGGGAGGTTGTCTGCTGCTAATTTGGTGGGCTTAAGTTTAGTTAAGAGTTTTTTTATGTTGGAGGTAGGTACAGGAGAAAAAGAGAAGGCAGAGGGGAGATTACTAGTTGAAGCTGTGGGCAGGAGTGGTGGGGGGTTGTGTTGTTTAGCTAGTGATAGTATGGTTTGTGTGAAGTGTGTGTTGAATGAGGTAGCAATATTTTCTGAGGAGTGAGGGATGTTAGGAGGAGGGGTACTGACTTTACCTGGGTGGAGGATGGAGTTTATGGGGGACCAGAATTGTTTGGGGCTGTGCTGGGAGAAGTCTAGGGCAGACTGGTAGTATTGGAATTTGTCCTGTTTTATTAGCTTTTTGACTCTATTGCGTGGTTCTAGGAATTTCTGTCTAGTTGAGGGGGTTTTGGTTTTGCGCCAGTGCTCCCAGGCTTTATCCCTCTTTTTCATTTCTGACTTAATGGTTTTCTGTAGCCATGGGGAGGGTTGTACTTTGGTTCTGGAAAGTCTTATGGTGGCATGGTAATTAAGGATGCTCAGGAAGGTAGTATTAAAAAATTCAACTGCGTCATCAAGACTGAGGTACTTTAGAGGATGCCAGTTACATTCTTTGAGGGATGAGATAAATGTGAGTGGGTTAAAGTTTAGTTTTTTACATATTTGACGGTAGATGACAGGTTTAGCTTGGTATAGGTATTTTTTGAGTAGGAATATTGGGGAGTGATCACTGAGGCTATCTGATAAGGAGCCTGTTACATATGACTGGGGGCTCTTGCTGAATAGTATCCAATCCAGGGTAGTGTGCTTGCTGGAGTTTTTATTTATCCTGGTTGGCGACTGGACTAGTTGGGTGAAGCCATGAAGGTTTACATGATGGGTTGGATGGTTGCCAGAAAAGGATTGCCAGTCAATATTGAAATCACCTAAAATTATAGTTTCTTGGGGGAGATGGTGGGTAGACCAGCTGAGGAGATTTTCTAGTGGAGGGATGTTTTGGCCAGGTGGGAAGTAGCATCCGATTATGTTGATGGCTTTGTTTTGGTTTATTTTGAGTTTGGTATATATTATTTCTTCATTGCCTATTTGTGGAGCTGATGATTTTAAGATCTGGATGTTTAGATGCTGTTTAAATATTATAGCTACACCGCCTCCTTTCTTGTTTAGCCGGTCTACTCTTAGTATGCCGTAACCTGTAGGGAGTATTTGCTCACTGGTAATGTGAGGTTTTAGCCAGGTTTCTGTCAGGATGACTATATCTGGGGAGTACAAGTCTATGGTGGCATGGAGTTCATGGACTTTGTTGGATATACTTCTAATATTTAGGCTTAGTAGAAGGAAGTCACTTGGCTTTCTATTGGCTGTAGTATGGGAGAAGTTGTAGTTTCTAGTCTGACTATGAGGATTGGGGTTGGAGATGGTAGGGCCAGAGTTGGGGTGGATGTCTCCACTTAGGGTTAGTTTTGATATGCATGAGGTTATTAATTTTCTCAGTTTTTGAATGTGCTTGTTTATAAGGGAAACTTTATGCTTGTGCTCTGTGGGTAATAGGTATGGTGGGAGGGTTACTATGTTACGTTGTAGGGATGCTTTATGTTTGAGTAATATAGTTGGTAGAATATGCGGGGGGTATTTGGTAGGTCAAAGCTGTGTCCCACAGTGCCATGGCTAATCTGCAAAGGGGGTATGAGTGTGTGCCTCCTTGCTTGTTTATATACCACATGACTGTGGTGTTGTCCGTCTTTATCAGTAGTTGTCCTGGATGAAGTAAGTCCTTGAAGGCTGTTAGGGCATTTTGAACAACTAGCATCTCTTTCTGGTTGATATGTAGATGCATTTGTTTTGGTGCCCATATGTCCTGAATGCATCTTCCTGCCATGTGGGCCCCCCAGGCATAATCTGATGCGTCTGTTGTTAAGGGTTGGCTGGCAGGAGGTAGAGTGAAGGGCCGTCCCATGTTTTGGTGACAGGCCTTTGCCCACCATATAAACTCCTGTTGCAGTCAGGGAATGAGAGGAATCATTGTTTCCAGACTGTGTGAATGCTGACTCCATAAACTTTTTAGGCACCACTGAAGTTTCCTCATATTAAGTCTTGCATATGGAATTAGTAGGATGCAGGATGCCATGAAGCCCAGAGCCTGCAGAATTTGTCTTGCAGAAAACTGGGTTTTTGTTGCCATCAGTTTGAATTTGGTAGTCAGTTGCCTTTGTCTGGCATGAGGTAAGCCATCTGGGCAGTTGTATTCAAGCTTGCACCCAGGAATGTTATCTTTTGAGAGGGTACCAGTTGTGATTTCTTTTCGTTTATTGTGTACCCTAGGCATGTTAGAAGCCTTTTCACAAATGCCAGGTGTCGAAGAAGAGTGTCCTTGTTCTCTGCTTGAATGAGACTGTCGTCCAAGTAAGGATATATTTGTATACTTCTTTGTTTGCAAAATGCAATTACTGGTGCCAGGCACTTTGTAAAGACCCTGGGCGCAGTAGATAAGCCAAAGGGCAGTGCAGAGAATTGGTAATGCATTAAGCCAGCCTTGAATCTGAGGTATCTTCTGCACGACTGTCTTACTGGGACATGCAGGTATGCCTCTTTTAGTTCTAAAGTCACCAGCCAAGCATTCTTGCCCAGCATGGGCAGAAGCTGCTGCAAAGTCAGCATTTTGAATTTTGGAATGTCCAGGTATGTGTTCAAAATCGATAAATCCAGTATTGGCCGCCAGGCCTTGTCCTTTCTGGGTACTAAAAACCTTGTCCTTTTTCCTGTTCTGGTACTGCCTGAATGGCCCCCATATCCATGAGGGATGTAACCCGTTTCTCTGCCTCTGCCCATTGATATTTTGGCAGATCTGGCCAACCATTTGCCATTGGCAGAGTGTGGAAATGGAATCTGTATCCCTGTGATACGATGTTTAGTACCCACTTGTCCTGGGATATTAACTGCCAATTTTGAGCAAAAAGTGCTAATTTTCCCCCTATGGGTGCTGCCAAAAGATAAGTGCTTGGTGTAAGCAGAGGGAAGTCATTGGGATTGATTTCTGTAGGTTTGCGCTTTATCTCCTCCAGATTTGGAGGTGGATGCGCCCCATTGCTTTGACCTGTATGAGTCTTGTGCCTGGTATCTGGAACCCTTAAGGCATCTGGATTTGCCCCTTTGAGCTCTGACTGACACAGGAAAGGACCATTTTTTTGTAGGCCAGTGTCTACTGAATCTTGGTGGCTGCACTTGTAAGAAGTCTTTAACAGTTTGCATAGACTTAGCTTTGTCTTCCATTTTCTTTAAAACCTCTTCTGCCTTAATACCAAACAGAGAATCATGCTGTAAATGTGCATCTAGCAATTTAGCTATAACATGATCAGGCAAATTTTGTTCCTTTAACCAGGCATGCCTCCTAATCATAGATCCAGTAACTGCGGCACTGCAGGAGGCTTCTAAAGAATCAAAACCACATTGTAAAGTATGCTTTCCAACTTGTTCAGCTGCATGCAATAATTACTGCAATTCTTTATTTTCTGCACATTCTGAAATCAACATCATTTCCTGGTTCAGCAACCCCGTAACATGTTGTTGGTACTTAAGCATATGAAATTGACAGTTTAAGGCCCTGACTGCCAAGGTTGCAAATGTATAAACCTTTTTCCCCATCTGTCCAGTGCCCTTGAATCTCTGTCAGAGGGGGTAGGATTTTTTGCTGTTGAGGCCTCAACTCCCTTTGGACCCTGTGAAATAGTTTCAGGATCGGCAGCAGGGTTTCTAAATAAAAATTTATGTGAGTCAGGGACCCTGTAACATCTGTCAGGCTTACTGGGAGCCGGAGGTAAGGAGTCAAAGGTCAAGCTTGACTCCAAAAACACATCAACAATGTCTAAAACAGGGGGAATGGCCAAAGGCTTGTGCTGATGGAGAAGGAAATCCCTGAGCCTCTTTTTTGATTCTGAGAAGTCTTGACTCTCCCAGTGAAAATACTCCCTCAAAGTATGTAAGGTTTCTCCAAATTAATAATCCTCAGGAGGAGATGCAGATGGAACAGACTCCTCAGCATCACAATCCTCATAGGGAGGTAAAGATAATTCCTGATCAGAAGAGGAATCAGAAGAAATAGAAACGTGATCTGAAGATTCGTAATCAATGTCTTGCCTAGGCCTCTTATCTGGAGGGGGATGGGTACCCCTGATCAAGGTAATAAGGTCTTCAGCCATTTTGATCATCTGTTTTTTGGGTAT
The DNA here is from genome assembly GCF_019279795.1 of Protopterus annectens. Taxonomy (NCBI): domain Eukaryota; kingdom Metazoa; phylum Chordata; order Ceratodontiformes; family Protopteridae; genus Protopterus; species Protopterus annectens. The sequence continues at coordinate 544,661,725 of NC_056725.1, read as the reverse complement.
AGAGGACTGTGTACGAGGCTCATGCATCGGTATTTTAGTTTTAGAAGTTACTTTTGTCTTTGATTTTGCAGCTGTCGTCGGTTTGATATACAAAATGTTGAGGTCTGAATACACCCTCAGAAGCCGGTGCCTGCTCAGCGGCTCCAGACCCATCCGAGGGAGATACATCCATCGGTCCAATACCTTGAGTATCTTGCGGCATGCCGGACTCCACATGGGTGTCGGTAGAGGCCTGCGACTCAAAGGTAGCGGGTATCAGGGGCTGCGAAAGCGCCTCACTGAGTACCGGCAAACCGGCGACTGGCTTAGGAGAAGCTTCGTCATCGGTTTTGGATCTCGACTGTCTTTCTCTGTCCTTTTCTTTGCATTTTTTATGTACTCCGGTAGTCGGACTGCTAATCCGACGACATTTCTGGGTAGTTAAATCTGTTTCCAAAATACTTTGCAAAAATATACTGACGCTTAATAGTGCGTTGGTTAAATCTAGCACAAAACCGACAGCCAAGCACGTTGTGATCAGGGCCTAGGCAAGGAATACAGTATAAATGGAAATCCTTTTGAGGTATTTGCTTCCCACAAGTAATACAATTATTAACTTTTTCTGACATTGGTAAAAAGTAAGAAAAAAGTACGGGGTACTTAGCCTTAGTGAAGACTTCGGTTCTGAAACTCAAACTCGAAAATTTCAGTAGTCGGCTGACCGGCACTTGCGAAATGCTTCTGCTTCGGGCACCGCGTGGCAAGAAAGACTAAAGAAAATGGTGTCAGCTGCATGTTTTATACCCCTGACGACCTGACATCATGGAAGAGAAGACAGCAACTGATGCAGGACCCAAGACTTCGCCAGCAGCTTACCCAAATGTAATGACTGCAACAGTGAAACACGAAGAACATCTCCTGTTGTAGGCAGGGAATGAAAGGAATCATTGTTTCCAGACTGTGACAATGTTGACTCCATAAACTTTTTAGGTACCATTTAAGTTTCCTCACATGCTGTCTTGAATATGGAATCAGTAGGATGCAGGATGCCATGAAGTCCAAAGCCTGCAGAATTTGTCTTGCAGATAACTGGGTTTTTGTTGCCATCAGTTTGAATTAAGTAGTCAGTTGCCTTTGTTTCTCTGGCGTGAGGTAAGCCATCTGGGCAGCTGTATTCAAGCTTGCACCCAGGAACGTTACCTTTTGAGAGGGTACCAGTTGTGATTTCTTTTCATTTATTGTGTACCCTAGGCATGTTAGAAGCCTTTTCACAAATGCCAGGTGTTGAAGAAGAATGTCCTTGTTCTCTGCTTGAATGAGACAGTCGTCCAAGTAAAGATATATTTGTACACTTCTTTGTCTGCAAAAAGCAATTACTGGTGCCAGGCACTTTGTAAAGACCCTGGGCGCAGTAGATAAGCCAAAGGGCAGTGCAGAGAATTGGTAATGCATTAAGCCAGCCTTGAATCTGAGGTATCTTCTGCACGATTGCCTTACTGGGACATGCAGGTATGCCTCTTTTAGGTCTAATGTCATCAGCCAAGCATTCTTGCCCAGCATGGACAGAAGCTGCTGCAAAGTCAGCATTTTGAATTTTGGAATGTCCAGGTATGTGTTCAAAATTGATAAATCCAGTATTGGCCACCAGGCCTTGTCCTTTCTGGGTACCAAGAACAGTCTTGAGTAAAAACCTGGTCCTTTTTCCTGTTCTGGTACTGGCGGAATGGCCCCCATATCCATGAGGGACGTAACCTGTTTCTGTGCCTCTGTCCATTGATTTTTTGGCAGATCTGGCCAACCATTTGCCATTGGCAGAGTATGGAAATGGAATCTGTATCCCTGTGATACTATGTTTAGCACCCACTTGTCCTGGGTTATTAACTGCCAATTTTGTGCAAAAAGTGCTAATTTTCCACCTAAGGGTGCTGCCAAAAGATAAGTTTTTGGTGAAGGCAGAGGGAAGTCATTGGGACTGTTTTCTGTAGGGTTGTGCTTTATCTCCACCAGATTTGGAGGTAGAAGCGCCCCATTGCTTTGACCTGTACGAATCTTGTGCCTGGTATCTGGAACCCTTAGGGCGCCTGGATTTGCCCCTTTGAGCTCTGTCTGACACAGGAAAGGACCAATTTTTTGTAGGCCAATGTCTACTGAATCTTTGTGGCTGCACTTGTAAGAAGTCTTTAACAGTTTGCATAGAATTACCTTTGTCTTCCATTTTCTTTAAAGCCTCTTCTGCCTTAATACCAAACAGAGTATCATGCTGCAAAGGTGCATCCAGTAATTTAGCTTTAACATGATTAGGCAAATTTTGCTCTTTCAGCCAGGCATGCCTCCTAATCACAGATCCAGTAAAGTACAGTTTTGTACCTACCATAAATGTAGATGTTCGAGTGCTAATACAGCTGCAGTAATCACAGATGGGGTTTTCTGCCATCAGGCGGGTCCTCGGTCGGCTGAATTCCAAAGTCTAGGTCCGGCGTCGGTTGTTGTCGCCTTCTTTCCTGACGTCAGTGCGACAGAGGTATAAAAGACACAGCTGACGCCATTTTCTTCAGTCTTTCTTGCCCCAGATGTCAGGTGCCCCCAGAAGGAAGGCAATACATAAATTATATATATATTCATGCAATGCAATATAATCAAAAATCAGTAGTTGCAAGCAAATATACCATAGAAGGATAACCCAATCAGGTTGTATGAGGAGGGGTTAGCCCCTAGGCCTTTACCAAGAGGGGAAGGAGGGAGGGAAACCTGTACTGCAGCTGTATTAGCACTCGAACATCTACATTTATGGTAGGTACAAAACTGTACTATGTTCATCGTGCATACAGCTGCAGTAATCACAGATGGGTAGAATCCCAAAGCTACGCACAGGGTGGTAGGCACTAGGTGGAACTGGGATGAGCCAGAATGCCCTGCAACACAGCAGTGGCAAAGCCTGCTCTAGTTTTGGAGTATAAGGGCAGGTGGTAATGTTTGGTGAAGATATGCACAGAACTCCAAGTGGCTGCCTCCAAAATATCTTTGGTGGGAACTCCTCTGAGGAAGGCTGTAGAGGTAGCTGTGGCCCTGGTGGAGTGGGATCTGATGCCTGTAGGGACAGATTTTCCATGAAAGGAGTAACAAAACCGTATGCAGTGGCCTATCCATTTTGAAATTGTCAGTTTGGAAACTGGCTTCCCTTGAGCTCCCACAGCATAGGACACAAAAAGTTGTTCTGATTTCCTGAAAGGCTTTGTTCTGTCCAAATAATAACGTAGCTGTCTATGGATGTCTAAGGAGTGTAGCAGCCTTTCCCCTTTGTTTTGAGGATTGGGGTAAAAGGTAGGTAAGTGTATGGCTTGATTTAAAGCTACCCTGGATACCACTTTAGGCATAAATGACGGGTTGGTTCGAAGGGAAACCCTGTCCTGATGGAAGATGAGAAAGGGCTGCCGAAACCCTATGAGCTGAGGTAATGGCCAGAAGGAAAGCTGTTTTCCAGGACAAATATTGCAAATCTGTTGAGGCAGCTGGTTCTAGAATGTAATTAAGATCCCAGGCTGGTATTGGTTGTTTCCTTGGAGGTCTTATATTCGTAGCCCCTCTGAGGAACTGTCTTAAGAGTGGGTGAGAGAATAAGGGTGGATCAGTGTTGAATTCTGCAGAAATGGCTGAGGCATGAATTTTTATGGAGGAAAATGAAAGTCCACTGTTCAACAGCTCAGCTAGATACTGTAAATATCTGAGGCAAATTCAGTTTTCTAGGATTCTGGCCTTTTTTCTCATTCCAAGAGCAAAACCGTTTCCATTTTGCGGAGTAAGCCTTTCTAGTAGATGGCCTTCTGGCCTCCAAAATTATATCCTGCACCTCTTTGGAGAGTAGGGTCTGTTGTGGTGTTAAGGAATTTTCCATGCAGCGAGATTGAGTGTTTTCAGCTGACTGTGAAGAGATTTGTAGCTGTGCTGAGTCAGTAGAAGAGGCATTAGAGGTAGGGACCAGGGAGGAGTATGCATTAGGCTCCTCAGGAGTGGGTACCAGTGTTGTCTTGGCCAGTCTGGAGCAATCAGTATCATCTTCGGTCTGTCTGCTCTTGCTTTCAAGAGCACCTTGGGCAGAAGAGGCAAAGGTGGGAAAGCGTAAACTGTCCATGCTGCCCAACTGAAAGAAAGGGCGTCCACTCTCCAGGCCTTTGGATGAAAGGTCCTTGAACAGAACTTTTCCAATTGATGATTCCTGTGGGAGGCGAAGAGATCTATGTCTGGCCTTCCCCACGCTTGGATTATCTTTATAAACACTTGAGGATGCAACTTCCATTCGTGTGGGTCTGTCATATTTCTGCTTAGATTGTCTGCCAGCGTGTTTTACAAACCTGGCAAGTACTGTGCTTGAAGTTTGATTTGCCATTCCAGAGCCAAGTTCCAAAGTGACATGGCTAGTCTGCACAGGGGGTATGAATGTGTTCCTCCTTGTTTGTTTATGTACCACATTACTGTGGTGTTGTCTGTTCTTATCAATAATTGCCCTGGATGCAGGAGGTCCTTGAAACCTGTAATTGCATTTATCACTGCTAGCATTTCTTTTTGATTGATGTGAAGGTGCTTTTCCTTTTGGGACCATTTGCCCTGAATGCACCTGTCTGTCATGTGCCCAGGCGTAGTCTGAGGCATCTGTTGTGATGACTTGATTTGCTTGAGGCTTGCAGAATGGAAGACCTGTGTTTGTTTGACATGCTTGGGCCCACCATAGAAATTCCTTTTGCAAACATGGGATTATTGGTACTATTGTTTCCAAACTGTGGCTGTGTTGAGACCATAGGTTTTTTAGGTACCATTGAAGTTTCCTCATGTGCAATTTTGCACATGGGATTAAAAGAATGCAAGATGCCATGAAGCCCACAGCCTGCAGGATTTTCCTTGCAGTGAGCCTGGTACAATTTGCTAGCATTTTGAAGTACTGAGTTGGTTGCCCCTGTTTTTCTGGCGTGAGATAGGCCATCTGGGTGTTTGTGTCCAAGTTGGCACCCAGGAAAGTTATTTTCTGAGATGGTGTTAGCCTGGATTTCTCTTTGTTGACTGTGTATCCCAGAGAATTCAATAACCGTGCTACATAAGCCAGATGTTCCAGAAGTATGTGCTTGCTGTCCGCTTGGATCAGGCAGTCATCCAAATAAGGGTAAATTTGTATCCCTTGAAGTCTGCAGTAGGCAATTACTGATGCCAGGCATTTCGTGAATACTCTGGGTGCAGTAGATAAGCCAAAGGGCAATGCAGAGAATTGATAGTGGATTGAACCTGCAAGAAATCTGAGGTATCTTCTGCAGCTTTGTCTGATTGGGACATGCAGGTATGCCTCCTTGAGGTCCAATGTTACCAGCCAAAACTCCTTGCCCAGCATGGGAAGAAGCTGCTGTAATGTGAGCATCTTGAATTTTGGTATGAGTAGAAATGTGTTTAGGATGGATAAGTCCAAAATGGGTCTCCAGTCGGTTCCTTTCCTTGGTACCAGAAATAGTCTGGAATAAAAACCTTGACCTTGTTCGTGAGTAGGTACCTCTTGAATAGCTTTCATGTCCATGAGCTTTGAAATTTGTATTTGTGCCTCTGCCCTTTGACTGTGTGGCAGGTTTGGCATGCCTCTCATTTTTGGAAGAGTGTGAAAATGAAATCTGTAGCCTTTGTTTATAATGTCCAGGATCCATTTGTCTGTTGCGATAATATGCCAATTTCTTGTAAATAATGCCAGCTTTCCTCCCAAGGGTGCTGCCAGCTGAGACTTGCTTGGCATGAAAAGGAGGAAGTCATTGGGTTTGTTTCCTGTATTGTTGTGCACTGTCTTCACCACCTCTTGGTGCTGGAGTTTGCCATTGCCTGCCTCTATATGATCCTTGAGATTGTCCTCTGCCCCTTGTGCGCCTGTATCTACCTCTTTGGGGCTTGTCCGTGGCTGGAAAGGACCAGTTTTTAGAAGGCCAATTTCTGCTAAAACGTGGTGGTTGAACCTGTAGAAAAGCTTTGACAGTTTGCATAGATTTAGCTTTTTCTTCCATTTTCCATAGTATCTCCTCAGCATTAGTACCAAACAGTACATCCTTTTGTAAAGGAGCATCTAGTAGTTTAGCTTTAACATGATCAGGCAAGATTTGTTCCCTAAGCCAGGCATGTCTACGAATGACTGATCCTGTAACAGCAGCTCTACTTGAGGCCTCTAAGGCATCATAGCCACATTGTAAGGTGTGTTTACCCACTTGTTCTGCACTATGCATCATATCCTGCAACTCCTTCAAATCTGGTTGTTCAGGTTGAGACATTTTATTTCTTAATTGTGATAACAGAAACTGCTGATATTTAAGCATATGGAACTGAAATTTAAGGCCCTCATGGCTAGGGTGGCCGAGGTATATACCTTTTTTCTCCACCTTTCTAAGGATCTAGACTCTCTTTCGGAAGGTAGTGGATTCTTAGCAGTAGAGGCCTTCATTCCCTTGGGGCCTTGAGAAATGGTTTCAGGGTCAGCATTATGGCTTTTGTAAAGAAATTGGTGCGAGTTAGGAACTCTGAGGCACCTATCAGGCTTGACTGGGGCAGGAGGCAGGGAATCCGGATTAAGGCAAGCCTCCGAGTAAACATCATCAAGTATGTCCAAGACAGGAGGTATCGCCAGAGGTCTGTGTTGAGGTAACAAAAGAAATTCCCTAAGTCTTTTCTTGGAATCAGAGAAGTCTTGGCCTTCCCAATGGAAGTGTTCCCTCAAGGTGTGCAAGGTTTCCCCAAAGGAAAAATCCTCTGGGGGAGATACTAACGGAATGGACTGCTCTGCATCAGAATCTTCAAAAGGGGAGTATGAGTGTTCCTCTACATCAAAATGTTCTGAAAAAATGGAGCCCTGGTCAGAAGAGGGAGAATCTTCCTCCACTCTGGGTCTCTTGTCTGGAGGGGGTTGGGAACCCCTGATGAGAGTAATTAAATCCTCAGCCATTTTAAGCATCTGCTTTTTAGGCATGGGGCCTGGAGATGGGCCCTGTGCAACAGGCCTCTTGGGATGCATGTCTGATTTGGACTTAGTAAAGGCCTTAATGGAAAAGGAAGATGAGGGTCTAAAGACACCATGGGTGGAAGTGGACCTGTCCACATTAGGAGGCTCAGCACTCACAGTGGCTTCGGTGGTTGTAGTCTGGGTATGGGCCGAGGTACCTGCGGTCTCGGTTACAGAAGACACCGCCAAAGAAGTGTCGTCGGTAGTCAGGGGCTGCATAGGCGTCTCGCTGAGAACCGGACCACGTGTAGCCGGTTTTGGCGTGGTGTCGGTGGAGACCGCGGACCTCGCGTGTCGGTCCTTGCGTTTTTTGGACAAAACGGTAGTCGGAGTCTCCGACGACATTTTATAATCAAAGGCTTTACCAAAAAAGTGTTGGGCGAACTCCGCCCGACGCTTAATAGTGCGTTATTGAAAGTAGCGCAAGCGACAGCCGAGACGTCGTGGTCTGGGCCTAAACAAGGTATGCAAAGGGAATGGAAATCCTTATGCGGTATTTGCTTCCCACAAGAAATACAATTGTTAACTTTGTCTGACATCGGTCTGAGGCAAGAAAAGTTTCCCCAACGGGGTACTTAGCTTTAAAGAAGACTTCGGTTTCCAATTTTTTGTAAATTCAGGAGCTGGCCGACCGGCACTTGCGAACTGCTTCTGCTTCGGGCACCGCGCGGCAAAAAAGACTGAAGAAAATGGCGTCGGCTGTCTATTATATACCCCTGTCGCACTGACGTCAGGAAGAAGGCGACAACAACTGACGCCGGACCTAGACTTTGGAATTCGGAAGACCGAGGACCCGCCTGACGGCAGAAAACCCCATCTGTGATTGCTGCAGCTGTATGCACGATGAACATCTGCAGCCCTGCAGGAGGCCTCTAAGGAATCAAAACCATATTGCAAAGTATGTTTTCCAACCTGTTCAGCTGCATGCAATAATTCCTGCAATTCTTTATTTTCTGCACATTCAGAAATCAACATAATTTTCTGTTTCAGCAATCCCATAACATGTTGTTGATACTTGAGCATATGAAACTGGCAGTTTAAGGCCCTAATTGCCAAGGTTGCAGATGTATAAACCTTTTTTCCCCATCTATCCAGTGCCCTTGAATCTCTGTCAGAGGGGGTAGGATTTTTTGCTGTTGAGGCCTTCTCTCCCATTGAACCCTGTGAAATAGTTTTAGGATCAGCAGCAGGGTTTCTAAATAAAAATTTGTGTGAGTCAGGGACCCTGTAATATCTGTCAGGCTTGCTGGGAGCCGGAGGTAAAGAGTCAGGGGTCAAGCTTGACTCCATCATCCACAATGTCTAAAACATGGGGTATTGCTAAAGGCCTGTGCTGAGGGAGATGAAGGAAATCCCTGAGCCTCTTTTTTGATTCTGAGAAATCTTGACTTTCTCAGTGAAAATGCTCCCTCAAAGTATGCAAGGTTTCTCCAAATGAATGATCCTTAGGAGGTGATGCAGATGGTACAGACTCCTCTGCAGCAGAATCCTCATAGGGAGGTATAGATAATTCCGGATCAGAAGAGGAATCACAAGAAATAGAAACCTGATCTGAAGATTCATAATCAGTGTCTTGCCTAGGCCTCTTATCAGGAGGGGGATGGGAACCCCTGATCAAGGTAATAAGGTCTTCAGCCATTTTGATCATCTGTTTTTTAGGCATAGCGGCCTGTGCACGTGGCTCATGTGTCAGTTTTTTAGATTTAGAAGTTGCTTTTGTCTTTAGTTTTGCAGCTGTCGTCGGTTTGATATAAAAATGTTAAGGCCTGAATACACCCTCAGAAGACGGTGCCTGCTCAGCGGCTCCGGACCCATCCGAGGGAGATACATCCATGGGTCCAATACTTTGAATATCTCGCATCATGTCGGACTCCACATGGGTCTCGGTAGGGGCCTGCGACTCAAAAGTAGCGGGTATCAGGGGCTGCAAAAGCGCCCGAGTACCGGCGAACTGTTGTTAGGGTTTGGGCGGCAGGGGGGGTAGAATGGCAGTCCCTTGTTTTGGGATAGGCCTCTGCCCACCAAAGGAACTCTATCTGTTGACAAGGTATGATAGGAATAATTGATTCTAGATCCTGAGAATGTTGACACCATAGGCTTTTTAGATACCACTGCAGTTTCCTCATATGCACTCTTGCATATGGAATTAGTAAAATACAGGAGGCCATGAACCCCAGGGCTTGCAGAATTTTCCCTGCAGATAGCTGGGTCTTTGTGGCCAGTAGTTTGAAGTAAGCTGTCAAATGAACTTTTTTTCTCTGGCGTGAGGTAGGCCATCTGGGAAGTTGTATTCAAGCTTGCTCCCAAGGAATACAATTTGTTGGCAGGGTACAAGATGTGATTTCTTTTCGTTTATAGAGTACCCCAGAGAAGTTAGCAATTTCTTTACAAATGCCAGATGATTTAATAGTATGTCCTGGCTTTTTGCCTGAATTAGACAATCGTCCAGGTATGGGTATATCTGAATATTTCTTTGCTTGCAAAATCCAATGACTGGAGCTAAGCACTTTGTGAATACCCTGGGTACAATACATAAGCCAAAGGGCAGTGCAGAGAACTGATAGTGCATGTAGCCTGCTCTGAAGCGTAGGTATCTTCTGCAAGATTCCCTTATTGGGATATACAGGAAGGCTTCCTTTAAATCCAGTGTCGCCAAGCAGGCATCTTTGCCTAGCATGGGAAGCAGCTGATGAAGAGTTAGCATCTTGAATTTTGGGATTACCAAAAATGTGTTTAGGATAGAGAGATCCAGGATAGGACGCCAGGAATTGTCTTTTCTGGGTGCCAGGAAAAGTCGAGTAGATACCTTGCCCCCATTCTTCTTCTGGGACAGGTTGAATAGCACTGATGCTTAAAAGAGAGAGAACTTGCTTTTGAGCCTCTGCCCACTGATTTGGGGGTACCGTTTGGGGTTGGTAAGGAGTAGAAGTGGAATCTGTATCCTTGAGAAACTATATTTAAAACCCATTTGTCTTGACTAATGAGTTCCCAATTTTTTGCATGCAGGGCAATCTTTCCCCCTAAAGGAACAGTCAGTTGAGCAGGGCTTGGAAGGTTTAAGATTAAGTCATTGAGAGTTTACCATAGGAGGGAGTCTTACTACTCCCTGCTTTGGAAGTGGGAGCCCCCACTGCTTAGGCCTGTGAGTACCTTGCGCTGGTTCTGTGTTTGGACTGAGAAGGCCTCGAAGATGCAGGAAAGGACCAATTCTTAGAGGGCCAATGCCTACTAAATCTGGGAGGCTGTACATGCACGAAATCTTTAACAGTTTGCATAGATTTAGCTTTTTCCTCCATCTTTTTAAGCACTACTTCTGCTTTGTTGCCAAACAGGCGGTCTTGGTTTAAGGGAGCATCCAGTAATTTAGCTTTAACATGATCTGGCAAAGATCGCTCCTTAAGCCAAGCAAGCCTTCTAAGTACAGACCCATTGACAGCAGCCCTGCATTATGCCTCTAATGAATCAAAACCACACTGCAAAGTATGTTTTCCAACTTGTTCAGCAGAATGCATTAAATCCTGTAATTCTTTATTTTCAGCACAGTTAGGAATCATTATCATTTTCTGTTTAAGCAATCCAATAATATGCTGCTGATACTTTAACATATAAAACTGGCCAAAATGGCCCTAATGGCCAAAGTTGCAGAAGTGTATACCTTCTTTCCCCATCTATCCAGTACCTTGGAATCTCTATCAGAGGGGGTATGATTTTTGGCAGTAGTAGCCTTAATGCCCTTGGGTCCCTGTGAAATGGTCTCAGGATCCGCAGAAGGATTTTTAAAGAGGAACTTGTGAGAGTCAGGTACCCTGTAATACCTATCAGGTTTTCTGGGAGCAGGAGGTAAAGTGTCAGGGGCAGGCTAGATTCCGAGAAGGCATCATCTACAATGTCCAGTACAGGAGGGATAGCTAAAGGATTAAGAATTCCCTTAAGCCTCTTTTTGGAGTCAGAGTAATCCTGGCTTTCCCAGCGGAAATGCTCCCTAAGAGTATGCAAGGTTTCACCGAAAGAGAAATCCTCTGGAGGGGAAGACGAGGGAATGGAGTCCTCTGCATCAGAATCCTCATAGGTAGATAAGGGCAAATCTTGGTAATCAGAGAAAACAGACATTTCAGAATCCTGATCAGAAGAATCAGAAGGAAAATCAGTCCTAGGCCTCTTAGAGGGGAAAGGGTGGCTCCCCCTGATTAGAGTAATAAGGTCCTCAGCCATTCTTATCATTTGTTTTTTAGGCATAGGGGCCTGACCATGCGGTCTGGGCATCTTTTTTTTTTAGGCATAGATCGAGTTTTAGGCCTTGAAGAAGATGGCGTCAGTTTAATATGCAAGTCAGTAGGCCTGAATACACCACCAGAAGCCGGTGCCTGCACAGCGGCTCTGGACCCAACCAAGGTAGAGACATCCGCAGGTTCCACAGTCGAAGAAGCATCTTGCGGCATACTGGACTCCGAATGGGTATCAGTAGAGGCCTGCGAATCTGAAGTAGTGGGTATCGGGGGCTGCGAAAGCGCCTCACTGAGTACCGGCGAACTGGCGACTAGCTTAGGAGAAGCATTGTCGGCTGCTATGGACTTATGCGGTCTGTCTCTGTCTTTATCTTTGCGTTTTTTTGGAATGTCGGTAGTCGGGTGGCTTACCGAAGCCATTTCTGGATAATTGAACAGAGTACCAAAATATTTGGATGTGAAAATGAATGGACGATGAATAGTACGTGGTTTGAATAAGGCAGAAAACCGACAGCGAGGTACGTCGTGGTCTGGGCCTAAACAAGGAATGCAGTATGAATGAAAATCTTTATGGAGGTATTTGCTTTCCACAAGAAATACAATTGTTAACTTTTACTGAAATTGGTTTAGAGCAAGAAAAAGGATCCCCAATGGGGTACTTAGCTTAGTTGAAGACTTCAGATCTGAAACTCGAAAACGAAAATGGCAGGAGTCGGCCGACCGGTACTTATGAATTGATTCTGCTTTGGGCACCGCATGGCAAAAAAGACTGATAAAATGGCGTTGGCTGCATGCTTTATACCCCTGACTATCTGACGTCATGGAAGATGAGCAACAACTCTCAGCGCCCCGTGGAACTAAGCAAAACATGTGGGTGGGCCACATTCTTTCAGGTAGTGAACAAGTCAATGTCTATGGTGCATTAACTCCCATAATCCCCAAAATCCTCAACTCTGGACAAGACTGAAAGTGGTCGCTCATGTAATCCATCAGTGCATTTACTTCTCAAAAAGATGCAAACAGAAGTTAATTTGATACCTTTCTGTCTATGTCCGACAGACACACACTTCTTCTCTACTGCCTTGCTCAATGTACCTTATCATCATCTAGCTGGAACAAAAGGGCCTTGAATCCATCCCTTCCTCATACATAGGTGGCGAAGTAGACATACTGGCATGATATGGTGAACAGAAGAACCCTTGGAATGTTTTGCCTTCCTACAAATCACATGTTGGAAGTTTTCAAAATGAACTTTAGGCTAAAAATGCAAATTGTGAGAGTGACAAAAAAGGAACTGAAGGCATAACGTGCTGAGTGCATTCTCTGAGCAGCACGCCTCACACCATCGCATAACTGGTGCTAGCTATGTGCCGCTTATGATACCATGGCATGCAAAAGCAGGATGACATATTCTCGAGGTAAAAAGAAAGAAAACTCAGAAATGTGGCCAATGGGGATCATCAGAAAAGGAAAGCAAAAAGTACAGTTTTGTACCTACCACAAATGTAGATGTTCGAGTGCTAATACAGCTGCAGTCATAACAGATGGGTTTTCCTGCCGTCAGGCGGGTCCTCGGTCGGCCGAATTCCAAAGTCTAGGTCCGGCGTCGGTTGTCGTCGCTTCTTCCCTGACATCAGTGCGACAGGGGTATAAAAGAACCAGCCGACGCCATTTTCTTCAGTTTTTCTTGCCCCAGATGTCAGAAGGAAGGCAAAACATAAATTTATGTAATAAAGCAAATGCAATATAATAAAAAAACAGTAGTTGCAAGCAAATACACCATAAAAGAATACCCCAATTAGGTTGTATGAGGAGGTGTTAACCATAAGGCCTGTCCCAAGAGGGGAAGGAGGGAGGGAAACCTGGACTGCAGCTGTATTAGCACTCGAACATCTACATTTATGGTAGGTACAAAACTGTACTATGTTCATCGTGCATACAGCTGCAGTCATAACAGATGGGTAGAATCCCAAAGCTAATAAAGGGGTGGTAGGCACTAAGTGGAACTAGGTGGAGCCAGGATGCCCTGCAAGACTGCAGTGGCAAAGCCCGCTCTAGTTTTGGAGTATAATGGTAGGTGATAGTGCTTGGAGAAAGTATGTACAGAACTCCAAGTGGCCGCTTCCAAAATATCTTTGGTAGGAACCCCCCTGAGGAAAGCTGCAGAGGTAGCTGTGGCCCTTGTGGAGTGAGATCTGATGCCTGTAGGTACAGTTTTACCATGAAAAGAGTAACAAAAGCGCATGCTGTGGGCTATCCACTTTGAGATTGTCTGTTTGGAAATAGGCTTCCCTTGAGCACCTGTAGCATAGGACACAAAGAGTTGCTCTGATTTTCTGAAAGTCTTTGTTCTGTCCAAATAATAACGGAGTTGTCTGTGAATGTCCAAGGAATGTAGTAGCCTCTCCCCTTTGTTTTGTGGATTAGGGTAAAAGGTAGGTAAGTGGATAGCCTGATTCAAGGCTATCCTGGATACTACCTTTGGCATAAATGAAGGATTGGTTTGTAAGGAAACTCTGTCCTGATGGAAAAAGATGAAAGGCTGCACAGCCATGAGGGCTTGTAGTTCTGAAACCCTGCGTGCTGAGGTGATAGCTAGAAGGAAGGCTGTTTTCCATGACAAATACTGCAGATCTGTTGAAGCAGCTGGCTCAAAAGGAGGCAGGGTTAGTTTTTCTAGAATGAAATTGAGGTCCCAAGCAGGTACTGGTTGCTTCCTTGGGGGTTTTATATTCTTAGCCCCTTTGAGGAACTGTCTTAAGAGAGGGTGAGAGAATAAAGGAGGATCAGTGCTGTACTCTGCAGAAATGGCTGAGGCATGGATTTTGATGGAGGAGAATGAAAGTCCACTGCTTAGCAGCTCGGCTAGGTACTGTAGTATTTCAGGTAAATTCAGTATTCCAGGATTCTGACCCTTTTTCTGATTCCAGACACAAAACCGTTTCCATTTTGCGGAGTAGGCTTTTCTAGTAGAAGGCCTCCTGGCCTCCAAAATGACATCCTGCAACTCCTTGGAGAGTAGGGTCTGCTGTGAATTTAAGGAATCCTCCATGCGGCTAAATTGAGTGTTTTCAGCTGACTGTGAAGAGTTTTGAAGTTGTGCTGAGTCAGTAGAAGAGGCATTAGAGGCAGGATCCATGGTGGGGAATGAGTCAGGCTCCTCAGGAGTGGGTACAAGTGTTGTCTTGGCCAGTCTGGAGCAATGAGAATCATCTTTGGTCTGTCTTCTCTGGCTTTTAATAGAACTTTGGCCAGCAGTGGAAGAGGTGGAAAGGCATAAACCGTCATTGTTGTCCAACTGAAAGAGAATGCATCCACTTTCCAGGCCTGTGGATGAAAGGTCCTTGAGCAGAATTTTGTCAATTGGTAATTTCTGTGGGTGGCAAAGAGATCTATGTCTGGCCTTCCCCATGCTTGAATTATCATTGTAAAACTTGAGGATGCAACTTCCACTCGTGTGGATCTGTCATATTTCTACTCAGGTTGTCTGCCAGTGTGTTTTCCTTTCCTGGCAGGAATTGTGCTTGAAGTTGGATTTGCAATTCCAGAGCCGTGTTCCAAAGGGACATGGCTAGTCTGCACAGGGGATATGAATGAGTTCCTCCCTGTTTGTTTATGTACCACATCACTGTGGTGTTGTCTGTTCTTATCAATAGCTGTCCTGGATGCAGTAGGTCTTTGAAAGCCATAATAGCATTTATTACTGCTAGCATTTCCTTTTGATTGATGTGTAGGTGCTTTTCTTTTTGTGACCATTTGCCCTGAATGCACCGATCTGTCATGTGCGCCCCCCCAGGCGTAGTCCGAGGCGTCTGTTGTGATGACTTGATTTGCTTGAGGCTTGCAGAATGGGAGACCTATGTTTCTTTGGCATGCTTGAGCCCACCACAGAAATTCCTTTTGAAGACATGGAATCAGTGGTATGATTGCTTCCAAACTGTGGCTGTGTTGAGACCATAAGTTTTTTAGGTACCATTGAAGTTTCCTCATATGCAGCTTTGCACATGGGATTAGCAGGATGCAAGATGCCATGAATCCCAGAGCCTGCAGGATTTTCCTTGCAGTCAGCCTGGTGAAGGTTGCCAGTTTTCTGGAGTATTGAGTTAATTGCCCTTGTTTCTCTGGTGTGAGGTAGGCCATCTGGGTGTTTGTATCCAAGCTGGCACCCAGGAAAATTATTGTTTGAGAGGGTATTAGTCTTGACTTCTTTTTGTTGACTGTGTATCCCAGATTATTACAAACGCCAGGTGTTTCAGAAGAGTGTGTTTGCTGTCCGCTTGGATCAGGCAGTCGTCCAGATATGGGTATATTTGTATCCCTTGAAGTCTGTAGAAGGCAATTACTGATGCCAGGCATTTCGTGAACGCTCTGGGCGCAGTAGATAAGCCAAAGGGCAATGCAGAGAATTGATAATGGGATGAACCTGCAAGAAATCTGAGGTATCTTCTGCAATCTTGTCTGATTGGGACATGCAGGTATGCCTCCTTGAGGTCCAATGTTACCAGCCAAGACTCCTTGCCCAGCATGGGAAGAAGCTGCTGTAATGTGAGCATCTTGAACTTTGGTACGAGTAAATATGTGTTTAGGATGGATAGGTCCAAAATAGGTCTCCAATCTTTGCCCTTCCTTGGTACCAGGAATAGTCTGGAATAAAAACCTTGACCCTATTCTTGTGCAGGTACCTCTTGAATAGCTTTCATGTCCATGAGATCTGAAATTTGTTTTTCTGCCTCTGCCCTTTGATTGTGTGGCAGGTTTGGCATGCCTCTCATTTTTGGAAGGGTGTGAAAGTGGAATCTGTAGCCTCTGTCTATAATGTCCAGGATCCATTTGTCTTTTGTGACAATATGCCAATTTTTTGAAAATAATGCCAGTTTTCCACCTAAAGGTGCTGCCATTTGAGCCTTGCTTGGCATGCAAAGGGGAAAGTCACTGGGTCTGCTTTCTGAATGGCTGTGAACTATCCTCACCCCCTCTTGGTGTAGGTGTTTGCCACTGTCTGCCTCTAAATGATCCTTGAGATTGCCCTCTACCTCTCGGGCGCCTGTATCTACCTCTTTGAGGTCTGTCCATGGCTGGAAAGGACCAATTTTCTGAAGGCCAATTTCTACTGAAACGTGGCGGTTGTACCTGTAGGAAATCTTTCACTGTTTGCATTGATTTTTCCTTTTCCTCCATTTCCTTTAATACCTCCTCAGCTTTAACACCAAACAATACATCTTTCTGAAGAGGTGCATCTAGTAATTTAGCTTTGACATGATCTGGTAAGGTTTGCTCTTTGAGCCAGGCATGTCTACGTATGACTGATCCTGTAACAGCAGCTCTACAAGAGGCCTCTAAAGCATCAAAACCACAAGGTATGTTTACCCACTTGCTCTGCACTATGCAACAAATCCTGTAACTCCTTCAAGTCTGGTTGTTCAGGTTGTGACATTTTGCTTTTCAACTGAGATAACAAAAACTGTTGATACTTTAACATATGGAACTGACAGTTTAATGCCCTCATGGTTAAAGTGGCCGAGGTGTATACCTTTTTCCCCCACCTTTCTAAAGCTCTGGAATCTCTCTCTGAAGGTAATGGATTTTTGGCAGTGGAGGCCTTAATTCCCTTGGGACCCTGTGAAATATTTTCTGGGTCAGCCGCATGGCTTTTTTATAGGAATTGGTGTGAATCAGGAACCCGGTAATACCTGTCAGGCTTGACTGGAGCTGGAGGTAAAGAATCTGGGTTAAGGCTGGCCTCTGAATACACATCATCTAGTATGTCTAAGACAGGAGGTATAGCCAGACGCCTGTGCTGAGGGAGCAAGAGGAAATCCCTGAGCCTTTTCTTGGAGTCTGAGTACTCTTGGCCTTCCCAGTGGAAGTGTTCCCTCAAGGTATGCAAGGTTTCCCCAAAAGAGAAATCCTCAGGGGGGGAGACAGAGGGAATGGACTCCTCTGCATCAGAATCTTCGAAAGGGGAGTAAGAATGTTCCTGGTCCTCAGAATGTTCTGAAGTAATGGAGGCCTGGTCCGAGGAAGGGTATTCTTCCTCCACTCTGGGCCTTTTGTCCGAGGGGGGTTGAGAACCCCTGATAAGTGTAATCAAATCCTCAGCCATTTTGAGCATCTGCTTTTTAGGCATGGAGCCTTGAGAGGGGCCCTGTGGAGCTTGTCTTTTAGAATGCATGGCTGCTTTAGATTTAGTGTAAGCCTTAATGGAAAAGGAAGAAGAAGGCCTGAAGACACCTTGAGAGGTGGCAGGCCTGTCTGAACTCTGAGTTTCCCCGCCAAGTGTGACTTCGGTATCTGTAGTCAGAGTGTGGGCCGAAGAAACTGCGACCTCGGGCACAGAAGACACCGCTAATGAAGTGTCAACGGTAGTCAGAGCCTGTGTAGGTGCCTCGCTGAGAACCGGAGCACATGTAGTCGGCTTTAGCGTGGTGTCGGTAGAAGTCGCGGACCTTGTATGTCGGTCCTTATCTTTACGTCGTTTACTCAAAATTGGAGTCGGAGTATCCGACGACATGTTGTAATTAAACTTTTTGCCAAAATAGTGTTGGGCGAACTCCGCCCGACGCTTAATAGTGCGTCTGTTGAATGTAGCACAAAAACGACAGGCCGAGAAGTCGTGGTCTGGGCCTAAGCAAGGTATACAGAGGGAATGGAAATCCTTATGCGGTATTTGCTTCCCACATGAAATGCAATTATTAACTTTGTCTGACATCGGTCTGGGGCAAGAAAAGTTTCCCCAACGGGGTACTTAGCTTTCAAGAAGTCTTCGGTTGAAAAATATTCGTAATCTCAGGAACTGGCCGACCGGCACTTGCGAACTGCTTCTGCTTCGGGCACCGCACGGCAAGAAAGACTGAAGAAAATGGCGTTGGCTGGTTCTTTTATACCCCTGTCGCACTGACGTCACGGAAGAAGCGACGACAACCGACGCCGGACCTAGACTTTGGAATTCAGCCGACCGAGGACCCGCCTGAGAGCAGGAAAACCCATCTGTTATGACTGCAGCTGTATGCACGATGAACATCTGGTATGCCACTAAAAGAGGCTTCCAAACTTAGAACTTGGAATTATATGCAGACATATGGTTGTGGCGCCTTTCGGCTTTTCCCGGTTAGGGGTCGCCACAGCAGGACTCCGGTCCGCTAATGATTGGCAGTAGATTTTTACATGCAGAGTTGCCAGCCCTGACGCACAACCTTCAACAAAGGTACACCCATTCACTCATGTCTCCACCCAGAAGACGCGCTAGCTGAGAATCGAACAGGACGTCTTACTGTGGGGCGACAATGCTACCGCAGCACCACCACCGCAGTCCTATGTGCAGACATATGGTACCAATCCATATTTGCAACACAGCAATACACAATATGACATATGCAATACACACCACCAAATGTAGAACACGGGGAAATAAATCAATGTTATGTGTAAATTATCTTCTTTCCCAAAATACAATTTCTAAACAAACCCGAAGTATGACTAAATGGCAAATGACAGGCAGAGGACTTTTTGCAAACTCTGACAATGGTATGATCACAATGTGTGTTGAGTTCAGAGAAAAAGTGCTTTGGGTAACGTAACTGAGGGTTCTATAAACATTATGCTGCTCTGCCCCAATACTCATTCCTTTCCAAAGGATAACACCACTAACCAGTTTTATAAATACAATTTACTCATACTTGCATTTTGCTCATCTAAGTTAAAAAATAATCACACTACTCAAAAACATTAAGATAGCTGGATCACTGTATGAAAAATAACATTAAAGTATGACATTCCTAAATATTCTATGTTTATACAAACATTACTGGACTAATGCAAATTACAATATGGGAATCATGACCATCCCCCATCCCAAGACGCACAGTAATAGCAAACTCTAAAAAAAACAGATGTCACTGATTACCACTAAACAAAAAGTAGTGAATGGTAGAACTTACGGTCATTTCTCCCCCAAAGCACTCTGAAGCAAGCTGAGAAGAATCAAATGGCTTCACTTCTGCATCATTAAAGAGATACCTATAAAAGATAACCAGTCAAAACTGCATACAATTAAAGCTGGATCACCACTGCTGGTATTTCTTTTTTTTTATTATTATTTTTAATTAGAAGTGACTATTGTTTTGCATCTTTATTCATTTCTACCTTCTTACCCAGGAAATGCATGAAACAATGACAAGTGGCTTTCAGAGGAAATGCTGAGAATAGTTTCCACAAAATTATTTTGCTCTCAAAGACATGATATGTACAGTACATAAAATGAAATATTTAACTTTTACTTGGGTAGTTGCTAAAGACACACAAAAATGACTAAGTGACCCTTCAACTGCACCTCTGACAAACAGCTATATAGAACTCCACTCAGACTGGAATATGTAGATTACAAATTAAGTTACAAAGACTGAGGACCGATGAAGACAGATGGAGATCTGCCTTATACAATTTGGTGACCTAAGCAGTATTACCCAAATACTCCCCAAAACACACACATTGCATCAATCCATCCATCCTCAACCCCTTTTCCCATTTTTGCACATGGGGTCTGGCTGTCACTTCAACAGTGACAATCATCTAGAGCCAAAGTTTACACCACTCGATGGCTAGCCCTGCCGTGGTAATTCATCCTTACCACACACTTACACCTAGGGCCAATTTAGTGTGTCCACTCCACCTGCTGCATGTCTTTGGAGTGTGGAGGAAACCCATGTGAACACAGGGAGGCTATACAGAAGGCAATCCAGCTAAGAATTGAACTGGGGAACCTCTTGCTGTGAGGCAACAACACAAATCGCTGCACCACTGCACCGCTCTAACACTACTGCACGTCATATTGATATAATTTTACCATCATGTGAAATGGAGCACTGTGGTAGTAAACACATGCAAAACTGCCTACAAAACCATGTAATATTCACTTGAAATGCTGACGGCCACATGCCTAGATGCATGCATAAAATAAGGAGCCTAATAATGGTTTTATCTACAACCACTGATCAGCATATTAACCACTTCTAATAGCGATCCAAAAAAGGATGAGAATCAGAGGTGCAACTCCTCAAAAAAATTTCTCATGGTGTGCAACCTGGTTCCAAACAAGTACAACAAGCAACATTCCTGTACAAGTTAACTCAATTAAGATCAAAAGACTATTTCTGAGCTCAAATGAAATATGGCATCTTAAGTCTTAACTACAAAAGTCATCAGCAACTGAAAGGGATCTAGCTATCATTTGCTATAAATAAGAACAATTTTGTCCATACGTTGAAAACTTACTTTACAGCTGAACAAAGTATAGTTCTGTAATTAAACCTACTATAACAGTAGATGTTCAAATAGATCTGTGCTGTAGTAGACTAAGCTATATGGTACATCCTACCAAGGATCAGACCTGCCAGTCAACTTCTAAAGCTTTAGGACACCTTTGTGCACCCTAACCACTCCCATGAGCAAGGGACGCTGTATGACTTCAAAATAAAAAAAGTTTCTTTTCTTAACAATTTATCCTTAATATTTGCACATTTCCCTAAAAGCACTTCAACTTTTGCTAAATTATACCCTTTCAAGTCTGCTGGTTTAGCATTATGTACTACTGCAAAATGACTACCTAAGGGACTCTCTAGCTTCTGATTTGTGATGTCTCGAATATGTTCCTGAAGGCGAGTTTAAGTGGCAGACAATTGTTTCAGCTGAGAAATACTTTTTGAAAAATATTTGTATTCTGTTGCACGAATATTTAAAAACTTATGTAGTTACCTTACCATCATACATTAAGGATACCCAGGACATTTTGTAATAAGATTAATAAAAATGTTTGGAATAATAATATGTACTGGTTATGCCTAGATGTTAAAAACTTGTACACCAATATAAAACACAGCGATGGTGTGCAAGCACTTTTTATTTTCTGGGAGATTCCCCTTGAGCCCATTTCATGATAGAACTTTATTTATTTTACATTTGCTGACCGGGATAGTCCAACTGGATACCTGTCCATTTTCAGCGGAGGCCCGGGGAGAAAAGCTCCAAGATAATAATTCACATTGAACATTTAGTAAATGCTAGTTTCAAGCAGATTACAGTCATAAGCAATACCAGTGCATTTAGCACATATAGTACTTATTATAAAACACTTTACAAAACATATTATTTTCAAAGTTAACTTGTTTCTTTCTGCCTTAAAAATAACCATTTCTTATTCAAACAAAGAAAAAAACTCTGGTATTCCACCACAGCAAAAATCCACCACGATAGAATCCTGTGTCAAACAGCAAGCAAATTTAATGGAAAAAGCAAAAACAGCATTAAAATTCCATAGTGATAAAACGATAAGCGCTTTCGGCTTTTTAGCCTTCTTCAGATCGTTATCTTTTGGTAGCAATGCCTAATATTTATTCTAAAAGCTAACCAATAAAGTTTAAAATCAGTTAACTTCTAAATCAATCATGTCAATTCATTCTTAGTCTTTATTAGAATATCCAGTAATCCTTCTTTACACTACTAAGTAGCCAATAGCTATGATTTAAAATTGGTGCCAAAAATATGCTAATATACTATGTTGGCCCATCCTACTTCAGCTATATGCTAATATGCACTTCTCTGCCTAGTTTTTTTACTGGCTATAAATGCCGAATGTATCATTCCAATGAATTTAGTTTAACATGAATTTCCTGTTTCCACTTTGCTGCCATCGAGTGGCCAAAGTGTGACACTAACTTTTTAAAGATTTTTCAGAAGCATTTATTTCTATCATTTTTATTCCTGCATGGCTTCCCTGTTTCCACTTTGCTGCCATCCAGTGGCCAAAGTGTAATACTAGCTTTTTAAAAATTTTTTTCAAGAGCATTTGTTTTATTTTTCTTTGTTTGTCTTATATAAACTTACTATAATTAACTTTAACTAACAGGTCACCTTTCTAGAATTTTTATATATGATCTTCTTTAACAGTTATCTACTTTTCTAGATATACAAAACAATTCTTATCTATAACTACCAAACTATTAAAATATTACTGGCATAGCCAAAAGCATGGTCACTATGTCAACTCTGCTTCCGTCAGCACAGAAATTCATATCTGCACGTTATAATTTTATATAATTTTACTATATAGATAGTCCATTTTTCACTAAATAATCTCTAGATATATAAATATAAATGTATGAAATCACATCCCTATTCACTGCCTTGATAGAAAACAATGTCCAAATATACCTGTTGCAAGACTATCACGAAGCAAGAACATGCACACATCCTTAGTGAAAAGCAATATTCAAATCTAAAGTACTTTCCATATCAGAATTAATAAATACTTAATAGCTGATTATTATACTTATTAAACTTATTTTGTATTTGATGAACCTAACAAAATTGAAATATATACATAGTTATTATATCATAATATCAGCTAAAAGGAAAAAATGAATAAAAATGAATTACAAGTCTAGTGGTTCTGAGTTGTAATGGTATTCCTTCTAGTTTTTAATATGGGTTTCAATGGAACAATAGTGTTTAGTCCAGGGGGACGATTTGCTCTCATGTTAATTACCCAAGATATTTCACGTAGTTCAGTTCGATTATGGACGTCTCTTCCTCTGCTGGTCTGGATAACAGTTTCAATTGCTTTAAAAAGGAAGGAATGAGTCAGATATTGTGTTATATGCACTGCTAGTGCATTGTTTGGTTCCTTTTGTCATATATCTCTTAAGTGTCGTAGTATACGATCTTTAAGCTTCTGATCAGTCTTGCCTATGTAAAAAGCATTGCATTGACGGCAAGTGGCCAAATACACTAGATGTGCTGTGGTGCAATCAGCATATACATCAAAGTGATATTGTTTATTTCCATAAGTGGAGACAAAAGACATTTGAACGGTCAATGTAAGGACATGCTTTGCATCTACTACATTTAAAAGTGCCCCTTCTGTCTGAACGTATATTTTGTGTGGTGGTACCATCTCTATTACCATAGAAGTCTTTTCAAATTGTTCTTGTTTTTATACTGAAATCTCGGTTGCTCTCCTACTATATGTTTAATTTTCTCATCCATTGTTAATACTGACCAATGTTTTCTTATTATATCACATATCTGTTTATTGTCTGAACTATAAGTTAACAGACAATTTAACTGTGGAATATGGTTATCAGAAACAATGGCTTGCTGTGAAGAAGTGTTCTTCTTGGAGAAATAAGGTTGGCCTCTGCCTTTCCTTATTTCCTGAAAATTTTGTTTGAGTCTTAAATTTTTGTCTGAGTAGGACCTTTCCTTAAGGTATCTCCGTACTTTACATTGTTCTTCAACAAATTCCTCATCTTTAGTGCATAATCTAGATGCCCGTAGGACTTGATTTTCATAGATATTTTTAAAAATATGTCCAGGGTGCATACTTTGTTTATGTAGATAATGGTTTCTCCAGGTGTCTTTCCTATGGATGCTTGTATTTATGCCTTCCTTAGGCTCTAGGTGGACTTTAACATCCAAAAAATCTATTTCTTGATATGATGAACTTGCTTTAAATGTAAGAAAATTAGTACTTCCATTGATGTAATCGACATAGCTATTCAGCTCTTCCATCTTTCCTTGCCATAAGATAAAGACGTCATCAGCAAAACGACCATAGTATAGTTGATCTGGGAGCCATATGTTATTTTCCGAGAAGATGGTTTCTTGCTCCCATTCTGCTAACACCAAGCTTGAATAACTATTAGTACATGGTGTACCCATGGCTACTCCCCATGTTTGTAAATAGAAGTCTTCTCCATAGATAAAGATGTTGTTTTCTAGAACAAGTTCTAGCAGAGCACATATTGAATCTGCTGCTATATTGTGTCTTCGTAGGAAAGTATTAATAGCATGCAAACCATAGTCATTAGGAATAACTGTGAACAAACTGGTAATGTCCACAGTTACCTATATAAGATTTTCAAACACTGTCAAGTGTGTAGTTTGTTCGAAAAAATTGGCCAGTGTCTTTCAGAACTGTCTTAGCAAACGGTAATGCCTTTTTCAACTCATTTTCTATAAACATAGACAGAGGTTCCGTTATCCATTCTCTACCAGAGACAATGGGTCGTAAAGGAGGATCATGTAAGTCTTTATGAATTTTAGATATTCCACTTATACTAGGGTATAAAGGATGAGGTGTATCCAAGAATTCATATTGTTCTTGAGTAATACGTCTTTCCATTAAAAGTTCATATAAGATGCTACGAAAAAGTGTAATTCTTGTTGTAACATCCTTCTTATTCAGTTTTTTATGTGTGTGTTGGTCTCCCAACATTTTTGTCATTTTGTTCTTGTAACACTCAGCTTCCATTATGACTATACATCCTCCTTTATCCGCTGGTTTTATGACTAAATTATCTGAATGTCTAAGTTGTTTTAAAGCTTCATTTTCTTTGGTTGTCATTATAAAATGTACATTTCTTTTTGTTAGTAGAGTTCCTAGTTTCAAAGATCTCTTCTTCACATAATCTTGAAAAGAGCTCAACCAATGGAGGATTTACTGGAGTAAAAGTACTTTGCTTTCTAAGAGAGGGTTCATAGGTGTTGTTTTGACCAAAAAAGCATTTCAACGAGATATTTCTACAAAAAGGTCTAATGGAGGATTTAAATAAAATAAATGAAATAGCCGAAAGCGCTTATCGTTTTATCACTACGGAATTTTAATGTTGTTTTTACTTTTTCCATTAAATTTGCTTGCTGTTTGACACAGGACTCTATCATGGTGGATTTTTGCTGTGGTGGAATACCAGAGGTTTTTTCTTTGTTTGCTTCACTTTTCCACTGGTATACCTTCAACAAGTG
This sequence comes from Protopterus annectens, assembly GCF_019279795.1. NCBI lineage: Eukaryota > Metazoa > Chordata > Ceratodontiformes > Protopteridae > Protopterus > Protopterus annectens. The sequence goes on along the minus strand of NC_056725.1, from coordinate 544,636,711 downwards.
TAAGATAGTTTTTTCCTTGAACCATTTCTTATTCAATGACAATGTTTACAATCAACAACAGGGAACAGCAATGGGGGCAGCTTTTGCCCCTATGTATGCCAACATTGTAATGGCTAAGTTTGAAATAGAATATATATATACATATATATATATATATATATATATATATATATATATATATATATACACACACACACACACACACACACACACACGCATATATATACACACACAATTTTTATAAATCACAAGTAATTCAGTATTTTAGATTTATTGATGATCTTATATTTTTGTGTAATGGCAATATAGAGGAAGCCCAATTTTTTTGTAAATGATTTACAAACTAACAGCACTGGCTTTAAATTTGATGGTATTCAAATGGGACAACAAGTTACGTTTTTAGATACTGATATTAAGGCCCTTAGCACTACCATCCATAGAAATTTGATCAGAATAATCTTTTTCTTTTTGATACTAGTTGCTATCCACAACATTTAACGTTGGTAATGCCATATAAAGAATTTCTAGAAATAAATAAATTGTGCAGTTTAGATAGTGCTTTTGAAAGAGAATTAGCGTTGGCAGAAAACATGTTTCTTAAGAGGGGCTATGATTTAAATATGGTGAGACAATCCAAAGAGAAAGTGTTAAAAAGCAGATATAATAAGGTTAATACAAATTAAAATAATACTTCAATTGGTTTGGTCAACAATAATAAGGAAAAAAGATATGATTCTAGAAATAATATGAATAATAGAGAAGATGGTAGAGAGGTATATTTTGTTACTACTTTTAATATCTTATATGAAAATATTGTTAGGGAAGTTCAAATATATTGGCCCATGTTAATAAGGGATAAAGATTTAAGATATTTGCTGCAAAAATATATTCATGTTTCATACAAAAGTAGAAATTTAGCTGACAAGGTAGTACACATAACAGTTTTTTTGCCACCAGATGTCACGATAGATGCTAGTCTTACTACTAAGAACGCAGGTATATTAACCTGCAATAAATGTTCTATTTGTAAACATACAGTGAACACATTTTTAAAAATTTATAATGCTAAGTTCCTGGGTGGCCACGGTGGTGCAGCGGTTAGCGTTGTCGCCTCACAGCAAGAGGGTCTCCGGTTCAATTCTCGGCTGGGGTGCCTTCTGTGCGGAGTCTGCATGTCCTCCCTGTGGTCGCGTGGGTTTCCTCCAGGTGCTCCGCTTTCCTCCCACATCCTAAAGACATGCAGTAGGTGGATTGGACATTCAAAATTGGCCCTAGGTGTGAGTGCATGCGTGTGTGTGCCTTCTGTGGAAGGTTGGGCACCGGGCTGGGTCGACACTGTAAAACTCCACTGCCAATCATGAGCGGACAGATGATCTGCTGTGGCGACCCCTAACCGGGAAAAGCCGAAAGAAGAAGAAGAATAATGTTAAGTTCCTCTCTAGGGGATCGTATACGTGCAATACAGAGGGAGTGGTTTATGACCTGAAATGTAATTGTAATGTGTATTATATAGGGGAGACAGGCAGAGCTTTTAAAACTCGCCTTCAAGAACATATTCAAGACATCAAAAATCAGAAGCTAGAGAGTCCCTTAGGTAGTCATTTTGCGCTAGTACACAATGCTAAAGCAGAAGACTTGAAAGGGTAAATTTTAGAAAAAGTTGAAGTGCTTTTAGGGGAATGTGCAAATACTACAGATAAATTTAGAAAATAAACTTTTATTTTAAAATACAACACCCTGGAACCTTTTGGGTTAAATAAAGAATGTGACTGGAAATTTTTTTTTTTTTTTCTTCTTTCGGCTTTTTCCCGGTTAGGGGTCGCCACAGCGGATCACCTTGTCCGCACATTGAATGGCAGTGGAGTTTTACGGTGTCGAGTTGCCAGCCCGGCGCCCAACCTTCCACAGAAGGCACACTCACACGCACACCTAGGGCCAATTTAGAGTGTCCAATCCACCTGCAGCATGTCTTTGGGATGTGGGAGGAAACCGGAGCACCCGGAGGAAACCCACGCGACCACAGGGAGGACATGCAGACTCCGCACAGAAGGCACCCCAGCCGAGGATCGAACCGGAGAACCTCTTGCTGTGAGGCAGCAATGCTAACCACTGCACCAATATGTTATTTAAATAATTGGTTAAAATGTAACTGGAAATATGTGATTTAAATAATTGGTTAATTGATTAATTGTTTAGATTCTCATAATAGTTAAGGTGAGATGTAAGTCTTGGATTTTATACTGTTTGAAGGCCTGATGCCGAAGTGCTAAGTTTTTAATAAATTTGGTGTTTTGGAGGTCCGTGACTTTGGTTTGCTGTTTTTCTTTATTTTTAATTACTCTGTCAGAAATTCTGGGGGAACAAATTGCTATAACTGAGGAAATGATTACAGAAGGAGTCAAAACATAGAAATAAATGGAAGTTGTGGGAAAAAGAAGTTATGTACCTACCATAACATTCCATGTTAGTTGTTTTCTTCTCGCCTTCTTTCTTGCTGGTTGGTTGGGTTCGGAGCCGATCCTCGGCGCCGACTCTGCCATCTTCAATAGCTCGAGAGCTGTTTACTGGCTTGAGGCTACCCTATATCCCATGATGCCTGGCGCTAGTTACTCAGATCTCATTTGAAAAAGCTATACTAGACATAAGTAAGAAGAAAAACTACCTTAGAAGCCCCCTGGGGGCCCAAATGTGAAGCTATCCAAGCAGAAAAATACAACCAGAGAAGGTTCAGCCAATGAAAATTTGAAAGGGGAAGCTCCTCTCGATCCACTAGGATAAGGGGATGGAGGGTGGGACGCAAGAAAGAAGGTGAGAAGAAGACAACTAACATAGAACGTTATGGTAGGTACATAACATCTTTATGTTAAGTTGTCTATCTCGCCTTCATTCTTGCTGGTTGGGACAGCGTCCCTAGCACCTACTATCCTGTGTGGCTCACTGGAACAGACTCTTCAGAACAGTGGAACCAAAATCAGCCCTGTTCCTGGAAGCAATGTCTAATTTGTAATGAGAAATGAAGGTATGTGGGTTAGCCCACGTAGCAGCTGCACAGACAGATTCCATGGGTAACCTAGATTGGAAGGCCACCGAGGTAGCCAGCGCCCTTTGGTAGATAATTTTTTGTTTCTCAGCTGGTAAATGAATGAAATAACGCGAGACAACCACCTAGATAATGTTACCTTTGAGACGAAGGCCCTGTCTGCCCTCAGCATAGGAAATGAAGAGTTGGTTGGATTTCCAGATGTCCTTTGTCCTATGCAAATAAAAACGCAGCTGTCTGTGAACGTCCAGCTGGTGCAATTTATATTCTACGTTATTGGTGTGATTAGGAAAGAACACAGGAAGGTCTATGGACTGATTTCAAATTATTTTGTGTACAGACCTTAGGAAGGAAGGAAGAATTGGTCCTTAGAGCGACCTTATCGTTATGGAAAACTAAGTATGGGGGACGAGTACATAGAGCCTGAAGTTCCGAAACACGTCTGGCAGAAGTAATGGCTACCAGAAAAAGAGTCTTCCAGGATAAAAACTTAATGGAGCAAGATGCTGCAGGTTCAAAGGGTGGCAAGATTAGGGAAGCTAGCACCAAGTTTAGATCCCACGGAGGTGGTGGATCCCTTACTGGGGGCCTAAGCAGAGTGGTTCCTTTGAGGAAGGCTTTACACAGCATGATGTTATTAGAAGACAACCCAATGTGAAAATTCGAAATGGCAGCTAGCTGAACCCTGATTGTAGCAGAAGCGGAACCAGAATGGAAGAGTTCCGCTAAAAATTCCAGAATCCCGTGGACAGGGGCTGAAAACGGATCTATATTCCTAGCCTCTGCCCAGCAAGAAAAACATTTCCAGTTACTAGCGTAAGTTTTCCTCATTGTGGATTTGTGGGATGAGATGATAATTTCCCGTACAGAAGAGGAAATATTAGAAAGCCTGGCTAAGGTTGGAAGTGGAGCAACCAAGCTGTGAGCTGGAGTGTTTGAAGGGATCGATGCAGCCTGCCTGATTGGTGAATCAGAAAATCTGGAATAGGATCCAGAATCCAAGGCTGCTCGAGAAGATAATGATGCAGGAATGGGAACCATATCTGTCGAGGCCAGTAAGGGGCAATGAGGATCATTTTGCAACCCAACGCAGTTGCTCTCTGTATGAGTTTGGGTATTACGGGAAACGGAGGAAAAGCGTAAAGAAGTCCCTGAGGCCAACTGTGGACTAGAGCGTCTCTGGGGGAGTGGCCGGGAAGTGGAAGGAGGGAGAAGAAATTGCTGCACTTGTTGTTGAAAGGTGTGGCAAACAGGTCGCAGCAAGGCTGACCCCATATGCAAAAGATTTGTTCTGCAATTACCTGATTCAGAGACCACTCGTGAGGCATGAGAATTGCTCTGCTGAGCCTGTCTGCGATGACGCTGGAACTCCCAGGGATGTGCGTTGCGATCAGAAAACGTTGGGAAGAGATCGCCCACTGTCAGAGTCTGAATGCTTTTCAACATAGAGGATAGGACCTGGTTCCGCCCTGCTTTTTGATGTACCACACCACTGACATATTCTCCGTTTGAACTGCAATGGTCCCAGGAGGGAGAGAGTCCTGAAGGGCTTGCAATGCTAAAAGCACGGCTCTCATCTCCAAGACATTTATATGCAAATGGTACTTGTGAGGCTGCCAGGTGCCTTGGACTGTCCTGCCCTGATAATGCCCCCCCCACCCTATCAGGGAGGCATCCATGGTCACTGTGGCAACTGGAGGGGGTGGCACAAAAGGTCTGCCCTGGGACACTGACGGGGAGACCATCCACCAAGCGAGGTGCTTCTTGCATGCTTCTGTGATCATAATCTTGTGAGACATGGGAAGCTGTTGGAAGCACCACTGTGTGAATAGAAGCCACTGGATGATTCTCATGTGAAAGCGGTCCAGGGGGACAAGAAGAATTGCTGATGCCATGGAACCCAGTGTTCGGAGGACGAACCTGACTTGAATCATTCTGCATGTTAATAAAATCTGTACTTGTTGGCGAATTAGTGATACCCTGTCTCGTGGAAGGTTCGCAAACATGTTCCTGGTATTTAGATTTGTGCCTATATAAGTGATATGCTGACAGGGCAACAATGCAGATTTTTCGAAATTTATTGTGATACCTGGCCTGGAACAAGTTTCAATAGTGTAGTCCCTGGCCTGCAGGAGGTGATGCCTGGTGGAAGCAATAAGGAACCAGTCGTCTAGATATGGAAACACCTGGAATCCTTGACGTCTCAGGTGAGCTGTAACCACTGCCATGCATTTGGTGAACACCCTGGGGGCTGTGGTGAGACCAAAGGGCAGAGCTCTGAACTGATAGTGACTGGCTCCCAGCCGGAAGCGAAGGAATCTTCTGGAGCGCCTGTGCATCTTGATGTGGTAGTATGCATCCTGAAGATCTATAGAGCACATCCAACTGTCCTGACCCAGGAAGGGTAGAATGGACTGTAGCGTGACCATCCGAAACTTCATTCTTTGTACATATCTGTTTAATCTGCTGAGATCCAGAATGGGTCTCCAGTCCCCTGTCTTTTTTGGTACCAAAAAGAACCTTGAGTAAGTTCCGGATCCGAGTTGGTCTGCCGGGACTTTCTGCATGACTCTTTTGTGTAGCAGCTTTGAAATCTCTATGGCTGCTTGTTCCCTTTGATTGGGTGGAACATCTGGAAGGGACTTGTTTGACTTTAACGGGGGGTTGAGCAAAGGGGATTTTGTAACCTCTGGATATGATCGACTGTACCCACTTGTCTTGAGTTAGGTCTTGCCAGGTTTTGGGATACAGTGAGAGCCTTCCCCCGACTGCCTCCAGAGGCGGGCAGCCGGGAAACCCTTCAGGGATGCTGAAAGGGCTTCTCAGAGAAAGATTCTCTACTGCCCTGGTTCTGCGGACCCCTCTGCCATGAGGGTGGCGTCTGTTGTTCCCTCCTCTGCCCCTGGAGGGGAACTCACCACGTATGTCAGGCAAGGCTCCCTGGGGTTTCCGGAACCACATCTTTCCACTCTTCTGACCCTTGGGGTATGTTCTAGAAGGAGTGGAAAAACGGACTCCCACAGCAGACAGAGTCTTGCCTTCTTGTTCACACCCGGTTAGGGTGTCCTTCACCCGTGATCCGAAGAGAATGGAACCATCAAAGGGGGTATTGGTGAAAGATGCTCTGAAGGGCTCCGCAAAATTACATACCCACATCCATGAGTGCCTCCTAAGGGCAACGCCTGTGCCTGCGGCTCTACTCGCACCATCGGCTGCGTAAGAAATGAGCCTCATGGAGGAGTTAACAACTGAATTCAGAGTCGCCAGCTGGGAGGCCACCTTAGCTTAAGCCCCCTCAGCTGATGGATCTTGGAGGGTATCTCCAAGCTGTTTAAGGAGATCCCTCTGAAGGCGGGTGAAATGGCACAAATAATTCAGAGACCTCATGGAGAAGGTCGCTGAAGCAAACAATCGCTTCCCATATCTGTCCATAGTCCTAGACTCCTTGTTAGGGGGATGGACAGATAAGGAAGTTTCTGCCAACTCCTTCTTTGTGGCTGCTGCTACCACCATGGCATCGACAGGTGCGCCCTTAGTCAAAAACCGTTTGTCCTGAGGAGCAGTTATAAATTTAGCAGGTCTCCTGGGAGTTGGTTCCACTGTGTCTGGAGCTGAACACGCCTTCTGAGACACCACAGACATGAGTGGGTCGAAAGGCGGAGACACCCAGGAGGTGGAAGGTCGGGAACCAAACGCATCCAGGAATACCGACTCATCCTCAGAAGGGGCTAGGGTATTCCAGTTCCCCCTCTGCCTAAGCATTTCCAAAATGTCTGAAAAGGAGACATCCTCAGAGGGGGATCTCGGGGACCCTTCTGAATCCTCTAAGTCAATATCTCATGCGACAGACTCAGGGGAGTCAACATGCTTCCTCTTGCACTTCCTCTTACGAGGTGGCTCCTCTGACTGATCAGGGGAGACCTCGGAAAAGGAAGAAACACCCAAAGGGGTGCTCTGGAGCGCTGTTACCCCACGGTTGGGGTCTGGAGGAGGGACAGAGGCAGACGCAGGCACCATATGGGGAGGAGCTGATGGGGTTGACCGTGGGACTGTCTCGGGGGCCAGTACACTCCTCATGACCTCGAAGGTGCCCCCACCTGGGTGCAGAGAAGACTACGGCTCCGAAGAAACCGGAATTCCTCTTCACACTGAGGGAGATGGCTCTAAGGCCGATGTAGGAGCGGACTTCACCTATGCTGAAGCTCCGAGGGGGAGAACGGGGTCGGACAAAGGTCTGATGCCACTCGCCCCCTCGGAGCCGACAATGGAGTCTCGGCGCCCAGATTCCTCCAAGGACGGTGCCATGGTAGGGATCGGAGCCGACGACAGAACCGAAGCGGAAGGTATTGCAGCAGACGGTTCCACGAGTCGAACCCCAACGAACTCTGGCTCCAACTCAAGAGAGGAGTCGGAGGAGGAATCTCTGCAGAAATGGACGGAGCCGACACCTGATGAGGGGGGGCTGGACAACATTTTCGCTAGGGCCCGCGATTTCAGCAGCTTACTGACCACTCTCTCCAAGCCCTGATCTGAAAGCCTAGAGGACTGAGAGGAGTGAGAGGACCTAATGACTGCGCTCCGATTGGAGCAGAGGTGACCGTGGAGCCAAGCGTATCAACTCCAAAGAGGGAGACCTAGATCTCTTCCGACTCAGAGACGGCTCTGAAGTACCTGTTGGAGCCGATTGAGAGGGAGGCACATCGGCTCCAGCCAGAGTCGAGGTGGATGGTGGAGTTTCACCCAGCGACGGCTCCGAACCGGGAGCCGAAGACTTAGGTAGCTTGGAGGGTTTCACAGGCTGAACCTTGGCCGGTGAATCCTGGGGCTTGAGCAAACCCCTGAGTATCAACTTATTTTTGCGCTCCTGCAGAACTCTTGGGCTAAAAGCATGACAAACCGAACAAGAGTCCTGCAGGTGCACCGCACCCAGACAATAGACACAAGAAGTGTGACCATCTGTCAGAGACATCTTCTGACAGCATGAGTCACACTTCTTGAATCCGGACACTTTTGAATCCTTGGACATTTTTACACACCCACACACCAAGGTAAAACACACACACACACACACTATAAGAAAAAACAAGTTAGTAGGTATACTAATTAAACAATGCACACTAAATAAGTCTACTACTACTAAAAAAAGTGTTTTTTTTTAAACTAGAAAGGACAAAAAGGGGGTTAGCCTCTAATATGAACGGCTACCGCAAAAGGGAAGAGAGGGGGAGGGGTGGGGAAAACTCTCTAAGTAAAACGAGTTTTTTTATATAAGAAAACAGGGGGATAGATACTATTTAAAGAGTCTAGCTAGGGTTAATAGTACAATTTTAGGTATTAAGTACACTAATAAGAGGTAAATTCTAGTGAAAAATAGAAAATACAAAAAGGTATACGAGCCTGAACCAGTAAGACAACCTCACAGTCTGAAGCGGCAAACGAGATCTGAGTAACTAGCGCCAGGCATCATGGGATCTAGGGTAGCCTCGAGCAAGTAAACAGCTCTCGAGCTATTGAAGATGGCAGAGTCTGAGCCGAGGATCGGCTCCGAACCCAACCAACCATCAAGAATAAAGGCGAGATAGACAACTTAACATCAATACATTCAGAATAATGCTCAGGAGGAGGAGCAAGGTTTAAGAGATGGCAGGAAATAATAGCTGTGTAAAATCTTACCGTAACAATAGAGGTCCTCCTCTTCTCTGTTGCAGTACTCATATCATGAGGGAGTTCCCCACTGTAGGTGGCCCGACATTAGCCAGTATACAGAAGACTTCACTAACTTTACTACTGTAGGGTGCATGGTACGTTGCACATAGGCTGCGACTGGATGTCGGCCATAAAAGTGACATACGCACACACCAGCCTCAGAACTGACTGTCCCAGGAGGAATGCCAGCCTAAGAAAGTAGGGTAAGAATCATCCAAGAAAAAGCAAGGCCAGGGGGAAGGAAGGAGGGATAGGAATACTGCAACAAAGAAGAGAAGGACATTTATCATTATGGTAAGATTTTAACCCAACTATTCTATTCTATTCATCTATTGCAGTATTCATAAAATGAGGGAGAATATCAAAGCTCATGAAGTAAGAGAGGAGGGAGTAGCTGAGGAGCTTTCCAGGAAGCCCTGCAGTATGGGCCTGGCAAACCCTGCTCTAGATTTAGAAATTGCATCTAATTTACAGTGTTTGGTGAATGTATGGACTGAGGAATTGAGTCAGTGTCCAATCCCTTGAAAAAGGTCCCAGATGAGGCAACAGCCCTGGTGGAATGAGCCCTAACAGGGGAATAGAGAGTCTTACAATCGTGAGTGTAGCAGAAGGAGACAGTCTTGGAAATCCAGCGAGAAACATTCTGCTTGGACACAGCCCACCCCAGAGCCCTGGGGTGGTAAGAAACCAAAAGCTGATCTGACTTTCTACCAGCCTAGGTCTTATCCAAATAAAATCTAAGTTGCCTGTGGATATCTGAAGTATGGAAGACCCTCTCACTAGAGTTTTGGGGAGAAGGGAAAAAGGTAGGCAAGTGTATGGACTGGTTTAGAGACAGATCATTGACTACCTTAGGCATAAATGAGGGGTTTGTGTGCAGGGAGACCGTGTCTTTGTGGAAGACCAGAAAGGGTGGAGATACTATAAGGGCCTGTAGCTCAGACAGTCATCTGGCTGAAGTTGAGGCTAAGAGTAACACAGTCTTCCAGGAACAGTACTGAAGAGAAGCTGAGGAAGCTGGCTCGAAAAACAAAGTTAAGGTCCCAGGGAGGAGGAATAAGTTTCCTGGGAGGCCTAATGTGTAGGACACCTTTAAGAAATTGTTTTGCCTCAAATTTGCAAGCTAAAGTGAGAGACAGAAGCAGATAGGCAGATATGGCTGACAAAAAAGCTTTTACTGAAGGGGAAGCCAAACCAGTGCTGAGCAATTCACGCAAAAAAAGTCAAAACCAATGGCATTTCCATGGTTAATGCGCCCTGATTTCGTTTCACACACCAGCATGAAAATCTCTTCCATTTTGCTAAGATTCTCTGGTATTTGGTTTCTGGCCTCCTGCAGAAATGTGAGCATGTCCTCAGAGAATACATGTTTAAAAGGGATTAGTACCCTACCACCCAGAGAGTCAACTGAAGAGTTGCCAAGTAGGGATGGATGAGGGTCCCTCTGTCGTGTGTTAGGAGGTCCATTCTGTGAGGTAATTTGTGATGGTTATCTATGGTTAACTGCGGGAGAGGGAAAGTACAGTTGTGTACACTTACCACGAATGTAGATATTTGAGTGTATTCACTGTTGCAGTCATTACATTTGGGTAATCTGCTGGCAGGTTGCCCTCAGTCGGCCTGATTAACAAAGTCTTGGGTACTGCGTCGGTTGCTGTCCCTTCTTCCATGACGTCAGATCGTCAGGGGTAGAAAACATGCAGCCAACGCCATTACATCAGTTTTTCTTGCCCCAGATCTCAGGTGCCCCCCACCAATGGGGAGCAAATAAACATAAAAACACAAAGGTATACCTCCAACAAAAAGCAAATACACCAAAAAGGCTTTTAAACATAGTAAAGGAAAATAGAGGTATAGCCAGAAAAATTTAGGGGGCTGGAGGGAGGGTAACCAGGACTGCAACAGTGAATACACTCGAAAATCTACATTTATGGTAAGTGTACACAACTGTACTATGTTCTTCATGTTTCACTGTTGTAGTCATTACATTTGGGTAGATTCCCAAAGCTATGGTTGGGAGGAGGAGTTTATACAGCATTAGGGCCAGCTATAAGGCCCTGCGCAACACAGCAGTGGCAAAGCCAGCTCTGGATTTAAAGAAAATTGGTAAATGATCATGCTTGGTGAAAGTATGTGAAGAGCTCCAGGTAGCAGCTTCTAAGATGTCCCTGGTAGGAACACCTCTGAGAAAGGCTGCAGAAGTAGATGCAGCCCTGGTGGAGTGAGATCTGATCCCCTGGGGGATAGGTTTTCCATGGTGCTTACAGCAGAAATGAATGCAATGGCTTATCCATTTAACAATGGTTTGTTTTGAAACAGCCCTCCCCTCTGCCCCTGCAGCAAATTCTACCAGCAGTAAAGATTTTCTTCGAGGTTTAGTCCTGTCCAAGTAGAATCTAAGTTGTCTGTGCACATCCAAGGAATGCAGAATCCGTTCCCCTTTGTTCTGTGGATTGGGAAAGAAGGTTGGCAAATGAATGGACTGATTAAGAGCCACACTGTAAACCTCCTTGGGCATGAAGGATGGATTGGTCCTGAGAGATGCCCTGTCCGCATGAAAGATGATGAAAGGCTCCACTGCCATAACTGTAATTCAGATATCCTTCTAGCTGAATTGATTGCTAAAAGGAAGGCTGTTATTCCAAGAAAGAAATTTTAAGTCTGCAGTAGCAGCTGGCTCGAAAGGAGGTAGAGTGAGTTTCTCCAAAACAAAGTTAAGGTCCCAGGCAGGGGATGGAGCTTACCGCTCTCCTGGGTGGTCTCAAGTTTTTTTGCCCCTCTGAGATACTGCTTGAGCAGAAGAGGAGAGAAGAGGGGAGGTTCTGTGTTATAATGAGCTGAAATAGCTGAGGTGTGTATTTTATTTTCGGAAAAAGACAGGCCCTTGTGAAGCATCTCAGTTAAGTATTGCAAAATCTGAGATAAATTGGGCGCTGCTGTGCTCATACCTTGAGATTGGATCCAGGCACAGAATCTTTTCCATTTGTCAGCATAAGATTTTCTAGTACTAGGTCTCCTTGCCTCCAAGATGATATCCATCACAGGTTTGCTGAGGGATGATAAGGGTGAATTTAAGTGATTAGCCAGGCTGCAAGGTTCAATGTTGGAAGCTGAGGGTGCAGAATTTGGTTCTAATGCTGAGGCAGCAGGGAAGGGGGGTCTGAGGCAGGTGCCATGGAGATAACTGTGACACACTACGCAGGAGGGGGTACCACTGCTGGCGCGCCCAGTCTGGAGCAATCAAGATCATCCTTAGTTTGTCCTGTTTGACTTTTAGTAGAACTTTGGAGAGCAGAGGCAGTGGGGGGAAGGCGTAGACTGATAGGCTTTTTCAGCTGAAGGACAGAGCATCCACTTTCCAGGCTTGTTTGTGGGGAGTCTTTGTGCAAATCTTGTCCAACTGGTAGTTCTGGGGGAAGGCAAATAGATCTATGTCTGGGCTCCCCCATTCGCTTGTCAACATGTTGAAAATCCTTGGTTCCAGTTTCCATTCATGTGGGTCCATGAGGTTTCTGCTTAGTCCGTCTGCCAGTGTATTCAATTTTCCCGGCAGGATTTGAGATTGTAAGTGCACTTGGTAGTTCAAGGCTGTGTTCCACAATGCCATGGCTAGTCTGCAGGGGGGGTAGGAATGTGTACCCCCCCCTGCTTGTTTATGTACCATATAACCGTAGAGTTGTCCATCTTTACCATTATTTGTTCTGGAAGAATGTAGTCCTTGAAGGCTGTCAGAGCATTCTGTACAGCTAACATTTCTTTTTGATTGATATATAGGTGCATTTGATTTGGGTTCCATTTGCCCTGAATGCACTTCCCTGCCAGGTGAGCCCCCCATGCATAGTCTGATGCATCTGTAGTTAGGGTTTGGGCGGGCAGGGGGTAGTGTGAAAGGTAGTCCCTTGTTTTGGGGACAGGCCTCTGCCCACCATAGGAACTCCAGGCGTAGGCAAGGTACGATAGGAATCATTGTTTCCAGGTTGTGATAATGTTGACCCAATAGACTTTTTAGATACCACTGTAATATCCTGATATGCAGTCTTGCATATGGAATTAGAAGAATGCAGGAGGCCATGAACCCCAAGACTTGCAGTATTTGTCTTGCAGATAGCTGGGTTTTTGTGGCCACTTGTTTGAAGCAAGTTACCAAATGAATTTGGTTTTCTGGCGTGAGGAAAGCCATCTGGGCAGTTGTATTCAAGCTTGCACCCAGGAATGTAATTTGTTAAAAGGGTACCCAGTTGTGATTTCTTTTCATTTATGGTGTACCCCAGACAAGTTAGAAACCTTTTTACAAATGCCAGATGATTTAAAAGTATGCCTTGGTTTTCTGTCTGAATTAGACAATCGTCCAAAAATGCAATAACTGGAGCCAGGCACTTTGTGAATATCCTGGGCACAGTAGACAAGCCAAAGGGCAGTGCAGAGAACTGATAATGCGAGTAGCCTGCTTTGAAGCGTAGGTATCTTCTGCAAGCTTCCCTGATTGGGATGTGCAGGTATGCCTCTTTTAAATCTAGAGTTGCTAACCAGGCGTCTTTACCTAGCATAGGAAGTAATTGGTGAAGAGTCAGCATCTTGAATTTTGGAATCTCCAGAAAGGTGTTTAGAGTACAGAGGTCCAGGATTGGACGCCATGATTTGCCTTTTCTGGGTACCAGAAAAAGCCTGGAGTAGAAACCTTGTCCCTTTTCCTCTTCTGGTACCAGTTGAATAGCCCCCATGCTTAAGAAGGTAAGTACTTGTTTTTGAGCCTCTGCCCACTGATTTGGGGGGCAGGTTTGGCCACCCGTTAGGTGTTGGCAACGTGTGGAAATTAAATCTGTATCCCTGGGACACTATATTTAAAACCCATTTGTCCTTGGTTATGAGTTCCCAGTTCTTTGCATGAAGAGCAATCTTTCCCCCCAAAGGGGCGGTCAAAAGATAAGTGCTTGAGAATTTTAAAAGGAAGTCATTGAGACTGTTTACTATAGAGGGGTGTCTTGTTATTTCCAGATTTGGAAGTGTAGGCCTCCCACTGCTTAGTTCTGAGAGTCCCCTGGGACTGAAATCTGGGTTTTTTGCTGTGTCTGGGTTTGGCTTTGGCTTGAGAGGACCTGGAAGGGACTGGAAAGGACCAATTCTTAGTAGGCCAGTGCCTACTAAATCTTGGAGGTTGCACTTGTAAAAAATCTTTAGCAGTTTGCATAGATTTAGCTTTATCTTCCATCTTTTTAAGAACTTCTTCAGCCTTGTTGCCAAACAGGCAATCCTGACTTAAAGGAGCATCCAACAATTTAGCTTTAACATGATCAGGCAAAGATTGCTCCTAAAGCCAAGCATGCCTTCTAAGCACAGACCCAGTAACAGCAGCTCTGCAAGAGGCCTCTAAAGAATCAAAACCACATTGCAAAGTATGTTTTCCAACTTGTTCAGCAGAATGTATTAAATCCTGGAAATCTTTATTTTCCACACAGTCAGAAATCAACATCATTTTCTGCTTAAGCAGTCCAATAATATGCTGTTGATATTTTAACATATGAAATTGGCAGTTTAAAGCTCTGATTGCCAAGGTTGCAGAAGTATAAACCTTTTTACCCCATCTATCCAGCACCCTGGAGTCTATCAGAAGGGGTAGGATTTTTAGCAGTAAAAGCCTTAATGCCCTTGAGGCCCTGAGAAATAGTCTCTGGATCTGCAACAGGATTTTTGAAAAGGATCTTGTGGGACTCAAGAACCCTGTAGTATCTGTCAGGTTTATAGGTGCCGGAGCCAGGGAATCAGGGGCCAAACTGGATTCAGAGAACACATCATCAACAATGTCTAGTACAGGAGGTATAGCCAAAGGGCCTATGCCGAGGCAGAAGAAGGAAATCCCTAAGCCTCTTTTTTGAATCAGAAAATTCCTAGCTTTCCCAGTGGAAATGCTCCCTTAAAGTATGAAAAGTTTCCCCAAAAGAAAAATCCTCAGGAGGGGAAGCAGAGGGAATGGAATCCTCTGCATCAGAATCCTCATAAGAAAGTATGGACAAATCCAGGTCCTCAGAAGAAACAGAATCCTGATCAGAAGGTTCTTAATCAAGCTTAGCCCTAGGCTTCTTGGGGGGGGGGGGGTGACTACCCCTGATTAGAGTAATTAGATCTTCAGCCATTTTTATCATTTGTTTTTTAGGCATAGGGGCCTGAGCATGTGGCCTGGGCATCGGTTTTTTAGACATGGATCGAGATTTAGGCCTTAGTAATGAAGGCAGTGTCGATTTAATATGCAAGTCTGTAAGCCTAAATACACCTTCGGAAGCCGGTGCCTGCACAGCGGCTCCGGACCCATCCAAGGTAAAGACATCCGCGGGTTCCACAGTTGAAGTATCTCACGGCATACCAGACTCCGAATGGGTCTCAGTAGAGGCCTGTGAATTAGAAGTAGCGGGTATCAGGGGCTGCAAAAGCGCCTCACTGAGTACCGGCGAACTGGCGACTGGCTTAGGAGAAGCGTAGTTGGCAGTTTTGGACCTCGGCGGCCTGTCTCTGTCTTTATCTTTGCGTTTTTTTCAGAATCCCAGTAGTCAGATGGCTAACTGACGACATTTCTGGATAATTAAACCGAGAACCGAAATATTTAGAGGCAAAAATATACCGATGACGGATAGTGCGCTGATTAAATAAAGCACAAAACTGACAGCAAGGTACGTTGTGGTCAGGGCCTAGGCAAGGAATACAGTACGAATGAAAATCTTTATGAGGTATTTGATTTTCACAAGTAATGCAATTATTAACTTTTACTGACATCGGCAATGAGCAAGAAAAAGTTTCCCCAACGGGGTACTTAGCTTTAAGTTGAAGACTTCGGTTCTGAAACTCGAAAACGAAAATTTCAGGAGTCGGCCGACCGGCACTTGCGAACTGCTTCTGCTTCGGGCACCACACGGCAAAAAAGACTGCTGTAATGGCGTCGGCTGCATGTTTTATACCACTGATGACCTGATGTCATGGAAGAAGGGACAGCAACCGACGCAGGACCCAAGACATTGTTAATCAGGCTGACTGAGGGCAACCTGCCAGCAGATTACCCAAATGTAATGACTGCAACAGTGAAACACGAAGAACATCCAGCGCCATCTTCACCAAAAAGGAGTCACCAGCAAGATGCTGAATTTTGTTCAGGACTTTTGGTATGAGGGGAAGGAGAGGGAATGCATACAGAAAGACACCTTCCAAGAGAAAGAAAGGATGCCCACTTTCCAGTCCAGAATATGGGGCTCTCAGGCACAAAACTGTAGAAGTTGTCTGTTCATGAGGAAGGCAAAAAGGTATGTTTGAGGAGTACCTCACTGGTGGACAATGTATAGAAACACATCCTTTTGAAGCATCCATTCTTGAGGTACTGCCTTAGTAATGGATGTATCCAGAGGCGCAGAAGAAGGTTTAGGCCTTTACTTTTTGGCCTTCTGCTTCAAAATCAACTCCGCTTCAAGTATCAGGGCTCCCCCTCCATAGCACTTTTTGCTAGCAGCTTTAAGCTCTGATTCTCAAGGTAGACAGCTACGGATGATAATCTACTCAAAGTCTATAGGATAAAGCCTGACAGAGCAGTTTTTGTGGTTGTGGTTTGGGCCTAGGCAGAACAAACACTACAGTTGGCTACCTAGTGTGGAATTTGTTGTCCACATTGGCACTGGCCCCCTCTTGGATGACATGAACCCTAACCAAAGACAGTATCAAAAGTTAAATTTTAAAAGTTAAAAGTTTTTTTTTTTGTATTTTTTTCTTTTGCATATTTGTGCTACTCATAGATAGAAATAAGTTAATTAGCTGTATGTATCTAGGAGCTTTTCTCCCCGGGCCTCTACTGAAAATGGACATGTATCCAGTTAGACTAGCCCGGTAAACAAATGTAAAATAAATAAATAAATAAATAAATTCCCCAATGGGGCACTTATTTGAATTTTGAAGAATCGCAAATGACTCAGTATCAGACTGTACACTGGAAACTGGCATTCGGATTGGTTCTGAGGATGGTGCATTTGTGCGTTTATGCCCAATGTTGAATTGCAGCCTACGTGCGATGTACCACAAAGCCTACAATAATGTCTTTTGTACACTGGCAAACATCGGGTTGCCTACAGCGGGGAACTCCCTCATGTTATGAATACAACAACAAATAATACAAGGACATTTATACAATATATGTAATGCTGGAGTGTGCGAGTTGTTTTAAAGAAAAAGAAATATGCAATGTATAATATATGAAAAAAAATTACGATGTGTTTTTCGTTAATATGTGTAGCTATGTCTTAAGAGATGTGTGTTTAAAAAAATATTCCACAACACCAAAATGTCCTCTTCCGGATTTATTAAGTACAAAATAATATCATCTACTAATAAACATGACTTTTCTTTACTATCATACCAGTGAATCCCTTATTCTCAGTGTTAATGGCTCTAAATATAAAGCAAATAAAGGGGGGAAAAGAAAACGCTGCCTGGTTCCTCTATTCAAATGGAGTTAGCCAGAGAGGAACCCTCCAACATTAATTCTTCCCTCTGACCCTTCACAAATTCACCTAATTAACCCTATTATTGTAATCAGGGAATGCAAATGATTTCATTGCCTTGCTCAGAAAACTCCAGCTGGCTCTACTGAATGTTTTCTCTGCATCTAGATCCACTAACAAAAGCGGTATTTTCATAAATTTTGCTTCTCTCTGGATCATTACAGTTCTATTAATGTTGGATTTATCTCCACAAAACCATAGTCATCCATATGTACTAATTTTTACAACTAGTATAGACAAATACTTTATAATCATGGTTTAAAATGGAAATGGATCTATGTGAAGATGGGTCTGAGGGGTCTTTACCCTCTTTGGGTTATACAGCCACCCCAGCTCCACCCAGATGCTGGAGCTCCCCGCTTTAAAAAAAAAAAAAAAAAATATATATATATATATATAAATGTTCAGATCGTACTACTTTTTTCCATCCTAACTTCAAACTTCACAAGTGCCATATGTTTCTAGAGACTTTCCTCTTGACTGATTATACATCACTATTTTTCTCTCATCTCTTCCTACAACAGCTATTAATTGTTGAGGCTCATCTTCCTCTAACCTTGGCATAATTAAGTCTTCATATAAATATTGCCATTTGTACCTGTTCTTAGCTTCCACAATCCCATGCTTTGCACAAATTTTTATAACATTTCCAAAATATCTCCAATGCCTCTGTAGGATCTCTGGCTATTTTGTCATAGGCTCCATACGTCTGTCGAGAACAGTTTCTAATTTATGCTTCCCAAGTAATGCTGCTACAAGTTTTTGTGCTCTGGAGTTATCAAAAACAGCTGCTTAACAATAACCTTTCTAAAATTATGTACGTTTTCCTTCCTTTTATCTTTGCCTTTTTTTTTTTTTTACCCTGTTTTTAAATTCCATTTTCACTTTACCTCACTCACTAGCCATCCCTTCTGAGGAAATTTCTACCTTCCTTAATAACTATTGAATAATTTCCACTATCCAGTCCTTAAAAGCTTCACTTTTTATTAGCAAGTAGGAAAGCGCTAGTGCCTCATCTATTCTTCGTTACACTGTACTTTTATCTTAGTGTTCACTAATCCATAAACTGAAATAATTATTGGATGTGTCAAAGCTTTCAATTAAATACACAAGCTCTTGTGAGATATAATTTCTATCCAGTCTAGCCAAGTTATAGTTCACGGGAGAATAACACGTAAATTCCTACTGAATTCAAATCTTCCATACCAAATATTCTCATACATTTCTTTAGAAACATACACTTTTGTTACATTTCCCCTCTACATCCCCAGGATAAATCCTCACTACTGCAAATCAAGTTCCAGCACTCACCCTGGAGGGACAAACTCATTTTTTGATGAAGTACATGCTAAGAATGAAATACAAAAGTTTGTCCAGCAAAAAGTGAGCTGTGAAACAGAAGGAGGTTCTGCTTCTTGTTATTATGGCAATAAAGACTACAGAGAGACTGCACCTATGAAACCTTTTCCACTGTTTCAATGGAAAATGTTGGACAGAGGGAAAGGGAGCACGAGTGTTGACCAGAAAAATCGAAAGTGCATTGGAAATGAAGCAGAGACAGGATTTGGGAAATGCAGAAAGTACAGTTGTATACACTTACC
Source organism: Protopterus annectens (assembly GCF_019279795.1). NCBI lineage: Eukaryota > Metazoa > Chordata > Ceratodontiformes > Protopteridae > Protopterus > Protopterus annectens. The sequence continues at coordinate 544,617,833 of NC_056725.1, read as the reverse complement.
ATAAATGTAGATGTTCAAGTGTATTCACTGTTGCAGTCATTACATTTGGGTAATCCTGCTGGCAGGTTGCCCTCAGTCGGCCTGAATTCAAAAGTCTTGGGTCCTGCAATGGCTGCTGTTGCCCCTTCCCTGACGTCAGGTCGTCAGGGGCATAAAAGAAGCAGCAGATGCCATTTTCTTCAGTTTTTCTTACCCCAGATGTCAGGTGATCCTTAAAAGGGTAGCCGGAATTTATACATATATATATATATACATATATATATATATATATATATATATATATAAAAATACATACACCAATATAAACTTTACCTTCATCTACAAGCAAATACACCACATAGGTTGTATAAATCAGAGAAGGAAAGAAAAGTTCCAGCAGAAAAAAGGGGGATGGAGGGTGGGTAATCTGGACTGCAACAGTGAATACACTCGAACATCTACATTTATGGTAAGTGTACACAACTGTACTATGTTCTTCGTGTTTCACTGTTGCAGTCATTACATTTGGGTAGAGTCCCAAAGTTATGGTTGGGAGGCTGGAGCTAAACAGCATTAGCAGCGGCTATGAGGCCCTGCAGAACTGCAGTGGCAAAGCCTGCCCTGGATTTACAGTAGAGTGGCAGATGATAGTGCTTTGTAAAGGTGTGCACTGGACTCCAAGTAGCAGCCTCTAAAATGTCTTTTCTTGGTACTCCCCTGAGAAAGGCTGCTGAAGTGGCTGCAGCTCTGGTTGAATGTGGCCTAATGCCCTTAGGCATTGGCTTTGCCATGGTGTAAATAGCAGAAACGAATGCAGTGGCCTATCCGCTTTGAAAGAGTCTTCTTGAGATAGCCTTTCCTTGTGATCCTGCAGCATATGCCACTAGTAATTGCTCTGTCTTCCTGAAAACTTTGGTTCTGTCCAAGTAGAATCTAAGCTGTCTGTGTACGTCCAAAAGAACGCAGAATTCTCTCCCCCTTGTTCTGTGGATTTGGATAAAAAGTTGGCAGATGAATAGTTTGGTTAAGAGCCACACTGGACACCACCTTAGGCATAAATGTTGTGTTTGTCCTCAGAGAGATCCTGTCTGGATAAAAAATGATAAAAGGTTCCACAGCCATGAGTGCCTGTTGCTCTGAAACTCGTCTTGCAGAAGTTATTGCTATGAGCAGAGCTGTTTTCCAAGATAAAAACTTTATATCAGCAGTAGCAGCTGGCTCAAGAGGAGGCAGGGTGAGTTTTTACAAGACATAGTTGAGGTCCCATACAGGTACTGGTGATCTCCTTGGAGGCCTTAAATTTTTGCCTCCTATGAGGTACTGCTTTAATAAAGGATAAGAAAAGATTGGTTGTTCTGTATTGTAATGAGCCAAAATGGCAGAGGCATGAATTTTAATTGATGAAAAAGCTAGGCCTTTGTCCAGCATCTCAGTTAAGTATTGCAACATCTGGGGAATATTTGGTACAGCTGCATCAGTTCCTTGTGCCTGATTCCAAGCACAGAATCTCTTCCATTTTCCAGCATAAGATTTTCTAGTACTAGGCCTTCTGGCTTCCAAAATGACATCAATCACAGCTTTACTGAGAGGTGTGTTTTGTATGACTACATTATCCGCCATGCTGCCAGGTTTAAAGTACTGAGTTGGCTGTGCAGGATCTGATTGTTTTGCTGGGACAGTAGATGAGGTATTTGAGGTAAGGTCCAAGGTGGGCATTGAGACAAGTTCCTTAGGATTGGATACCAGTACTGGCCGGGCCAGTCTGGGGCAATCAGTATCACCTTTGGCTTCTCCTGTCTGACCTTTAGGAGTACCTTGGGGAGGAGAGGCAGTGGAGGAAAGCTATATACTGATAGGTTTTTCCAGCTGAAAGATAGGGCGTCCACTTTCAATGCTTGTCTGTGATAAGTCCTTGTGCAGAATCTTTTTAGTTGGTAGTTGTGAGGGGAGGCAAATAGATCTATGTCCGGGCATCCCCATTTCCTTGTTATCATGCTGAAGACTTGTGGATTCAGCTGCCACTCATGGGGATCCATGAGGTTTCTGCTTAGTTCGTCTGCCAGAGTTTTTTCCTTTCCTGGCAGGAATTGTGCCTGCAGATGTACTTGCCGAGTCAATGCTGTGTCCCACAAAGTCATGGTTAGTCTGCAAAGGGGGGTAAGAATGTTTGCCCCCCCCGCTTGCTTATATACCACATGACCGTGGTGTTGTCTGTCTTTATCAGTAGTTGTCCCGGATGAAGTAGGTCCTTGAAGGCTGTCAGGGCATTTTGAACAGCTAGCATCTCTTTTTGATTGATATGTAGATGCATTTGGTTTGAGGACCATGTGCCCTGAATGCATCTTCCTGCCATGTGGGCCCCCCATGCATAATCTGAAGCATCCGTTGTTAGTGTCTGCCTGGCTGGGGGTAATGTGAATGGCTGTCCCTTGTTCTGTTGACAAGCCTTCGCCCACCATTGAAACTCCTGTTGCAGGCAGGGAATGAGAGTAATCATTGTTTCCAGGCTGTGTCAATGTTGAGTCCAAACACTTTTTAGGTACCATTGAAGTTTCCTCATATGCAGTCTTGCATATGGAATTAGAAGGATGCAGGATGCCATGAAGCCCAAAGCCTGCAAAAATTTTCTTGCAGATAACTGGGTCTTTGATGCCAACATTTTGAAATAGGTAGTCAGTTTCCTTTGTTTGTCTGGCGTGAGATAAGCTATCTGGGCAGTTGTATTTAATCTTGCACCCAGGAATATCATCTCTTAAGAGGGTACTAGTTTTGATTTCTTTTCGTTGACTGTGTACCCTAGGCATGTTAGAAATCTTCTCACAAACGCCAGATGCTGTAGAAGAATGCCCTTGTTCTCTGCTTGAATTAGACAGTCATCCAAGTAAGGATATATTTGTATTCCTCTTTGTCTGCAGAATGCAATTATTGGTGCCAGGCACTTTGTAAAGACCCTGGGCGCAGTAGATAAGCCAAAGGGCAGTGCAGAGAATTGGTAATGCATTGAGCCAGCCTTGAATCTGAGTTAGCTTCTGCATTACTGTCTGATTGGGACATGCAGGTATGCTTCTTTTAGGTCTAAAGTCACAAGCCAAGCATTCTTGCCCAGCATGGGCAGAAGCTGCTGCAAAGTCAACATTTTGAATTTTGGTATATCCAGGAATGTTTTCAGAATAGATAAAGCCAGTATTGGTCTCCAGGCCTTGTCCTTTCTGAGTACCAAGAAGAGTCTTGAGTAAAATCCTTGTCCCTGCTCTTGCTCTGGTACTTGTTGAATGGCCCCCATGTCCATGAGGAATAAGACTTGTTTTTGTGCCTCTGCCCATTGATTTTTTGACAGATCTGGCCAGCCGTTTGCCTTTGGCAGGGTATGGAAATGGAACTTGTAGCCTTGTGACACTATATTTAGAACCCACTTGTCCTGGGTTATAATGGGCCAATTTTGAGAAAAAAGTGCTAATTTTCCCCCTAAGGGTGCTGCCAGGACTTATGTGCTTGGTGCAGGCAGGGGGAAGTCATTGGGATTGTTTCCTGTATGGTTGTGATTTGTCTTCTCCAACTTTGGAATTAGAAGTACCCCATTGCTTTGACCTGTATGAACCTTGTGCCTGGGATCTGCCTCTAGGGCGTCTAGATCTGCCCCTTTGAGGTCTGTCTGACACAGAAAAGGACCAATTCTTTGTAGGCCAGTGTCTACTAAACCAAGGTGGCTGTACTTGTAAAAAATCTTTGACAGTTTGAATAGATTTAGCTTTGTCCTCCATTTTCTTTAACACCTCTTCTGCCTTAACACCAAACAAGTTTCATGCTGTAAAGGTGCATCTAATAATTTAACTTTGACATGATCAGGCAGATTTTGCTCCTTTAACCAAGCATGCCTCCTAATTACAGAACCCGTAACTGCGGCCCTGCAGGGGGCCTCCAAAGAATCAAAACCACATTACAAAGTATGCTTTCCAACTTGTTCAGCTGCATGCAGTAAATCCTGCATTTCCTTGTTTTCTGCACATTCAGAGTTTGACATTTTCTGTTTAAGCAATCCCATGACATGTTGCTGACATTTGAGCATATGAAACTGACAGTTTAAGGCCCTTATAGCCAAGGTAGCAGATGTGTAAACCTTTTTTTCCCCATCTATCCAGTGCCCTAGAATCCCTGTCAGAGGGGGTAGGGTTTTTTGCAGCGGAAGCTTTAACTCCTTTGGGACCCTGTGAAATAGTTTCTGGGTCTGCAGCAGGGTTTTTAAAAAGGAATTTATGAGTCAGGAACCCTGTAATATGTGTCAGGCTTAACAGGATCTGGAGGTAAGGAGTCTGAAAACACATCATCTACAATGTCTAACACAGGTGGAATGGCTAGAGGCCTGTGTTGAGGTAGTAAAAGGAAATCCCTGAGCCTCTTTTTAGATTCTGAAAAATCTTGGCTCTCCCAGTGGAAATGCTCCCTCATGGCATGCAAGGTTTCCCCAAAAGTATAGTCCTCTAGAGGAAAAGCTGAAGGTATAGATTTTTCAGCATCATAATCCCCACAAGGGGGAAGAGAATACTCCTGATCAGAAGAAATAGAAACCTGATCTGAAGATTCATAGTCAGTCTCTTGCCTAGACCTCTTATCAGGAGGGGGATGGGAACCCCTGATCAAGGTAATCAAGTCTTCGGCCATTTTGAGCATCTGTTTTTTATGCATAGAGGCCTGGCCACGTGGCTCTTGAGTTTGTTTCTTTACTTTAGAAGGTGCTTTAGTCTTTGCCTTTGAAGCTGAAGTCGGTTTAAGTACAGTTTTGTACCTACCATAAATGTAGATGTCCGATAGGAATGCATCTGCAGTCCTTACAAATGGGTTGTCCTGTCGTCAGGCAGCCCCTCGGTCGGCCGGATTCCAAAGTCTGGGTCCGGCTTCGGCTGGTGTCGCACTTCACCTGACGTCATCGCTGCAGTTTTTCGGGTATAAAGGCATCAGCCGACGCCATCTTCCTCAGTGTTTCTTGCCCCAGATGCCAGGTGCCCTCTTGGATGGCTAAATTTGGATAAATGCCAATGTTTCCAAATAGTAGAGAGCAAACACAAAAAATAAGCATGTATGTACATATATACAAACAAATACACCATAATAGATCCCCCCCAAGCTAGCTGAAGGATGGCAAATACCCTAGGAGTACCTCAGAGGGGAAGGTGGGTGGGTAATCCTGACTGCAGATGCATTCCTATCGGACATCTACATTTATGGTAGGTACAAAACTGTACTATGTCCTTCAAGGATGCATCTGCAGTCCTTACAAATGGGTAGAATACCATAGCTAAACTAGGGGAGGAGGAAAAAATAGAGATTATGGTGTAGCTAGGATCCTTTGCAAAACAGCAGTGGCAAAACCTGCTCGGGATCTAGAGTATAAAAGTAAATTGTAATGCTTGGCAAATGTATGCACGGAGGTCCAAGTAGCAGCCTCTATAATGTCCTTGGTAGCCACTCCTCGCAAGAAAGCTGTGGTAGTGGCAGTAGCCCTTGTGGAGTGAGGCCTGATGTTCTCTGGAGTTTTCTTTCCATGGTAGGAGTAACAAAATTTAATGCAATTTCCTATCCATTTGGAGATTGTCTGTTTTGAAATTGGTTTTCCTTCCTTTCCTGTTGCATATGCTACCAGAAGCTGGTCAGTTTTTCTATTGGACTCGGTCCTGTCCAGGTAGTAGCGTAATTGTCTATGTACATCCAAGGTATGTAAGAGTCTTTCTCCCCTGTTCTGTGGGTTGGGGAAGAATGTAGGTAGGTGGATAGCCTGATTTAATGACACTCTGGATACCACCTTAGGCATGAATGTAGGATTTGTTCTCATGGACACTCTATCTTGATGGAAGATCAGGAAGGGTTGCACTGCCATTAATGCCTGTAGTTCAGAGACCCTTCTTGCTGAAGTTATTGCCAGCAGGAAAGCAGTCTTCCAGGATAAGTATTGTAATTCTGCTGTTGCTGCTGGTTCGAAAGGGGGAAGTGTCAATTTTTCTAGCACAAAGTTCAAGTCCCATGCTGGCAATGGTGGTTTCCTAGGAGGTTTTACATTTTTAATTCCTCTCAGAAACTGTCTGAGCAGGGGATGAGAGAAGACAGGAGGATCCAAGCTGTATTCTGCTGAAATAGCTGATGCATGTATCTTGATGGAAGAATAGGACAGGCCTGTATGGAAGAGCTCTGCCAAGTACTCCAGGATGTTGGCTATGTTTACCAGTGTCACATCTTTTCCCTTTGCAGTACTCCAAATGAGATATCTTTTCCATTTTGCTGCATAATTCTTTCTTGTTGAAGGTCTACGAGCCTCCAGGATTATGTCTTTAACCCTTTGGGATAAATTTGGGTTAATTGCTCTTATGTAATGTTCCAGGCAGTCAGCTGCAGAGTTTTCAGGTTTGGATGCAGGATGTTGTAGTTGTTCTGTGTTAACAGTAATGGGATCAGGGGTAGTGCCCATATTTGTTCCCGAGACATGCTCCTCAGCAATGGGTACCAATGTTGTCTTGGCCAGTCTGGAGCTATCAGAATGATCCTTGGACGGTCCTCTTTGATCTTCAGAAGCACCTTGTGCATCAAAGGAAGTGGTGGGAATGCGTATGCTGTCAGATTTTTCCAACTGAAAGATAGGGAGTCCACCTTCCAAGCAAGTGGGTGGTATGTCCTTGTGCAGAATTTCTTTAGCTGGTGATTGAGTGGGGATGCAAACAAGTCTATTTGTGGTAATCCCCATTTTCTTGTAATGGCTTTGAAGATGTCCGGATGCAGCATCCATTCGTGGGCATCTGTGGTAGTTCTGCTTAATATGTCTGCTAGAATGTTTTCTTTTCCCGGTACAAAAATTGCTTGTAACTGAATGTTGTAGCTCAGAGCCACATCCCATAGGTCCAGTGCCAGCCGGCATAGAGGATATGAATGTGTGCCTCCCTGTTTGTTGATGTACCACATAACTGTGGTGTTGTCTGTCCTTATCATCAACTGACCTTCCTGGAGAAACGGTCTGAATGACTGAATTGCCAATTTTACTGCCAGCATTTCCTTTAGATTTATGTGCAGACGCAGCTGGTCTTGAGTCCATAAGCCTTGTATGCACTTGCCCAGCATGTGTGCCCCCCAACCGAGGTCTGAGGCATCTGCCGTGATGGTTTGGCTTGGTTGAGTGTTGCAGAAGGGCAATCCTGTGTTTGATTGACAGGCCTGAGCCCACCATAGGAACTCTTGCTTCAGGCATGGGATTATTGGAATTTTGGTTTCTAGGCTGTGCTTGTGTTGGGGACCACAAATTCTTCAGGTACCACTGTAGCTTTCTCATATGCAGTCTGGCATGAGGGACCAGAATTATGCAGGATGCCATGAAGCCTAGGGCTTGTAGTACTTTTCTTGCAGTTAGATGGTTCTGCTTTGTTAATGCCAAGAAGTAGAGAGGTAGTTGAGCTTTCTTTTCTGCAGTTAGGAATGCCATTTGTTTTGAAGTGTCCAGCTCTGCACCCAGAAAGGTTATTCTTTGGGATGGAATCAGCCTTGACTTTTTTATATTGACTGTATATCCCAGGGCTTGTAACAGGTAAATGACTCTTTGTAAGTCTTCTGTTAGCTTGCTTTTGTTGTCCGCTTGTATCAGGCAGTCGTCCAGGTAGGGATAAATTTGGATTCCCTGAAGTCTGCAATGAGCAATTACTGATGCCAGGCATTTCGTGAACACTCTGGGCGCAGTAGACAAGCCAAAGGGCAATGCTGAAAATTGATAATGCTCTGATCCTGCAAGAAATCTGAGGTATCTTCTGCAAATTGGTCGAATGGGGACGTGCAGGTATGCCTCCTTGAGATCTAGAGTTACCAGCCAAGACTCCTTGCCCAGCATGGGAAGAAGCTGCTGTAGGGTCAGCATTTTGAATTTTGGAACAATGAGGAATGTGTTTAAAGCGGACAGGTCTAGAATAGGTCTCCATTTGTTTTCTTTTCTTGGTACCAGGAAGAGTCTGGAGTAGAATCCCTTTCCTTGCTCCATAGATGGTACCTTTTCAACAGCTCTCATTCTTAATAGTTGAGATATTTGCTTTAGAGCTTCTGCCCTTTGAGTAGGTGGTAGGTTTGGCATTCCTCTCTTTCCTGGTAGAGTATGGAAGTGGAACCTGTAACCTTGGTCTATAGTTTGCAAAATCCATTTTTCCCTTGTGATGCAATGCCAGTTCTTTGAAAATAAGGTTAGCTTTCCGCCTAAGGGTGCTTCTTGTTGTTCCCTGGTAGGCGGTGCCACTGCCAAGTCACTGTGATTGAGTTGTCGTAGTGGTGGTGGCTGCGTCTGTGCCTCGCTGGTTGTTACCTTGCCACTGGCGTCCCCTGTAGGCACCCCTCGCTTGGTTTCTGCCTCTAGAACGCCTATTCCTGCCTCTCTGTGACTTAGAGGAGTCCGGAAAGGACCAATTCTTGGAGGGCCAATTCCTGCTAAACCTTGGAGGTTGAACCTGTAAGAAATCTTTCACTGTTTGTACAGATTTCGCCTTCTCCTCCATCTTTTTTAGCACCTGCTGTGCAGGGGAACCAAATAAATTGACCTTGTCCATGGGTGCATCCAAAAGCTTTGATTTGACATGGTCTGGTAATGCCTGTTCTTTCAACCATGCATGTCTCCTGATAACTGTGCCAGTCATGGCTGATCTAAAGGAAGCCTCCAGTGCATCATAGCCACATTTTAAAGAATGGTTACTAACCTGCTGTATGTTATGTACCATTTCCTGAACATATTTTTTATCTAAAGATTCTTCAGAGGACAGCTTTTTAGTTAACTGGTCAAGCATAAACTCTTTATATTGAATCATATGAAATTGGCAGTTCAAAGCCCTTGCTGACAAAGTAGCAGAGGTGTAAACTTTTTTACCCCATCTCTCTAAGGACCTAGATTCCCTTTCAGAGGGGGTTTTTAGTAGAAGTAGCTGCTACAGCTTTAGGGCCCTGGGAGATAGTCTCTGGATCTGCAAAGGGAGCTTTATATAAATGGTGATGAGTGTCCGGGACCCTGTAGAACCTATCGGGCTTAGCAGGAGCCGGAGGTAATGAATCAGGAGCAGTGCAAGCATCATTAAATGCATCATCTACAACAGAAAGAACTGGAGGTATAGCTAAAGGCCTATGTTGTGGCAAATGTAGAAAGGTTCTAAGCCTTTTTCTGGAGTCTGAGAAATCTTGGCCCTGCCACTGAAATTGTTCCCTCATAGCATGCAATGTTTCCCCAAAGGAAAATTCCTCAGGTGGAGAGGCTGAAGGAATGGACTCTTCAGCATCAGAGTCTTCGTAAGGAGAATAAGGAGCCTCAGGAGGATCTGTATGTTCTGAGTCATCAGAGGAATCATCTGTGGATACTGGCTCAGGGGGCTCTGCTCTAGGCCTCTTTTCTGGAGGTGGGAGAGAGGTCCTGTCTGGATGAGGCTGGGATCCACGAATTAAAGAAATTAGATCCTCAGCCAAAGAAAGCATATGGGAGCTGGTGCTGGGCCTGTGTGAGGGGGGTTTGGCAGGCACCGTTTTTGAAACTTTGGCTGCTTTAGCCCTGGCAAAGGCCTTAATAGACATGGCTGCTGGAGGCCTAGCAGCTCCACGTGCAGGGGTTGAAATATCCAGGGGAATAGTGTCTGATAATTCCTGAGAAACCGCAACAGAAGGTTGGATTTCAGAAGCCGATTCTACCAGGTTAGAGGAGGCCTCGGTAGAAGGCATGGTTTCGGCTGAAGAACCGCTTGCTCTGTTTCGGCCGAAACCGAGACACTCGCGGTTTGCTTAATCGCGGTTTTCGGTCCTTTTCTTTGCGTTTTTTGGAAATTTGAGTTGTCGGAGGATCCGACGGCATAATATAGGCAAAATCAGAGCCGAAAATCTGTTCAGCAAACTCAGACAGACGTCTAAGCATCCGTCGGTTAAAAGAAGCACAGGCTAGACAAGCTGCTACGTTGTGGTCTGGGCCTAAACAATGTATGCAGTAGGAGTGGAAATCCTTATGAGGTATTTGTTTCCCACAAGATAAACAGTTATTCACTTTCTCGGACATCGGCTGAGGCAAGAAAGAGTCCCCAACGGGGTACTTAGCTTTTTAGAAGTCTTCAAAGTAGTATTCGGTAGTAGTAATCTCTGGATCTGACCGACCGGCACTTGCGAACAGCTTCTGCTTCGGGCGCCACGCGGCAAGAAAGACTGGGGAAGATGGCGTCGGCTGATGCCTTGATACCCGAAAAACTGCAGCGATGACGTCGGGTGAAGTGCGACACCAGCCGAAGCCGGACCCAGACTTTGGAATCCGGCCGACCGAGGGGCTGCCTGACGACAGGACAACCCATTTGTAAGGACTGCAGATGCATCCTTGAAGGACATCTGTAAAGATGTTTAGGTCTGAATACAGCCTCAGAAGCCGGTGCCTGCTCAGCCGCTCCGGACCCATCTGAGGGAATAGTGTCCGAGGCTCCAATATCTTGAGTTTCCAGCGACATAGCCGACTCCACGCGGGAGTCGGTAGCGGCCTGCGGCTCTAAAGTAACGGGTGTCAGGGGCTGTGAAAGCACCTCACCGAGAACCGGCGACTGGCTTAGGAGAAGTTTCGTCGTCGGTTTTGGACCTCGGTTGTTTATCTCTCTCCCTTTCTTTGCGTTTTTTTATGAACTCCAGTAGTCGGATGGCTATCCAACGACATTTCTGGATAATTAAACCGGCATCCAAAATAGTTTAAAGCAAAATCATACCGATGCTTAATTGTGCGTTGGTTAAATCTAGCACAAAACCGACAACCAGAAACGTTGTGATCAGGGCCTAGGCAAGGAATGCAGTAAGAATGAAAGTCCTTATGAGGTATTTGCTTTCCACAAGAAATACAATTATTAACTTTTTCTGACATCGGTCTGGAGCAAGAAAAAAGTTTCCCCAACAGGGTACTTAGCTTTATTGAAGACTTCGGGTCTGAAACTCGAACACGAAAATCTCAGGAGTCGGCCGACCGGCACTTGCGAACTGCTTCTGCTTCGGGCACCGCGCGGCAAGAAAGACTGAAGAAAATGGCGTCGGCTGCTTCTTTTATGCACCTGACAACCTGACGTCAGGGAAGGGGTGACAGCAGCCGACGCAGGACCCAAGACTTTGGAATTCAGGCCGACTGAGGGCAACCTGCCAGCAGGATTACCCAAATGTAATGACTGCAACAGTGAAACACGAAGAACATCGCTAATAAAACCAGTGACAATGTGGGATTACAATGCAATAATTATATTTGTGAAATATGACAGAGCAAGAACATCTGGAAATAACTGACTTTTTCATAATATGAGACTCTGAAGTATATGCCCCACTTCATGCCACAAGTGTTCGGAAAAATGCATTAGGGAGGGGAAGAGAGGGGAGAAATAAGAAGTTATGTACTCACCATAACGTTCCATCTAAGTAGATAAACTTCATTTGTCAGCAACCTATGGGTATCGGATCAGACTTCAGATCCGAGCCGGCAGTTTTCAACAGCTTAGATCTGAGCTCCTAGCTCCTCCCCCTACCCATAAACGAAGTTTATCTACTCAGATGGAACGTTATGGTGAGTACATAACTTCTTAATCTGAAGTAGCTAACTTCATTTGTGTAGCAACCTATGGGACAGAGTCCCCAGCTACCTAAACCTTGGGCGGCCATCATGGAAGGATGTTCCGGAGCACTGCAGAGCCAAAGGATGCGCTCCCTCTGGAGATAATATCCAGTTTATAATGGTTGATAAAGGTATGAGATGAGGCCCAAGTGGCAGCCGAACAAATATCATCTAAGGATACCCTGGATCTAAAGGCAGCAGAGGTGGACATAGATCGGGTAGAGTGGGCATGGACTCCCTGAGAGATAGCTGCTAGTTGAACCTTGACGGTGGAACAGCTAGCCCCCTGGTGAAACAGTCCTGATAAGAAGTTTAACACAACAGGTAAGGGAGCTGTAAAGGGATCCAAGTTTTGACGTTCTGCCCAAATCGAGAAACGTTTCCATTTGCTACTGTAAATCTTCCTAGTAGAAGGCTTGTGGGCTGCTACTAGAATGGCTGTGACTGGGGAAGAGATGCCGGGAGTCCTAGCTACGAGTGGAACTGGAGCAGCCAGGTTCAGGATTGGGAGACCCAGAGAGTGGGAAATCAGATCCGGGAGGGGATCTAGAATCCAAGGAGGATTCACCAGATGAGACCAAAGGTAAGGAAACCAGGTTTGACGAGGCCAGAAAGGGGCAATGAGGATAATCCTGCTCCCCAACCGACTGGCTTTCTGTAGAAACTTTAGCATCAGGGGAAGAGGTGGATAAGCATAAAGCAGACCGGGAGGCCAAGCATGCACCAGATCGTCTCTCGGGGATTCCTCGACTTGGGGAATTAAAGCAAAATAGCTGTTGCATTTGGTGTTTGAAGGAAAGGTGAAAAAGATCGCAACAGGGCTGGCCCCAATTGGCAAAAATCTGATTCGCTACCTGCGGATTGAGAGACCACTCGTAAGGGGAAAGGATGGTGCGACTGAGTCTGTCCACCAGGATGTTGGACCATCCTGGAATGTGCGTTGCAATGAGAAAACGGTTGGTGGAGATCGCCCATTCCCACACTCTCATGGCCTCTCGACAGAGTGGGTAAGACCTGGTTCCCCCCTGTTTGTTGATGTACCAGACAACCGACATGTTGTCCGTCTGGATTGCAATCGTCCCTACAGGAAGAAGGTCCTGAAGTGCTTGCAACGCTAACAGCACTGCCCTCATCTCTAGGACATTGATATGCAAAGAGGTCTCCGTGTTGTTCCACGTGCCCTGGACAGTCCTGCCCGAAGAGTGTTCCCCCCACCCGAGGCGAGAGGCGTCCGTGGTCACTGTGGCAAGGGGAGGGCCATAGAGAAGGGGTGTCCCGTGTGGAGGTACGGAGATTGCAGCCACCATACAAGAGCCCTCTTGCAAGCCCTGCTGAGGGGAATGGGATGACTCAGAGGGTAGTGACGAAAAAACCACTGGACTTGGAGGGTCCATTGCAAGACCCTCATGTTCAGACGTGCCATTGGAAATAAGTTGATTGCCACTGCCATTGAGCCTATAGCCCTCAGGACCAATTCCACAGGAGGAGTTGAAGATAGAAGGATGGCCCGCACATGAAGCCTCAGGGTTCGAAGTCGTTCTGGGGTTAAGAAGGCTACAAGATTGATTGTGTTTAACCTGGCCCCGATAAAATCTATGACCCGAGTAGGGGTGAGAGAAGATTTGTCCATATTTATTGTGATCCCTAGCCAGGGAGCAATGCGAAGAAAATAGTTCCGGGCTGTGCAGAGTGGATGCCTTGTCGGGGCGGTCAGGAGCCAGTCGTCCAGGTAAGGGAAAACCTGAATTCCCTGGAGCCTCAGGTGGGCCGCTATCACTGCTAACACTTTGGTGAACACCCTGGGGGCTGAGGTGAGACCAAAGGGGAGAGCCCTGAATTGGTAATGACTGACTCCTAGCCAGAAGCGGAGAAACCTCCTGGATCGTCTGTCCATGAGAATGTGGTAGTACGCACCCTTGAGGTCTATAGAGCACATCCAATAGTTCTCCCGTAAAAGGGGGAGAATGGATTGAAGAGTGACCATACGGAACTTCTCTTTGGTTACTGACAGGTTCAAGAGGGAGAGATCGAGGATTGGCCTTAAGTCCCCCGTCTTTTTTGGCACCAAAAAGAACCTGGAGTAATAACCTGAAACGAGCTGGTCTGGGGGGACATGCTGGATGGCTCTTTTTTTCTAGGAGCTGCTGAATTTCCGCAGCTGCGGCCTCCCTTTGATCAGGTGGGACATCGGGGAGGTGCTTCGGGAAGAGGGGGGGGTAAGAGAAGGGAATCAGGTAACCTCTGGATATGATGTGAAGCACCCAGCGGTCTGCTGTGATGGACTCCCAAGCTGCCGGGTGCCTCGAGAAACGTCCCCTGACTGCCTCCAGAGTGGAGCAATCGGGCAACCCCTCAGGGCTGCTGCGTGGGCCGATCAGAGAAGGGTTCTCTGGACCCAAAGTTCTTCGGGCCCCCTCTGCCTCTAGGGCGGCATCCTCCCTGTCCTCCTCTGCCGCGGAAGGACTGGGGATCCGGAGCGGACTGGGGCTGTTGCGACTTCCGGAACCACATCTTCTTCTGTCCCTTTTGATTCCTGGAGAAGGACCTCTGGGGAGCAGAGAAGCGGACTCCGACGGCAGACGTCTTCCCATCCTTTTCGCTCTGGACCAAGGTGTCGTGAAAGGTCTTCCCAGATAGGGTAGGACCATCAAAAGGGGCATCTGCGAACGACGCCTTAAAGGGTTCCGCAAAATCACAATGCCGGAGCCAGGCTTGACGTCTCATGACGAGGCCTGCTCCGCTGGCTCTAGCGGCTCCCTCCGTGGCATGGGATAGTAGCCGCATAGAGGTATTGGAAATGGACCTAACAGTGGCCATACGGGTGGAGTACAGCTGTTTGTCCTCCGTCGACATGGACTCCGGGGGCGATGCAGCATATTCCTTAATGAGATCCCGCTGCAGTCGAATAACATGTGCCATATAGTTCAGAGACCTAACCGAGAAGGACGCTGAACTAAACACCCGTTTCCCTAAGCGGTCCAGCAATCGGGACTCCTTGCCCGGGGGGGGGGGGGGGGTGGACCGAGGGGCTCTCGAGCTAGTTCCCTCTTAGTGGCCGCTGCCACCAACATGGCATCTACCGGGGGACCCTTGCTCCAATGGGACCTATCCGCAGGGGGACTGAGGATCCTGTCAGGGCGTTTCGGGACTGGCTCCACAGTGTCTGGCTCTTTCCACACCCTGGTGGTAATCAGGTCCACCAGGGGGTCGGCCGGAGGGGACACCCAAGAGGTAGAGGGGCCTGCTTCAAACACCTCAAGGAGCACGGACTCGTCCGAGGTCGGCTTTGGGGTAAGACCACCCGCCTCTGATCCTGTGCATTTCCATGATGTCTCCAAAGGAGACATCTTCGGGGGGTGACCTTGGGGAGCCTTCCCCTTTCCGCCAAATCCGTGTCTTCAGTCAAGGACTCAGAGGCGTCCACGTGCCTCCTCTTGCACTTTCGCTTGTGGGGGATCTCCTCGGGGGGGCTGTCCGAGGAGGCCTCACCAGCAACATCCTGTTCCAAGGGAAGGACCTGGGACATTGAAGCAGGCTGTCCCTGGGGCTGGGTGATGGAAGTCGAACCCAACAGAGAAGGAGTGCGGGGTGGAGCCGTGGCAAGGACCGGGGGCCTGGAAGCAGTCGACAGAGCCCTCTCCACCATGTTGAACGCCGAGGGAGAGCCGCTCTCTCTGGGATCCGAGAGCAGGCCCTCATTCGGATCCGACAGGCGGACCGGGGCCGGCGCTGAAGCGATCGGATCCGACAGACCAGTATGCTCCGACCTGGACGGCGCCAAAGACATACTGAAACCCTCGGATCCGAAGATCAGCCCTCGGCTCCGAGAGCTTGGATCCAACAAAAACGGACCCGACAGGCTCGAGGGAAGCATCGGCACTGAAGTACCCGAGACTGTCGAAGCCAACCCACCCCCGGTTCCAAGGCTGCCCAGCTCCGAACCCGGGAAGCGGGATGGAGAAGGAGCTATCGGGGCAAAGAAAGGAGTCGAGCCCCCCCCCCCCCCGGAGGGGGGGGAGGCAGGAGCACTCCCATCTGCAGTTGGGCCTGGAGGAACCTTCGCATCATCCGGTCCAAATCCGCATCGGAAAGGCTGCGAGTGGATCTCGACGAGGCCACCGAGGCAGGACGGGAGTGCCACCTCGATGACCTCGAAGGAGATCGGGTCTCCTCCTCCTCGGGACCTGGTGAAAAACAGGGAGACCGGATCCGAGAGGGAGGAGACCGGGAAGCCCTGGAGGGAGAAGTCCGCTTAGCCGGGGGGGCCGACGCGGAGGCCTCGGCCCTCCGCTTGTGGTGTTTCTCCCTCCTTTTGTCTTTCCTGGCCTCCCTCTCCTCCGGGCCTACAGCGGGAGGTTGAGTCCCGGCCGGGGGAGAGGCAGGAGTGGCCGCCGCCGAAGCCGCAGTGGAAGCCATGGTAGGACCAGAGGCCAAAGCCGAATCCGGGGGCAAGAGACCCGCCAGGATCAGCTTGGATCTCCGGTCCTTAAGTGCCCTGGGGTTGAACGCTGCACAGATGGAACACCCAGAGGAAAGGTGTCCAACCCCAAGGCACAGAACACACCGAATGTGGCCATCAGCCGGTGAATGCTTATTGCCACACTCGGTGCATTTGGAGAACATTGGTTTTGGGGCCTCAGACATTTTAAACTAAGGAGGACACACTCGTTAGGCCCCAACACATGCACACAGACCCTGATGAACCAGCGAGGGAGAGGGAAGGAAAATTATAACTAAAGTAGAGTTAACACTAGGGTTTACAGACCAAGGGGATCTAAACACACCACACTCACACTAAAGGGATAGAAAAGAAATAACATTTTTTTTTGTTTTTCTCACAAACTAACAACCAAGCCTGGAGCTCGAAAACCCAGCTGCTGACGACAAGCGCGGCAAACTAGATCTGAGGTCAGTCAGGGTTGGCAGGGGTTTATGAGTAGGGGGAGGAGCTAGGAGCTCGGATCTAAGCTGTTGAAAACTGCCGGCTCGGATCCGAAGTCGGATCCGTTACCCATAGGTTGCTACACAAATTAAGTTAGCTACTTCAGATGTTTAAGTAAAGAAAACTTCTTTGCCTACTAGTACTATTTCTGTGGTGAATGGTTGTCTTTGCATACTATAAAATACAGCTGTCTTAGTTATTTTTAAGTGTAATGGGGACTATAAATATATGCTTCTGTTTTTTTTTCCATTTCTTTCTCCCTTCTCTCTCTCCTGGTGTTCAGTTTTAAGAAATGTAGGCACTGCAATGTAACAAAAAACAAAGAGAGCCTAGTTAAAAGAGCATGACAAAGGACATTTGAATGTGCTTTTTCTCATTCTTGCATGAGGAATGACTGTATTAAGGACCTTAAATTGATTTAGTAACAATTTATAAAAGAAAGCAATTAAGTGAAAAAGAATACTGAATATTATAAAGCTTTTTTCTAGCAAATGAAAGTATGATTAGTAGCAATTCTATATCTGGCCTTCAAGTCGCCATGAAGACAATCTGATAAAGAGAAACTGGTTAGTCTGGTGGAGAGTAACTGGCTGGGAAAAAAAAACTGACACCAGCTAGGAGATAATGTTCGCTGAAAGCATTCATGGGCTTTTCCAGCTGAGAGAATTATAAAAATAAGACACAGCCAGTAAGCACTTAGTATGAAGCAGAGTCTGCATCATGCATGGATAACCTTTCTTTTACTTATCTCAAGTCTGTTATCACTTTGGGACATTTGTTCCTACTAGGAGGGTAAAACTTCAATATTTGTGTGTTAGTATCAAGTTAATAGGTTTTAGGGGGTTAGTGGAGGTTTTTTTTTTTTTTTTTTTTTTTTTTTGAGGGCATTCAATAAAACAAAAGGTTTTGTAAGATGTGACACAGGCTGAAACGAATATGACAAGAAACAAGTACAAAACAGTTCAACCTGCCAAACAGTGTATGCATGCAACACAAAAGCTAGAACCAGATAAAAAGGTATTATATACAAAAGGTGGGAATAACTTTTTAATACCATGATGCTTTCTGTAATTTCTTTAAATGTTAATGGTCTCACAGATAAATACAAAAAAGAATAGTGGACTATATTACAAAATGTAGTGTGTAAACAGCTATGGTACAGGACACACACTTGGAAAAAACTGAGCATGTAAATTTGATAAAGAAAGGTTTTCAGGATGTTATTTATTAGAGTACTGGGACAACAGAAAAGAGGAGTACTTAAATTAATTGCAAGAAAAGCTCCAATAGTGATAGAAGAGAATAAAAAAAATATAACAGTGGCAGATTTGCAGTATTAAGGGGCTACAGGCAAGGGAGGAGGATTACACTGGCATGTATTTATATTCCACCTACAATTGCTATAATGGAGTTTATGAAAATTTTGGGAGAAATAATAATTTTCAGCAAGCAATATTACTTATAGGTGGGGACTGCAAATTGATCTGCAGAAATGAAAATGTGTCTGGGGGGCCCAGAAGGGAAAGTATAACAAAGGAGGGTAGATTTTTGAATAAATTTATGAAATTATTTGACATGGAATTTAAGAAATGGGTGGTGGAGATTATTCAGGAACTATTCAAGAGGACAGAAATTACTTCTGAAAATATAGATAGGGAGTGGGATAAACAAAGTGGAGTTTAAAAATAGGGTGAAAATAAAAGAAAGCGGTATGGTTAAGAAGCAACAAAAAATATTTAGAGGGACTGAAAGTATTGCAGAATAGGGGGAATCTCACACAACAAGAGGAGAATCAACTGCAGAATGCTAAGCAGAAAATAAGGGATCGATAATGAACACGAGTTAAGAAAGATTGCTAACTGTTTTTTGATAACACTAGAGCACAAAAACTTTTAGCACAACGACTCAGGCAACAGAAAGTATTAAGGGCCGTCACCAAGCTTAGGGAGTCATAACAAGGAAGGTAACAAGAGATTCTGTAGAAGTATTAGAAATATTTCAGAAATTCTATGAAAGTCTGTATAAATCAGAGAACTATGGAAATCAAAAAAAGATACAAATTGAAATCCTTATGGAAGAATTAAATATGCCAATGTTAAAGGCAGATGAGGCTCAATTACTAATGGTTAGGACAAGAGGAGATGACATAAAATGTGATGTATAACCCAGCTACAGGGAAGTCCCCAGGAATAAAAGGTATTCCTATGAAAGTGTGGAAGCTAGGAGGAGAAAAAACTGAAAGATCTGGATGGTTTTCCTACCAACATCCTGGAAGAAAGCAATGGTAGTTGTAGTAATGTTTTTAGGTGTAGCACTTAAAGAGGGTAAAGATCCATCAGATCCAGCTTCACACAGGCCCATTTCAATACTAAATCACGATTATAAATTGTTTGTGTCTACAATAATGGCTAAAATATTGGCAGAAGTAATGGCTAAAATAATGGCAGAAGTAATGAATGCCGAAATTGACAGATATTGATCAATGTGGTTTTGTGGAGGAAAGGCAAACATTTGACAACATTAACAGAATACTGATGATCCAGAGGGATGCAGAATGTAAGAAAATACCACTGTTGTTGGTGGGTCTTGATGCAGAGAAAGCATTTGACAGAGTAACCCTGGACTTGATGAGCAGGGCAATGGAAGCATTTGCATTTCCTAAAAATGATAAGTTTGATTAGGAGGAGGGACCAGAGGTGAAAATGAAAGTGGGTAGGGTCCTCTCTGATAGTTTCTGCTTGGGCTGAGAACCAGGCAGGGATGTCCTTTTTCTCCTTTCTTATTTACATTATATTTTGAACCAGTGGCAAAGAAAATAAGAGATTCAGAAATTCAATGAAATAATTGCTATGGTAGTCAAGAAAATCTAGCTCTATTTGCAGATGATGATATTTTATACATGACAAAACCAGAAAGAGACATTACAGTGTTGTGGAACATTTTGAGACAGTTTTAAATATTTTCATGAAGCAAAGGAAATAGTGGTAGATTATGTCCCACATATGAAATGGTTCAGCAATATCCATATTTATGGGGATATGATAATATGAAGCATTTAAGACTGTGGATTAAAATGATTCTGGAGTGGCAGCTAAGGACATGTGAGAAGACACTAAACAAAAGTTAATACAAAAACTGAGAAAAAGGAAGCCTTGTTACATGGATATGGATAGGAAGATGCAAGCAGTTAAATTTTTAGTACCCTTAGTCTTATACACGAGTCAGGCATATTTTTATCAACAAGAGGAGAAGTTGTGGATAGCAATTAATAAACAGCTGAAGGACTTTACCTGGGAGGGAAAGATGGCAAGAGTCAAGTGGGATAAGTTGATTATTCCAGTACAACAGGGTGGATCTGGATTACACGATATGAAGGGGCATTTCAGAGCTACACAGTTAAGGCTCCTATACATAGCACAAGTAGAAAATTATAATTCAAAGTGGAAAGGAGGGGGTGATGAAATGGAGAGGAAACTCAAGAAAATAGAAGAGACTGGGATTTTGGATGCAGGCCTTTACAGAGAACAATAATAATCACAAAGAATATCATATCTGTAAAGTAGCAGAAAGTATCCTAAGAACTAAGCCAACACGGGAATGGAGAAAGGAGATTTTGCAGATAGGGAAGACTGCAATTAGTAACACAGACAATAGGTAAGCGGGAGCTGAAAATTATTAGAGAAAATTGGCAAAGGAACCAAGGTACTGGGAGCAAATAACTAGACAGGGAAAGATGACAGAATGGGAAGACGCCAAGAATTTTTTTGGACTGCAAGTTAGAGGTTGACTTCCCTATCAGGGACTGATAGAGTATAGGCAAAGAGAAAGAAATAGGGGAGTCCTAAATGAAAGACCAGCACTGGTAGAGTTTTTAGTAGAATCTAGAACAGAAGCTGCCATTAAAAAAAGAAAAATCAGTAGAGAATATAACATATTGCATGACAAGTGTAAGAATCAATTAGAGGAGCTCAATAAGGATTGGGAAGAGAATTTGGCTAAGCAATTCACAAAGAAACGAGGGGAGGAGATATATATATATATATATATATATATATGGGTTTCCCAAAGACGCAACAAAATCTAGAAGGTGTACGATTTTTGCTTGGAAATGTTTACATACATATTTTTATACCCCAAGTAGGCTCCAGAGAATTTTCCTTATGTAGACAGCAAATGGAGGTGTGCCGAGGACAAAAAAGGTAACTGGGTACATATTATACGGGAGTGAGGTGAGACTTTAAGGATTCCCTGCAGGATGCACTGTCAGAGATGTTGGGTGGGCAGACTGATGTGACGAGGGAAATTATTTTTCTGAGCTATGATACAGAATTGGAATTGCCTAGACAAGGTTGGGCCTTGCTGTGTCTAATTATGGTGGCTGTCAAAAAAGCAATTACTAGAAAATGGTAATCAAAATCTAAACCAACTATACTAGAAAAAGTGAATATAGTAACAGACATAAAGCAACTGGAACTGAGATCGTTAGAAAAGGGTAAGAACAAACTACATTGGAAAAAATGTGAAGGGAGGAATGAGGTTTAAAAGAAGCCAGGACTTACATGAGCTATGTAATGTTTGACTGAAAATGATTGGGTACATTATAAGTGATGGAAGTGTGTCAGTATGGTTTGTGATGTAAAATGCTTGCAACTAGGATTGTGTCGCTGCGGTTTGTTTTCACTTGTGTATGGGGGGTGCAGTGTTGAAGCGGTTAGCGTTGTCGCCTCACAGCACGAGTTCTCCAGTTCAATTCTCAGCTGGTGCACCTTCTGTGCAAAGTCTGTAAACCCGCCCTGTGTTCATGTGGGTTTCCTCTGGGTGCTCCGGTTTCCTCCCCCATTCTAAAGACATGCATCTGGAGTGTTTCTCCATGGGCCTCCACTGAAAATGAGCTCTGTCCCAGTCAGACTTTCCTGGTAAAGAAATGTTAAATAAAGTAAATATAAATGTATGATTGCCTATATCCTAAGTGATGGTTTAAGATGATTCATGTTTACACAGGGCAGGAATTGAACAATTTATGTAATGTTGGTTAGGTTATACAATATAAAGCAATATATTTGAAGTATAATGTTTGTAAACGTAAACTTGTTAATACTGTTTGATTAATTTTGTATAAATGTAAATTTGCCTGTGTCACAAGTGACAATCCAATAAAGGTGTTAAAGACCGTAGCAATTACTCTAAGCTGGGGTACACTAGTCTCCCCTGACACTGTGGGAGCAGATCCAGTGTGTGAGGAAGATTGTGGTAACTGCCCTTGGCCAAGTCTATTAAAAGGAAGAATCAACTCTGCCTGGGTGAAAAGAGGGTCAACCACAATGGATTTTACTAATTCTTTCTTCAGAAGTACCTTGGGTATCAGTGGAAAGGGTGGAAATGCAAAACGGAACATTCCCACCCAAGGGTACGAGAATGCTCCTGTCCTCCGGGTATGGCTGTAAAGATGTCTCAAACAGAATTTTTCCAAAAAATTTGAAAGGAGGCAAACAGAATCATTTAAAGTGTTACCCACATCTAGACCAAATCCAAGCAGACCTCTATCTCCTGAGTTTCCACTTGTGAGGGTCTGTATAGGATCTGCTTAGTCTATCTGCCACTAGGTTTTGCTCTGATGGGATGGATGAGGCCTGGAGTGTCAGAGAATGATGTAAGGCTAGCCTACCAGGCCACTGCTGCTGAACAGTAAATATGGTATGACCCTATATCCCCTTATTTGTTCAAGTATCAGATGACTGTGGTTTTGTCGATGTCCAGTAAAACAGACCCTGGAAACCATAAGTGGTGAAAAACTTTTAAGGTCTGAATCACTACTAACATATCCTTGGTATTTATGTGCTTTATAGCATCCAAAGGATACCATTCATCTTGCATTTGACCTACCCTGGACAATGTTCCCCATTCAAAATCTGACAAGTCTGTCAGGACTGAGTGAACTAAGGTCTGGAGTGGGAAGCGTAAGTCTAGATAGAGACACATTTGATCCATCCACCACTAAAACTCCAGTTTCACAAAATCCAGCACTGGTACTTGAAGTCCAAGGGAAGCAGGTGCTAGGTCCAACAAGTTTTTTTTTTAAGTACCACTGAATCTTTCACATCTGGAGTTTGGACAGTGGCATCATGAAGATCAATGATGCCATGAGGCCTAGAATTTTGAGAAACTTTCTTGCGAAGACACAATCTTGGAGAGAAAGGAATCCTTGAAAACGTTATGAACATTCAAGACTTTGCCTTCTGGTAGAAAGGCCATACTTTTTGTTGCGTCTGTCATATACTCAAGGAAGACGATTGTTGGTGAGGTGTGAGACAGGACATCTGTAGGTTGAACTTGAAGTTGGTAACAAATGGAGTTTGAAAAGCATCCTTCAGATGTAAAGTCACCATGAAACCGTTGTCCAGAAGCGGTAAGACCATCTACACGGTGAGCATTTTGAACATGGGTACTTTCAGAAGAGTTTTCAGGTTCGACAAATCTAACACTGTTCTCTATAGCAGCTCCTTTTTTGGGTACCAGAAAGACTGCTTGCAACTTCTGAAGAAGTACCGGAGAGAAGAGATGTGTCTGATCTGGTAGGTGCAGACAGATTTCCCCTGAAGGGAGGAGGATTTTCTGTCCACTGCAAAGAGTATCCTAACTGAATTATTCTCAGCACCCATTTGTCTAAGTTGACCAGGCTGCCTGAATGCACTAAAGCCTGGGTGAAGGGTAAAGAGGAGAAGGGACAGGGTGCCAGAGTATTGGTACAGTCATTCTTTAGCAGGGGAGACATCTTTTTTGGGAAAGTAAACCACCCTTTTATTTGGTTTGGAAGAATTATCCTCATATCGTTTCTTCATGGTACCCTGATTCAAAACAGGCTAGGATTTTTGTTTGTTTTGCCCTTTGAAGTTGGATGCCTTCTTAGGGGAGAACCTGGTAATATGAAACATCCGATATACCCTATGCATCAATTTACCTCTGTCATCCCATTGTTTGACAATTTGAGCAGCAGCAGGACTAAACTCAAATTCAGAACTTCAAGGACCATTCAAAATCTCTCTTTTTTTTTTTAAATCCTCAGAAAATCTATGGTTATGTAACCAAGCATACCTTCTTAATACAAGAAAAATAGTGTCCACACCTACCAAGACACTCTTCACAGCATGTTTCAAAACCTGTGTCACATTAAAAACAATCTCATTCACATAACACTTCCATTCAGCAGGCAAACATACAAGTCGTCTAAACTGTAAATACATTACAAATCAAATATCCATATGAAGCCCTGATAATTTAAAATTCTAAAAACTTTATTACTAGACTGAGCCACCCTTTTCCCAGAGATTCTAACCACTTGCCAATTTTATCCAGCAGTGTAAGATTAGAAGACAAAGGATCTTCTGTTAAGAGTTGGCTGCTGGAGAAAACACAATTAGGTCAGCTGACAAAGGAGGAGAGAGAGTGTCAAGATCAGAGTACACCTTGTATTTCCTCAATCTTTTTAGGAACTGGTTCACTAACAAATGGGGTTTTAGACACGGTTTTACAGATACCATCTAAGGCTGGTAAAGGAGGAATAGCCAAAACATTTGGAATCTCATCAGCAATAAGATTAAAAACCTCTGCCAATCTCTGGTGCAGCTCTAGACGGCTTCCAGTCAAATACGTCTCTAAACTTATCTAGTGCTTCCAGTCAAATACGTCTCTAAACTTATTGTAGCATTTGTTGAAAGGTGAACACTTGCTTGGGTTTTTGAATCTGTTCACCTTCCAAAGAATCGGAACGGATGGACTCAGTGTTCAAAATTGTATACATCAGATTTCTCATCAAAATCTGCTGAGCTAGACTGATCTCTACAAAAACAGCCCCACAGTCATTCTGAATAAGAGTATAGTCTCAGAGATTAGCTGACAACAAAACACTCAGCTTAGGAAGCCACATCAACCCTATATATGGCAATAACCTGACTGTCGTGGTGAAGTTTCTGTTTCTTCCTACTATGAACTACACTTGAGTACAAAATATCTGGGGCCAGTGTATTATGTCTGGTAAGGGTTCTCTTACAGGTTCATAGTTTCATAGGTTGGTACTAGGCTATCGGCCCTAGGGCCTATACAAGCCTAGCCACAACAATTCCCTGGCTATTTCTTCCCACACTATTTACTTCCCTGACCTCTCCTACATCTAAAGGGCATGGTTCTCCCATACCTGAACCAAATACTAGAACAGCTCCAGTGGTTGTGCCAGACCCACAAACCACAGCGGGCTTGCACCAGATGATGAGAGAGAAAAAGTTAAGTGGTCTGTGGGCCAGTTTAAGACAACAGAATCACAAACTGAAGACTAGGGCATGTTTTTGTTGATTTTTTTTCTTTTTAGGTGCAACTGGATTTGAGGGGATCCATCAAGTCGGGGGAAAAAAAACACTAGCGAGAATAACAAACCAACACTATTAAGGGCTGACTAAGGGAAGCAATAAAAGAAAATATAAAATATGTCCCCACAAGGCAAATAAGGCTAAATTCCATACAGTAAAGAAGAAACAGTTTAAACTGTGCCAAGCATTGTTCTATATCTACAGTATAGTAAACAGCAATACACACACACACACACACACAGTCACAATACCAAGTAATATTCACTAGCTGCTGTTGGGGCCATTTTAAGCTTAGACAGTTCCCCTTTTTATGCTAGAAATAAACTATCCCATTTGGTTATAGATTGGTCTTACCCATCCCATGGTCGATAATTAAATATTATCCCTAATGACAATAACTGGGATTGTATCATAAGTAATTTGAGGGGACCGATGCATGGGATAAAGCATTTAGGAGCTACATCTGTCCATTAGTAGTACAAGGGGCAATCCTGGGGTAAAGTTTCTGTCTCCCATCCACAGATCTAAGTTGCGCTTGAATATGGAGAAAGATGAAATTTGTTTTATGTGGATGGGGACTCTCTTCCACAGCACTGGTATTCTCTTGTGAGATATACCTGCCACCTCCAAACCGTTCTGTTGATTAACGATATTCCCTTGTCAGAAATGCAAACAATTTTCACAGAAAATGCAAATAATACCAGTGCTGTGGAAGGGACTCCCCATCCACATAAAACAAATTTCAGCTTTCTCCATATTCAATCGCAACTTAGATCTGTGGTATAGGTTCACAGGTAGGTACTAGGCTATCTGTCTGAGGGCATTTATAAGCCAAGCCAGAGTGCGTCGGCTTTTGCCGCCCCATTGATTAACTGAGCCTCTGTCAAGCAGAGCCAATGAAGTGATCCCAGGGGTGTATTTTCTGTTACCTATCCACTTGTCAAGGTTTTTCTTGGAGTGTTAGTGAGGGGCTCTGCCTAATGTAGATAGGAATTTTGTTCCAAAGCATGGGGAGTCTCTGTGACAGGAATCTATCGCTCCAGCATGTTCTATTTATTGTTGTGGCGAGGTTTAGCGCACTAAAGTGTGCGGCTCGCAGTGACTTGGATTTCTTTAGGTGGAGCATGTCCATCAATTCTGAGTTGGACATGGCTTTGTAAGTCAGTCAGAGATCACCTCTGAGTAAGCGATATGCCACTGAGTACAGCCGGAGTTTTTTCAGTCGTTGTCTGCATAGGACATATGTTTGAGGCCAGTAATCCTCTTGGTGAGGTACTTTTGTGGTCTTTCCAGCTGTTGGAAGTGTCTTGTGAGGTACACCCCAAATGGGGCATTGTACTCTATGATGGGTCTGACGAGTATAATCATGACTTATTTATAAAAACAGTTATAGCAGTGTTAAATCAGAAGTAAAAATCATAAAAATGAAGAAAAAAGTAAAAATGCAATATTTCCCTATCAGAAATTCAAAATGAAGCAGGTAAACAACAATCAACCGGCTTCTTGGTCTACATTCACTAGGCAGTCCCTAGTGTTCAACTACCATCACAGAACTTCAGTTTTCCAGTATAAGTCATAAAACAATTTAGAAAAGCCCCATAACTGCTTAAAAGCAATATTAAGCAAACAAACAACATGATAGGCACAATTCCCAGAGGAATTAACAGCACTAGTAAACAGCAAGAATATTAAAATAAACAAGTTATACATATCAAATAGAAATAAATCAAAAATATCTAATGATAAATAACAGAAGTTCCCAAATAGATCCTATTGGAGTCTAGAAGCTGTAATCCTACACTGCAGAATGCTGAGGAGATTCAAGTGTGCAAGTCCTAAAGCTGGCACTAAAGAACTAACAACTGAATATCTGTGACAGGGGTTAAGCTTCTCCTAATAGGAAGGGTTTAGTCAATTCTTTATCACAGAGAGTCACAGGAAGGGATTCTGAGCTCTGGAAAGTTGCCAGTGTGGGATTGTGCAGGCAAAGAACTCGTATACCATTGAGGCAGTGTGAATGACAAAGTCAGTTTTAACAAACAACCTTCAAAACCTCAAGTCCAAGCCCACGACAATAACATTTCAAGTAAAAATATTCGCCTCCAAGAACTGGCAGGCAAAACATAAGATTCTGTGGTAAAACTTTGATGACAACAACTGAAAAAGGAACATACAACTTCAAAAATAACTTTTTGACTAAAAATAAACAATTTCTTTTGGAAATATTAAATTATGGAAGTAATCCCCAAAGAGGAACATTCTGCCCAGCCTTGTAAAACCACTAGCTTACAGTCAATCACCCAAAGTCCACTGAGGAGCACCCTCTTCTGTGACAAAAAACTTCTAAAGCTTTAGCTACTGACTTTATACTGCTTCCCCTGTACATGGCAATGGCAAGGGTACACGGAAGATGACTAAAGCTTTGGAAGCTAGCTGGTTGGTCT
Organism: Protopterus annectens; assembly: GCF_019279795.1. NCBI lineage: Eukaryota > Metazoa > Chordata > Ceratodontiformes > Protopteridae > Protopterus > Protopterus annectens. Next base: position 544,590,500 of record NC_056725.1, on the reverse strand, counting down.
GATCTGTGATAGGACATCCAATATAGCTCAAGCTACTGCAGCAGCAACCTAATGATGAAAATCTTCTCAACATACATCCAACATGTAGACATAATAAAAAGCTTTTATCTGTATATGAAAACAACAGCTCATCTTCACTGTAAAACAGCAGCTTCTACAGTGCTAATTAAATGAACCACCAACCACAAAAACCCTTAACATACAATGTGACCTACTGAAAATCCAAAAGAAAGCAAACAATGAAACAGAAACTAGTTTCAAATTAAGAGCATTCTGCAGAAATGACGTCTCAACACTGCAACTTATAACAGTACTAGATTAATATCAACATTCAAAGCAGATTCTTACAATTAAATTACACTACCATAGTTATCCAAATATGTTTCCCTCCACTGATATAAATGATCAGGGCATAATAAAGCCCACAAAAATAAACTTCAAAACAAGTGCTTCCTTCTTCTGGAAAGAATGAAATACTGCAATAACTTGTCATATTATTATTCAGTCAAAAAATATAAGTGTAAAATATTTCTTAGCAGTTGTGATATAACTATCTAAGCTTAAATACATTCAATCACAAAGAAACTCAATTACTACAAATTAATGTAGTCAACAATTCCTATGATACTTTGAAATTAAGTCCTGGCTGAAAATAATGTACCCCCCCCCCCCCCCCCCACACACACACACACACACACACGTTGATTATCCCTCTTCTTTCTTTATCATTTAGCAATTCAAATAACTAATCTACCTGGAATCATCCTATGTACTCTTAAAAAAAAAACAAAAAAAAAAACTGGCAATGCTATGTGCCAGGATGAGACTGTGACACACACCTGTATCTGATATCACTAAGGTGGGTTGAAAGCCTTGCCTTAAACAAGTAAGAGTAGAAGACAAGACTTTTACCAGGAGTACAGTGAATTTAAGAAAGTCACTGAAGGGTGGGATAAGAAAGAAACTCCATGGAATGCCCCTTCTCCAGCAACTGTATGGTCCACCTGTCCCAGAATGACAGAACTCTAACCTCTGACATGTTCTGAGAATCTCTGCCCACTACTTCTTGAACCATTTGAGGATGGACAAGAACAACTTTAAACTTACTTCAGAAGCCAGACTTTGGAGGAAGGTTTTGTTAAGGAAAGGGCTTTTTGGCACCTGTGGCTGCAACATGGAACTGTTAGGGGACTTAAGTATTCCACAGACTTCACATGGATGTTTCCATTTCCTATTAACCCTGTTAGGGTGACTGGACTGCCAATGACCTCTTGGTTATGAAGAAATAGAGGAAACAGGAAACCTCTTGCCTTGCTCCAGGCAGTCAGAGGGAATCATACCAAAACCTGTTCACAACACAAGTTACAGCTACTTGCAGAAACAAATGTTGAGTGCCTCCTGAACTTCAGCTAGTAAGTCTGAGACTTACAGCCTCCAAAATACCATCCTCAAAGCTATTGTTCTAGCCCATGTGTGTCAGCTACCAAGATTTGTGTATTCAAGCAGTTTACTGATGAGCTGGGAGTTCAGAGATGAATGTGGAAGACTTTCTAACAATTCTCATTATTCATTTTGATGATGTCCTAATTATCCGGTGAATACTCCAGTATGATTAGTAGCAGTCCAAAGCTGAATATGATAGAAATCCACAGAACTAGGCATTTGGATTCCTTATCTAAGTGAGGCAAAATAAAGGTAAATGAAGTATTTGAATGTACAGAATGACATTCATGAGCAGCCATAGTCACCATGAAAGTGGCTAATGAGCAGAGATACCAAGTTCTACACTGACTCACGCAGACAGGAATAATTCTGGCTGCACCACTCTTCTGCTACCATCCAGTAATGTCAACATTTTCAAAACAGGTTTTGATCATTTAGTTTTGGAGTTGAAAAATAATTAATACTAACAAACCTCTATCGATAAATGTGACTTGTGTAATTTTCTCTTCCTACTGCCTCAGGGAACTTGAAACTGCAGTACCATCACCAACATAAGCTCTCTTGCTTGTTGCCATTCCTTCTATACTTCAACAGTTTCTGGACATTCATTACTTTTGCTTGTGTTCTCCACTAAAGAATCCTAACTTGTAGTCCAACATCAGAGAACAGCCCTGATGATGCAATGAGAACATTCCACCCCTGTAGGGAAAAGCACCTTAAGAACAATAGTCTACACTTAATTATCATTAGAATTCATTTATGTGGGCCAGAGACTATACCCTTTGCTGCAAAGCAGTTTTTGTGAAATCATTATCTACCATTACCAGGTCTAACGTCTACCATAATCAGTTTCTTTAGTATCACAAACTGTGACAAACCCTACTTTTCCTCATACCAAGTAACAATACGTACCAACATAACTCCTAGACATTCAAACACTCTATAATAATGGTACCAGTAAGTGTTTTCTATTCCTGATTTCCAAAGCCATCCTCTCCAACAAATTTTCCACTTGGTCTTAAATTGTACCTTCCTGTCTCATACTCATAAATAATCAACTTCTGCTCAATATAAATAACTTGGCTACATATCTCTACTAACTAATTTGTACATTTACTACTTGCTGCTCTAAAGGCAACAATGTCAACACTGCTCCATTGGAACCACTCAGGAAGCATCACCAAAGAATTCAAGATTCTTTGCATAGTGCCTCAGCAGCCCAAACACCTTCACCTACTGCTACCATGCTTCTGCAGCCTCCATCTAGCTCTGACTTTCAAAGTCTCATCACTTGTCCGGGACTGCCATCTTCACTAAAAGAAGGCATGACATCAGCTGACTGCCAAAAAGTCTTTCTGCAGCTCCATATGTCCTCTTCACTTAAGCCAAAATTGAAGGACCACACTTCTGAAAGATAATATGAACTCTCACTAAAACCAAAAACACAGTGAGCACTGAACTAAATACTCAAAAAATAACTTTATATGTTAAACTTTATAAAGTGGCAAATAGGTGGAACCGACCTAATCAAGCACTGCAACACTTCCCCAATCATAAGGTTCATTTTAAAGGTAAGTGTCTTCGTTTTTTCAGACTTGACTGACATCTTGCAATGCATTCATTATAGACCTCATCTCAGAAACATTTACTTGCAAGGCACCTTCATACTGTGACCTTATTTCCTGCATCTGATAAGATGCAATGTCCATCCTTCTCATCAGCAACAATCCCCTTTTCCCATTTTCTGCATGAGGTTGGGGTGTCATGTCAACTGTCACCATCTCTCTTGATTCAGTGTCACTCTCCTACCTTCTATGACAGGCCTGACTGACATAGGTCTTCTCTCACACAATCCATCCAGCTCAGTGCTGGACATCCTCGTTTCCTCTTGTCGCCTCGTCTCTCAAATCGTTTTCACTAGATATGTCTTCTGCTTTTTCTGCACATATGCTCAAACCAACATAATCTGTTTTCTTTTACCTTTCTCTGCAATTTGAACTACTTTGGCTTCTGCTCTGATGTCGTCATTTCATCATCTTTTCCACAGTGTGCATTCTAATACCCTTCTCAAGCACTTCATCTCTATCACCTCTAGCTTCCTCAACTGCTCTGCCTTTACAGCTCAGGTTTCTGTGCTACTTTCATTAGTGATTTGTACACCTTACTGTTCAGCTTCTTCAGCATTCTTCTGTCATACACTACCCCTGATACTCTGTGCCACTTTGTTGCAGCCTCTTTGATTCTTTGACCTCCTAATTCAGACTTCCCTTCTCCTCTATAAATCCCTTCTATGAAGGCACTTGTGATGCTCGTGCACTGGCCCAGCAATCAAGGAGCCTCAATCCTCACCACTAACACCAGTGAGGGGCGTCCACATTGGGAAGGATAACAAATACACACACAGTAAAGTACAATTTCCCTTAAGAGCACACAGAGATCACAGTCAGTCTGGGGCTGGTTTCTACCTTTCTCTCCAGATTCCCAATAAGACTCCACACTGGCACAGCTATAGAGTGGGGTCCTTAGCCAGGTTCCCAAGCTCATGTGCACGCACACACACACACTTTGAGATATGATTATATACAACCACACAGACACTCCTGGGGAAGGCTGGCACAGGTTCAATAGCTGTGCCCCTTCTGTCCAGGCTATGAGGTAGTAATCACTGCCACCAGGACCCTTACTTAGCTACTAAAAAGGCCCTTACCAAAGGGTGTCAATTATTACTGTGCAATATTATTATCCAAATGGTAAGTGTGACTGAGCAGCAAGGCTTATTTGGAATGGCTTTATACAGTATCACTATATACATGCAATGTACTCTAGAGTTTAAATTATCTCTACACAAAACAGCCACAGCTGAAAGGTTTAAAAATATTTAATAAATAATACAAACACAAGGCAATACTTCTTAGTACACAGTGCTAGTCAAGAGTTCGGAGATCACAGGGCAATGGTCAAAATAATACTGTAGAATAGCTAGACTAAACTTACTATTTTCTATCTATTTCTAGGAAAGGCACTAAAGTCTAAGATCCTACTTGCATACAGACGGAGCAAAGCAAGTGCTGGTGAGTGGTCAGTTTTGAAGTCAAATGCAAAATGCTCTCTCTCTGTCTCTGCGAAAGTCCTTTAAATTGATAATACATACTGCTGACTCATTTTAGATTACATCATTCTTAACAATTCTCTGGTTTCCCAGGCTAACAGATACTCTACATTAACATGTCTTAGTAAGCTTGCACCTGGTCAGGAAACTACAGCAATTAAAGACATTATATATGTAAAATCTAGCAATTAACCCTAGTCTCAAAACAGAAAAAATCTGCTGGTTCAGACACCACGGCTCCAAGCCCTGAGATCAAAACAGACATAAAATCCTTGATTTATCAGCTTTCTTACAGCACAGTGCACTGTTACATTTTTGCAGTTCAACATCCAATAGTGTCTTTTCACATTTAAGAGAACAAGCCTGTGGATTATATTAATATTTACAAAAGACAGAATTATCTACAGGCTGGCAGCCTTCACATATCCTCCCCCCGGAGAAGTCAAGCTAGTTGTATTAAGTAAGTTAGAGGTAGAATTTCCCTTAAGACCACACATAGATCACAGTCAGTCTGAGACTGGCTTCCCCCTTTCTCTCCAGATCCCCAATAAGACACCCCACTGGCACAGCTATAAAGTGTGATCCTTAGCCAGGGTCCCGACCCAAGTCCTCCTAGCACTCTCTGTCCAACCATTGCTTCGTGTCCCTGCCCAAGCAGCTGGCGCGCACACACATACACACACACACACTTTGAGATATGATTTATATACAACCACACAGACACTCCTGGGGAAGGCTGGCACAGGTTCGCTAGCTGTGCTCCTTCTGTCCAGGATATACCACAGGAATCACTGCCACCAGGACCCTTACTTATCATCTACTAAAAAGGCCCTTACCAAAGGGTGTCCAATTACTACTTCTTCTTTCGGCTTTTCCCGATTAGGGGTCGCCACAGCGGATCACCTTGTCCGCTCATGATTGGCAGTGGAGTTTTACGGTGTCGAGTTGCCAGCCCGGCACCCAACCTTCCACAGAAGGCACACACACACTCATACCTAGGGCCAATTTAGAGTGTCCAATCCACCTGCAGCATGTCTTTGGGATGTGGGAGGAAACTAGAGCACCAGGAGGAAACCCACGTGACCACAGGGAGGACATGCAGACTCCGCACAGAAGGCACCCCAACCGAGGATCAAACCGGAGAACCTCTTGCTGTGAGGTGGCAATGCTAACCACTGCACCACCGTGGCCACCCTAAAGGGTGTCCAATTACTACTGTGGAATATTATTATCCAAATGGTAAGTATGACTGAGCAGCAAGGCTGATTTGAAGTGGCTTTCTACAGTATCACTATATACATGCAGCAATGTACTCTAGAGCTTCAATTATCTCTACACAAAACAGCCACAGTTAAAAGGTTTAAAAATATTTAATAAATAATAAAAACACAAGTCCATACTTCTTACTACACAGTGCTAGTCAAGAGTTCAGAGATCACAGGGAAATGGTGAAAATAATACTGTAGAATAGTCTGACATAAATATAGAAAACAGCTACACTAAACTTACTATTTTCTATCTCTTTCTAGGAGAGACACTAAATAATAAGATCCTACTTACATACAGACGGAACAAAGCAAGTGCTTGTGAGTGGTCAGTTCTGAAGACAAATGCAAAATGCGATCTCTCCGTCTCTGAGAAAGTCCTTTAAACTGATAATACATCCTGCTGACTCATTTTAGATTACATCAATCTTAACAATTCTCTGGTTTCCCAGGCTAACAGAGACTCTATATTAACATTCCTTAGTAAGCTTGCACCTGGTCAGGAAACTACAGCAATTAAAGAAATTATATATGTAAAATCTAGCAAGTAACTCTAGTCTCAAAATAATAGAAAGAATCTGCTGGTTCAGACACCATGGCTCTGAGCCCTCAGATCAAAACAGTCATAAAATGCTTGATTTATCAGCTTTCTTACAGTAGAGTGCACTGTTGTTACATTTTTGCAGTTCAACATTCAATACAGTCTTTTCACATTTAAAAGAACAAGCCTGTGGCTTATATTAATATTTACAAATGACAGAATTATCTACAAAATTCTATCTAGCTAGGCTGGCAGCCTTCACATATCTTCACAGCACTTATGGCAATTGCCTGTACTACCACAATCAACAGAAATCACATCAAGATATGGTGGTTCTGACAGGTTACCGACCAGTCCCATTTTTTCCAGGATAACAATTACGGCATGTTATTTCAAATGAAACTGAAAACTCCACTATTTGTCTTACGTTTACAGACATGTCAAGGGGGCAACTACTTGAAAAAACAACTGCTGTGAATACTGCAATCCTCAGTATACCTACAGCTGAAACCGATCTGCTGCAATCATCAAAAGGAACCTTGACGACTGGATGGGAGAAAGGAAATTCACCCCAGGGATCACGTCAGTCGCCCTGCTAGACAAAGGTCCAGGAAAGTAAATAATGTGGGAAGAAATAGCCAGGGAATTGTTATGGCTAGGCTTGTATAGGCCCTAGGGCTGATAGCCTAGTACCAACCTATGAACCTATGAACCTATGAAACATGATGGGTGACAAAAAAAATATCCTATCAGAAGCCTACAATTAGAGCCAAGAAACAAATTCACAGTATCAAATAATAAGGGATTGTCCCCCAATTCACAGTTATCTTAAACATGTAAATAGACTCTGCCACCCAAATGGAAGGCATGACCCCTTGTGAAGGAAGAATACGAGCCAGCAATCAGGTAAAGGAACACACAGATGCCCGTTCTCCTCCTTGGCAGAGTAGCAGCTATGATACATAACTCCTGACAGAGATGAACAGCTAATTGGAATGCTGGTGTTTGCAATACCCAATATGAAAAGCTAAAAGAGCAATACCCAAAAATGGAACCCTCAACTTTTTAACTGGAACACTGGATAGAGCACGGTGTGAAGATGGACATCATAAACATGCTTGCAGCAGATCCACTCAACAGTGGGAGAAATGACTGCATTAACACCTTGAAAAAGTGTTGCTCCTGACAAAGTTGCCCAAGGCATTTGGATCCAAGATAGGACAAAACTGTCAAATTCTCTTGTGTGACATATAAAAAAGTGGAACAAACACTTCACCTCTCATTTTCTGGTAGTGGCTACAGTGCATCTTTATGTAGAAAAAGCAGCAGCCTCTAGTAACAAAGACAGACTGCTGCCCTTCTGAAGGGGGGGGGTCTGGGGGAATGGCTACATGGTAAGGATAAAGTCAACTATTAAAAGTCCTGGTTTAGAGCTCTCAGTTTCACAGGTGATTAATAATTGCCCTGTAACCACTTCTTAGTACCTGGGAGCAGAGATCTGGCATACTATCAAACAGTTAAATTAATGAAGAGAATGTGTTACTTTATTTTTATTGCGGGGTATGAACTGCTTTTAAAGATTTACAGAATACTGTTCAACAAGATATGTATACTACTGCTGCTGCTGCTGTATCTTTGTCTGCTTCTTTTTACATAGTTTTCTGGCAGAAGGGTATGGAGTTCTCATCGAATTATACAACCCTTGGGACACACTGCCTTTTAGACTTGAAATTATGCACACCAACAACTCAGTGTTACCAACTGATGTTAGGATTCTTGCTCTTTGACTTTACTAGAATTTAAAGTAGTAATTTAATCATCTTGAACAACTCAGTAAACTTAAAAAAAAACTAATGTCATTAACAAACATGCAAATGACAATATATTTGCTTACATAAAATGATAAAGATTACAATATCATACAACTGCACTATTGTACTGAAGACATGATTTAAAACGTTATCCTATTCTTCCTTTATACAAAATTCACTAAGTGGGATCTTGCACAACAGCTTTGAAATGTTTGTACAGGACCCACTTAAAGGAACTGTGCTGACACATTAAACCAGTTAGAAATTTCCAAGCAGCTATAATGTGTTTTTGCATTTTTGTGATATAGGCATTATTTGTTTTTTCTGCAGTTTTTATCTTGAAAGCTGGAATAATACTTGTCAGTAAGCAAATAAATCAAAACAAACATGTAAGATACTACATTATGCAAACTAGTGCTTCAGTACTAGAAACATCTTGTGCAGAATATTTCAACAGGAATGCTCACAGGCTGATACTCTAACTCACCATTTATTACTTCTATATGCATGAGGATTGACAATATCCCTGATGAAGCTGTAATAGTGCCCTCCATCTGCAGTTCCAGTATGGACGGTTACTCCTATTAAATCATATTCATAGCTTTCCACTTCTTTAGTGTGATCCCGATCTTGAATGAACCCTAAAAGCAAACATGCCAAACAATGAAGCTCACAATAAAAACAAGAGAGCAACATTTAGGAACCTATGCAAGATTTGTGCATTATGGTAGTTTGTAGCACACTGTCCAAATATGTCACACCACAAAAATGAATGATAAAGAAACAAATAAAGCAAATAAACTAATGCCTGCAATTACAGATTTGATTGTAAAGCCCATGATATGGTCCGGCTTGAATATTAACTGCACACTCCAAGTCTTGTAAACAATGTAATTCACGGATTCTCTTTTTTTAGAGCCAGTAAAATACTAAAGGGTACAAGGGATTCTTCAAATTCTGATGAAACATGCTAGTTTAGTGATGCACACAGTAGCATGAAGTGAACAGCCACACGCTGCTTTACAGCTGAAATGTTCATTGAGGCTGAAACTGGTCAATATTGATCAGTGCACTAACCCAGTAAACAAATAAATTAATGTAAAAGGCGGCTTAGTGATGGCTGCAAAAATTTAAGGGTTTAACATCCATTCCACCAACAAAATGCAATATTAACACTGTGGCATGGCTAAGTCCCCTGTCTCTGTAGGCACTTTACCTGGGTCAGACCAAGTGCAAAGATAAGAAAAAAAGATTATATCACATAACAATTTACATAAGTAAGATTGTGTAATGCCTACAATAAAGCACACTATGTAACTTTACTCACCATAGGAGTTAATGTCCAGCCACTGGGATCACTGCTGCAGGCTTTCATCTATTTGGGTAAGTGGACAACAGTCTTCTAACCTATGTTATTAAGCAGCTGGCATTCCCAACTGGCATATGAAAGCAATCTTAGTCATGTCTGTTACAGCATGCTCAGCTATAAACAGAAAACAGCTGCACATTCCACTCTTATTTTTGCTGCAAAGAAGTGGTATATGCAGTTATGCCTTTGAAAAATACTCACTTGTAAAAGCAACCAATGTCATTAAAACGTGCTGTGTGAAACAAATGTGCAAAGAAAATAATACATGTAATGAAATAAAGACAAGAAAATAATTTACTTGCAGTAAAGTACAGTTTTGTACCTACCATAAATGTAGATGTCCGATAGGAATGCATCTGCAGTCTTCACAAATGGTTAGTAACCATTCTTTAAAATGTGGCTATGATGCACTGGAGGCTTCCTTTAGATCAGCCATGACTGGCACAGTTATCAGGAGGCATGCATGGCTGAAAGAACAGGCATTCTCAGACCATGTCAAATCAAAGCTTTTGGATGCACCTATGGACAAGGTCAGTTTATTTGGTTCCCCTGCGCAACAGGTACTAAAAAAGATGGAAGAGAAGGCAAAATCTGTACAAACAGTGAAAGATTTCTTACAAGTTCAACCTCCAAGGTTTAGCAGGAACTGGCCCTCCAAGAATTGGTCCTTTCCAAACTCCTCTAGGGCACAAAGAGGCAGGAATAGGCGCTCGAGAGGCAGAAACCAAACCAGGGGTGCCTACAGGGGACGCCAGTGGCAAGGTAACAACCAGCGAGGCACGGATGCAACCACCACCACTACAACAACTCAATCACAGTGACTTGGCGGTGGCACCGCCTACCAGGGAACAACTAGAAGCACCTTTAGGCGGAAAGCTAACCTTATTTTCAAAAAACTGGCATTGCATCACAAGAAAAAAATGGATTTTGCAAACTATAGACCAAGGTTACAGGTTCCATTTCCATACTCTACCAAACAAAAGAGGAATGCCAAACCTGCCACCGACTCAAAGGACAGAAGCTCTAAAGCAAATATCTCAATTACTAAGAATGAGAGCTGTGTTCCTGCCTCTTTGTGCCCTAGAGGAGTCTGGAAAGGACCAATTCTTGGAGGGCCAGTTCCTGCTAAACCTTGGAGGTTGAACTTGTAAGAAATCTTTCACTGTTTGTACAGATTTTGCCTTCTCTTCCATCTTTTTTAGTACCTGTTGCGCAGGGGAACCAAATAAACTGACCTTGTCCATAGGTGCATCCAAAAGCTTTGATTTGACATGGTCTGGTAATGCCTGTTCTTTCAGCCATGCATGCCTCCTGATAACTGTGCCAGTCATGGCTGATCTAAAGGAAGCCTCCAGTGCATCATAGCCACATTTTAAAGAATGGTTACTAACCATTTGTGAAGACTGCAGATGCATCCTTGAAGGACATCAATAAGTGCTGAGCATGACACTGTGAAAGAATATGACAAACAAATGTGAAAAGACTATCAGTACTCTGAACAGTGAAGCTCAAATTAAGAAGTGTGGTTTTAAACTAGACATAGGGGAAGACTGTAAGGTAATGGCTGGTCAAACAAATAATGCACAGGAACTGAAAGAAATAAAGTTAAAGTGTAATGCGTACAAGCTACGTATGCAATCAGGCCACATGACGTTGCAACCAGATCAGATTTTGTTTACTCACAAATTTATGAATCAAACACTAAAATCAGTCTCAGATAAATAGAACAGAATCTCCATCTGTAATGAATTAAATGATTTACCAGAAACTAGGTATAGTGTAATAAAAAAATCCCTAATGTGCATGCAGGAAGTAAGGATATGCTTTATGGCAAAAGAAAATGTATTTACTGATCTTGGGCTGTCTGGCAAGAGCTCATCATACTCCTATAGTACCTGCTAATTTACCAGTCATGCATGCTTCAAGAAAAGTTCCACCAGAAGTCTGAGAGAGAAAAGAAATGGGGGCGGAACAGAATGGCAGCTATGCCCATGATTAGCAGCCTGATCCTATGGAAACAGAGTGAACACTACGGTTTCTACGGTGAAGCCTAACAAGATTTATAAACACACAGACCTCCAAGACCTGAACGAAGCTATAAAGATAAAATATTATCTGTCTTGTACCACTGTAGATGGTTACCACTATAATAAATGGAAAGCATCTATCTGTACCTGATGCTGATCTGGAATTTTTGCAGCTTAAACTGCCTGAGGAAACCAATAAGCTGTACCTATTTAACATGCACACAGACAAACATTTCTATGAATTCTGGCTGATATTCTTCAACACCTGAAGGGTTTCCGAGAGCTGTTGCCAAAATGAATAACGGGCTTGAACATAATTCTTTAACACTACTGTTAATATTCTGGTTTGAAGAATAACTAAAAGAACAGCATGACAATGGTTCAGCTAATGAATAGCTTGAGCAAGCATAACCTCAAGCTGAACAAAACGTTAAGCGTAAAATCAGAATGATAAAGCAGAGGCATAAACATTATGTTTTAACTGAAGTAGGCTAGAAATGAGATAAAGAAAAGGTCAGAGCTGTGATGCAAAGTAACTCTGAGTAAATACAAGCACTTTTTGAGATTTCTAAGTATTGTACAGTACATCATTCAAAGTTTAACTGCAGTCGTGTAAAGTAAATGTGTTATTAAGGAAGCTTCTGGAACAAGTTAAAGCCCAGTATTTGTTTATATTCTAAATTACATAATCCACTTTATTACTTCGTCCTTGTATGTGCTTATGGATCAGGATATCGTTGAAAAGAGACCCAAGGACCAGTTCCTTTGTCCAGTTAAAAAAAAAAAAAAAACTGATGACCAAATATTTTGAACTTGTTCATTTACCATACCGTTCATAAGAAGATATTCTGATACGATAAGACCATTTCCAAGTTGATGGGATCCAAAATTGGACTGTCACAGTGATCCTGTAAGAAAATGGAAAAAGCTATCTGTGGTTTACAGACCATCAAAACAGATATGCCCAGATAGAAAAAAATACTAAAGCAGCTCTACGCGGATGTCAAAAATACTTGTGGAAAAAGGTTAGAGAAGAAACAGGCCATAAGACACTACAATATACTCAAGGAGCTGATACATTAGACATCCCTAAGGCTTTCTTATAAATTGTACTAATTTAACAGGGTAAACCCACCAGGCACAAGTCTCTTTTCAGGGTGTGAACTGGGAGTTCAATCTGGTTACGTGACTTGCTCAAAGCTACACAACAGGCAAAATGGAGGGTGGGAGAATTAAGCCCTTGAATGTAGGATGAAGCCAACTAGACAGCTGCAAACAATTCATTATGCTGAACTACCAACAGTGATTGCAGAGTATGTTGCTGCTTTTGTAGAAATTACTTACAAGAGTGAATTAATTATAAGGCAAGAAATCTGAAGCACATAGCACATACGCGGAGTCACTCAGGATTATCAAAAATATCTACCCGAAGAACTGGAATTAAGTGGGTTATAATGCAATTGCCCTTGACTTACAAAAAAAAAAGAAAAAAACTTAAGACTTTCAAAATGCATCCGAGAACATTCAGAAATAAGAATGCTAAAAGTAGATGCCATGAAAGATTAGCGAGAACATAATACTGGTATGAGGAAAGCAAGAACATAACACTGTTTTTATTTTATTTATTTATTTATTTATTTAACATTTGTTAAGCGGCAAAGTCCGACTTGGAACAAAGTCAATTTTCAGCGGAGGCCCGGGGAGAAATGCTCCAGATGCATGTCTTTGTGATGTGGGAGGAAACTGGAGCACCCAGAGGAAACCCACACAAATGCAGGGAGGACATGTAGACTCCACACAGAAGGCACCCCAGCCGAGAATCGAACTGGACAACCTCTTGCTGTGAGGCAACAACGCTTCCGCTGCACCACTGTGCCGTCTGTCATGAGGAAAGAAACACAACCCAAGTTAACAATGGTTAACTATCAACACTGCCAGTGCAGATTTCTTCCTCTTCTGCATGTGAAGTGTGCACGTCTGCTCTATGTCTGCATGGAGTTTTGCTGGATGCTACAGTTTCTTCCCACATCTCAAAGATACACTGCAGATGAAATGGTGAGTCTACAAAATGCGTGTGTGTGTGTGTGTGTGTGTGTGTGTGTGTGTGTGTGTGTATGTATGTATATATACGCATCCACATCCTACTATGGACTGGCGTTGAGTCCAAAATAAGCTTTTTTGCCTAACACCTCTCAAAATGCTGAGATTGGCTTTGGCTCCCCATTACCCTAAAACTGGATAAAGGGAGTATCACAAGATGAATAAACTAATGGAGAGATTAGCTATATCTACGGTTTGCCATTTAAAGCAGATAAATAATTTCAAATGAGCCAGAAAGCGATGCTGGAAAAGTGTGAAATGACCACAGTCTAGGGTAAAGAAACAACACACAATGTGTTACACTGGCTAGGAATGTCTCTGCAAACAGAACAAGCAGCTCAGAACTGCTCTGTGGTAATGCCTATCACAATAACAATAATAATCATCAAAGAGAAGCAATGTGGTCTAATGCAGATGCAGTAAGACTAATGGAAATCTATTTTAGTATCAAGAAAATACATATTTGGTGGACTTCTAAGATGGTTGCACACTGAGGAAATATCAATTTGTTAAACATAGCCTGGCTCTGTGGCATAGGGGATGAACTCCAGAATGCATCTCAAACAACTGGGGAAGGACTGAAGGAACATGGCACACTTGCCTCTCCATGGCAGGGAGTAGTGGTTATGTACAATGGGCTGTGCTAACTCCCTGTTAGAGACTGGCAAGCTTACCAGTTACGCTTTGGGAAGAATTCCCCTTGTGGAAGGGAGGGGACTTCCTCAGCTGCAATTCCCTAGCAACTGTTCAGATACAGGCTCACCAAGTGGTGTGTGTTAGGAGCAAAAAAAAAAAAAAAAACCCAAAACAGAAGAAAATCTCAAACCATCCCTAATGGTATGAAGGATGGTCCCCTCCCAGCAAGCTCTTGTGCTAATGAAAGTGAACAAATGAGCCAATAGGTCGTGGAGGGGTTGATGATTAAAAAACAGACAGATAGTGGGGTATAAAGAGTGAAAAAAGAGAAAATTAAGTTAAAGGCAAGTAGTTACATTGCCTGGATGGCAACAAAGAAAAAAAACTGGAGAAAGTGAGACAAAATCAGCCAAAAAAAAGGAGAAGGAATATCCTAACTGGAAAGACCCTTGCAACTCTTCAGCAAAAAGCAGTTCTTTAGTACATTTCAAAAAAAAAAAAAAAAAATATATGCACTCAGAAGTGATCAAATAAACATTTGAAATACTGTGACCTGCTTTAGTGAATCCTATAAGGGTGCGAATGACTGGCCGAAAAAAATAGGCTTACATATACTAAGTCCAAGATGGTCATTTCTCAGTGTATTCCCTTTTCTCCATGATATGGCAATCCTGGGGTTAAGTATACCTATGTTTAGGAGTTGGGTGAGGGGTTTCCTTCAGAGCAGAGCTGTGTTTGACATTCTTTCATATGCATTTTTGGACTTTCGTCACCCATCATTTTGGCATTTGGTGTTACTGGTGCCAACATTTCAAGAAGGGGGCCTTTTAAATAAAGTACTGTAAGAAAGTCAAATGACAAATGGCTTGCAAAAACAGAAGACGTTTTAACTAACCATTCAGATGACCTGATAAAATTGCAGATATTCGAGGCTGAAAGGAAAGAAAGACTGGCTGAAAATGAGGCTTCTCAAAAAGAACTTCTTTAGAAAAAAACAGTGTTGGAAATCAGAGCCTGAAGAGAAAGCCCAAGATATTTTGCTATATCAGAGAAACATCAAGAAACAAACTCCAGTAATTTTATGAAGGTACAAATAAGCAAGTGGACTGTTCCACAACAACATTTGTTAAATGAAAAGTCATGCCATGTGTACACATCAAAGAAGACAAGGCCTATATTAGTAAAGAAGCAATCATAGCAACTGAAAGGAGATGCTTCTGATAAACTGTGGCAGAAGGAAAAGTATGCATTGTTTGTATTATCTTTTGTTTGTTTAGTTTCTTTTTGGAAAACAAATACTTCCTGTATACCAAGCAAAAAGAGAAGCAAGTTTATCTTTGCAATCAGGGGGTGATGATAGGTAGGTATGAAGTTCAAGTTGCTACAGCAGTCTTCAGAATTTTTTTTTTCTGGAAAGATCAGAAGCTTTTGGAAGCAGAACAGGCTATGGAGGAATTAATAACAGTTTAGTTAAGAAAGATTAAGACAGCAACCTGAAAGGGACTCTGCTTTTCAGCCTTCTGACAATAAAAATAACAACAGAGATTTTGCAAGTGAAAATTTCTCCCTAACTCCAAAGAAGAGAGAAAGAAAAAAAAACAGGCATTGACTAAAAAGAATCAGGAATACCTTACACTTACACAAGCAATCGATTTTGTAAGCCAGAGATAAAGAGCAGCAGCAACAAAATTAAATTTGTGACTAAATGGGAGAACTGTAAACCATCAATTCATTAGATGTAGTTTAGTTATAACAGCTAAGGTTTTGCAAAAAGTAGTGGATAAAAAAATGAAAGCTTGTTGTCCGAGTAAAAATAGTGGGAGAACTATAAAGCATAAAACCCCACTTAATGTTGTTAATGCCCAGCAGGGCATTCAATGGACAGAAAAGGTAAATCTAAATAAACAGTCTCTGCACTTATTTACATCTGTATAAAATGTTCCTGATTTAAACAGCATGTTATTTGATAAAGTAGTTCTGTATAGCATGCAATCAGAGATACATTAAATACAAGATTGTGGGAGTTTTACCGGTAACAACTGTATATTCTAGCGTTATTAAACTAAAAATAAATCTTTAATTGCAATGAGCCCAGGCTTCACAATGTAACAGGGTAAGAAAGGCTGGGGAAAAAAGTGTGTTAAAGTTTATGCAAAGCTGTAATCTTGGCTGCCAGGGGGATGTAAATAGTTATTGATCATAATACGTACACAACTAACTTATAATAATTCCCTTTTTTTTACAATGGTAGATATCCAGATTATTGTTCTGAGCTTAAGACACAATGTTCTAGGGTGGGTTCCTCTTCTTTTTCTTTCATCACAGGACATGTCTGGAGCTTCTGTGGGGTTTTCTCATTCAGAAGCTGCTACAAATACTCCTTCCATCTGGCTTTGATTTCCTGTGGACTGGTGAGCAGCTTCTTGCTGGCATCCCTTATGAAGGCTATCTTCTTTATTCTTCTATCTTTGCCTTGCAACCCGATAGAAATTCTTTGTACCATTTACTGACTCACTTTCCAGAAGGTGGTACAGTGACCCTGATGCCTTGTTCTTTGCTATTACAACTTCTCAATTAGTGTCTGTTAGTCAAGCAGTATCCCTTCTTAGCCCTGTTCTGTCTTTTCTAACTTCCAATTTTTCCTGCACTCCACCTTTCTTCTGATGATGCTGTCCTTCTTCAACTTCACCTATTTCCTCTTGTTTCTGAGATGTTATAACCTTCAGTAATTCCTTGAACTCCTGGGCTTTTTCTACAGTCAACTTCCAGGTCTTTAGCACAGTCTCTGTTTTTTTCTCTCTGCGAACACCTTTATTGAATTATTGCTTGGGACACAGGCAAATTTACATTTGTATAAAAGTAATCAAACTATATTAACATGACAAAAGTACAGTTGTGTACCTACCATAAATGTAGATGTTCGAGTGTATTCACTGTTGCAGTCATTACACTTGGGTTATCCTTCTGGCAGGCGACCCGCAGTCGGCCCGAGTTCCAAAGTCTAGGTCCGGCGTCGGTTGCTGTCGCTTCTTCCCTGACATCAGTGCGCCAGGGGTATAAAAGATGCAACCGACACCATTTTCTTCAGTTTTTCTTGCCCCAGATGTCAGGTGCCCCCAAAAAGGAAAGGCTGGAAAAAATTATGTCAAAAAACATGCATGTACCAAAATAACATTTCCTTCATCTACAAGCAAATACATCACATAGGTTGTAGAGAGTTGAGAAGTACAAAAAGAACCGAGCAAAGAGAAAGGGGGATGGTGGGTGGGTAACCTGGACTGCAACAGTGAATACACTCGAACATCTACATTTATGGTAGGTACACAACTGTACTATGTTCATCATGTTTCACTGTTGCAGTCATTACACTTGGGTTGAATCCCAAAGCTGAGGTTGGGTGGCTGGGCCTAAATAGGATTAGGAGAGGCTACCAGGCCCTGCAGAACTGCAGTGGCAAAGCCTGCTCTGGATTTAGAGTAGAGAGGAAAGTGGTAGTGCTTAGTGAAAGTGTGCACTGAACTCCAGGTTGCAGCTTCTAAAATGTCTTTGGTTGGTACTCCTCTGAGAAAGACTGCTGAAGTGGCTGCTGCTCTGGCAGAATGTGGCCTTATGCCCTTAGGCACTGATTTGTCATGTTGTGCATAGCAAAAGCGAATGCAGTGTCCTATCCATTTTGAAATTATCTGCTTTGAGATAGGCTTTCCTTGTGATCCTGCAGCATAAGCTACAAACAGTTGCTCAGTTTTTCTGAAAGCTTTTGTTTTGTCCAAGCAGAATCGTAGCTGTCTGTGTATATCCAAAGTGTGCAGAAGTCTCTCCCCTTTATTCTGGGGATTTGGATAGAAAGTTGGCAAATGAATGGTTTGGTTAAGAGCCACACTGGAAACCACCTTTGGCATAAATGTTGGGTTCGTCCTTAGAGAGACCCTGTCCTGATGAAAAATGATGAAAGGTTCCACTGCCATTAATGCCTGTAACTGAGAGACTCTTCTTGCTGAAGTTATTGCTAGGAGCAGAGCAGTTTTCCATGATAAGAATTTTATATCAGCTGTGTTGGCTGGCTCAAAAGGAGGCAGTGTGAGCTTTTCTAATACAAAATTGAGGTCCCAAGTAGGTATTGCTGCTCTCCTTGGGGGTCTTATGTTTCTTGCCCCTCTGAGGTACTGCCTTAGCAGTGGATGTGAAAAAATAGGAGGTTCCATATTGTAATGAGCTGAAATGGCAGAGGCATGGATTTTAACAGATGAAAAGGACAGGCCTTTGTCCAGCATTTCAGTTAGGTATTGTAAAATCTGAGGTATATTTGGAACAAGCGGTTCAAGTCCTTGTGCCTGGTTCCAAGCACATAATCTCTTCCATTTTTCTGCATAAGATTTCCTAGTGCTGGGCCTCCTGGCTTCTAAAATGACATCCATAACAGCTTTAGAGAGAGGAGTGGTCTGAGTGGCTAAATTATCTGCCATGCAGCCAGATTTAAGGTTCTGCGTTGACTGTGAAGAATCTGATTGTTTTTTTTTGAGTCAGAAGATGAGGAATTTGAGGTAAAGGCCAGGCTGGGCCTTGAGACAAGCTCTTTAGGATTGGGTACCAGTGCTGGCGTGGCCAGTCTGGGGCAATCAGGATCATTTTTGGCTTCTCTTGTCTGACTTTTAGGAGCACCTTGGGAAGAAGAGGCAGTGGAGGGAAGGCATAAACTGTCAGGGTTTTCCAGTTGAATGAAAGAGCATCCACTTTCCATGCTTGTGAGTGATAAGTTCTTGTGCAGAATTGCTGTTTTGTTGGCAGTTGTGAGGGGAGGCAAAAAGATCTATGTCCGGGCATCCCCATTCCCTTGTTATCATGCTGAAGACCTGTGGATTTAGTTTCCATTCATGCGGATCCATGAGATTTCTGCTTAGTTTGTCTGCCAGTGTATTTTTCTTTCCTGGCAGGAATTGTGCCTGCAGATGTACTTGATAGGTCAGTGCCGTGCTCCACAGAGTCATGGCTTGCCTGCAGAGGGGGTAGGAACGTGTGCCCCCTTGCTTATGTACCACATAACTGTGGTGTTAGTCTTTAGTAACAGTTGTCCTGGATGTAGTAGGTCCTTGAAGGCTGTCAGGGCATTCTGTACAGCCTGCATCTCTTTTTGATTGATGTGACGATGCATCTGTTCCTTGGGCCACGTGCTCTGAATACATTTTCCTGCCATATGTGCCCCCAGGCATAATCCGATGCATCCGTTGTTATTGTCTGCCTGGCAGTGGGTAAGGTGAAGGGCTGTCCCTTGTTGTGGTGACAGGCCCTGGACCACCATCGAAACTCCTGTTGTAGACAGGGAATTATAGTCACTATTGTTTCCAGGCTGTGGCAATGCTGAGTCCAAACACTTTTTAGATACCACTGTAGTTTCCTCATATGCAGTCTTGCATATGGAATGAGTAGAATGCATGAAGAACAGGGCCTGCAGAATTTTTCTTGCAGGGAGCTGGGTCTTTGTTACCATCATTTGAAAGTAATGAGTCAGTTGCCTTTGTTTGTCTGGCGTGAGATAAGCCATCTGGGCAGTTGTATTTAAGCTTGCACCCAGGAATATTATCTCTTGAGAGGGCACTAGTTTTGATTTCTTTTCGTTTACTGTGTACCCTAGGCAAATCAATAATCTTTTTACAAACGCCAGATGCTTTAGTAGAATGTCCTTGCTCTCTGCTTGAATAAGGCAGTCGTCAAAGTAGGGATATATCTGAATTCCTCTGTCTGCAAAATGCAATTACTGGTGCCAGGCATTTTGTGAAGACCCTGGGCGCAGTAGATAAGCCAAAGGGCAGTGCAGAGAACTGGTAATGCATTGAGCCAGCTATGAATCTGAGGTATGATTGGGACATGCAGGTATGCCTCTTTGAGGTCCAAAGTAACTAGCCAAGCCTTCTTGCCCAGCATGGGTAGAAGTTGCTGCAGTGTTAACATTTTGAATTTTGGAACATCCAGGAAAGTATTTAGGATTGACAAGTCCAGTATTGGTCTCCAGGCTTTGTCCTTTCTGGGAACCAGGAAGAGACTTGAGTAGAATCATTGTCCCTGTTCTTGCTGTGGTACTCTTTGAATAGCTCCCATGTCCATGAGAGCAGCAATTTCCTTTTGTGCGTCTGCCCATTGGTTTTGTGGCAGGTCCGGCATACCTTTTGATTTTGGAAGAGCGTGAAAGTGGAACCTGTAACTCTGAGAAACTATATTCAGCACCCATTTGTCCTGGGTGATTATGTGCCAATTTTGTGCGAAAAGTGCTAGCTTTCCCCCTAGGGATGCTGCCAAAAGCTAAGTGCTTGGCTTTTGTGGAGGAAAGTCATTGGGACCTGTTTCATATAAGGTTGTGATTTGTCTTCTCCTCCTTTGGGGGTAGAAGCACCCCATTGTTTAGGTCTGTAGGAGCCTTGTGGCTCAGATCTGCCTCTTGGGTGTCTGTATCTGCCTCTTTGTGGCCTGTCTGACACCTGAAAGGACCAATTTTTTGAAGGCCAGTTTCTACTAAACCTAGGTGGTTGAACCTGTAAGAAATCCTTTACTGTCTGCATAGATTTTGCTTTATCCTCCATTTTCTTTAACACCTCTTCTGCCTTAACACCAAACAAAATATCATGCTGTAATGGAGCATCCAATAATTTTACTTTAACATGTTCAGGTAAACTTTGTTCTTTCAACCAAGCATGCCTTCCAATGACAGAGCCTGTAACTGCGGCTCTGCAAGAAGCCTCTAATGAATCAAAACCACATTGCAGAGTATGCTTTCCCACTTGTTCAGCTGCATGCAATAATTCCTGCATTTCCTTATTGTCCGGATTCTCTGAATTTGTAAGCATTTTCTGTTTTAACAAAGACATGAGGTACTGTTGATATTTAAGCATATGAAACTGTCAGTTTAAAGCCCTTACAGCTAAAGTAGCAGAAGTGTAAACTTTTTTCCCCCATCTATCCGGAGCTCTAGAATCCCTATCAGAGGGAACAGGGTTTTTATCAGTGGAAACCTTAACCCCTTTGGGACCCTGAGAAATTGCTTCAGGGTCAGCAGCAGGGTTTTTATAAAGGAATTTATAAGAGTCTGGGACCCTGTAATACCTGTCTGGCTTGACTGGTGCAGGGGGTAAAGAATCAGGAAACAGACTGGATTCAGAGAAAACATCATCAACTATATCAAGCACAGGGGGGATTAGCCAGGGGCCTGTGTTGAGGCAGTAAAAGAAAATCTCTGAGCCTTTTCTTGGATTCTGAATAATCCTGGCTCTCCCAGAGGAAATGTTCCCTTCATGGTGTGCAGAGTTTCCCCAAAAGAGTAATCCTCAGGTGGAGATGCTGAAGGTATGGATTCTTCAGCATCAGAGTCCTCATAGGGAGGAAGAGAATAGACCTGATCTGAAGAGGAATCAGTAGAAATAGAAACCTGGTCATAGGAATCATAGTCAGTGTCTTGCCTAGGCCTTTTATCAGGAGGGGGATGGGAACCCCTGATCAAAGTAATTAAGTCTTCGGCCATTTTAAGCATCTGTTTCTTTGGCATGGTTGACTGTCCCGGAGAATGCTGTACTTGTTTCTTTGTCCTTAATGGTGTCTTTGACTGTACTTTGGCTGCTGCAGAGAATTTAACAGTAAGCTGTGAAGGTCTGAAAACACCCTCAGAAGCCGATGCCTGCTCGGCGGCTCCGGACCCATCTGAGGGAATATTTTCTGTAGGCCCAATACCTTGAGTATCCAGAGGCCTAGTTGTCTCCACGTGGGAGTCGGATATGGCCTGTGGCTCTGAGGTAGCGGGTGCCAGAGGCTGCGAAAGCGCCTCACTGAGAACCGGCGACTGGCCTAGAAGAGGCTTCGTCATCGGTTTTGGACCTCGGATGCCTGTCCTTTTCCTTGTCTTTGCATTTTTTATGAATTCTGGTCGTCGGTTGTTCCGACGGCATTACATAGTTAAACCTTCGGCCAAAGTAATGAAATGCAAAATCAAACTGACGTTTAATAGTGCGTTTGTTGAATCTAGCACGAAACCGACAACTAGTAACGTCGTGGTCAGGGCCTAGGCAAGGAATACAGTAAGAGTGAAAGTCCTTATGAGATATTTGCTTCCCACAAGAAATACAATTGTTAACTTTTACTGACATCGGTCTGGAGCAAGAAAAAGTTTCCCCAACGGGGTACTTAGCTTTATTGAAGACTTCGGTTCTGAAACTCTATTTCGAAAATCTCAGGAGTCGGCCGACCGGCACTTGCGAACTCCTTCTGCTTCGGGCACCGCGCAGCAAGAAAGATTGAAGAAAATGGCGTCGGTTGCATCTTTTATACCCCTGGCGCACTGACGTCAGGGAAGAAGTGACAGCAACCGACGCCGGACCTAGACTTTGGAACTCGGGCCGACTGTGGGTCGCCTGCCAGCAGGATAACCCAAGTGTAATGACTGCAACAGTGAAACACGATGAACATCATTATACTTCAAATATATTGCTGTATATAAATATAATCTAAGCAATATTACATAAATTATTAAATTCCTCCCTTTTTTAAACAAGAAATATCTTTATTAAACCATCATTTACTATACAGGCAATCATACATTTATATAAATGAAAACAAACCACATCGACACAATCCTAGTTGCAACCATTTTACATCACAAACCACAGTGACACACTGCCAGTTGCAAACATTATACACCACTTATAATCTACCAAATCTTTCTCACGCAAACATTACACAGCTCATTTAAGGCCTCTCGTCTTTCAGACGTCATTCCTCCTTTGTATGTACTGTTCCCACAAATTCCATTTTTTCCTAGGTAGTTTGTTTCTACCCTTTTCTAAACATATCAATTCCAGTTGTTTTATCTCTGTTACTATATTCACTACTTCTAGTATAGCTGGTTTAGATTTTGATTTCACTTTCTGGTAATTGCTTTTTTGGCAGCCTCCATTATTAGACATAGCAAGGCCTTACCATGTCTAGGCAATTCTGATTCTATATCATAGCTCAGAAAAATTATCTCCCTCATCACACCAATCTGCCCACCAACCATCTCCAACAGTGCATCCCGTAGGGAATCCTTAAACCCTGCCAACTCACTGCACTCCCAGAAGATATAGTCCCAATTGTCTCTTTCTTCCCCCTCACACCTCCAACATTTACTGTCTGCTTGAGGAAAAAATTTTCTGGAGTCTACATGAAGTAGAAAAATATTGGTACTTTTCCGTTAAAGCCCTACCACTTCACGGTGCTGTGAAGTGAAGCCGTACCACCTCGCGCTGTTCTTCTTCTTCTGGCATTTGGTTCGGTATTGAGCTCAGACTGAGGTGATGGAATTCCTGGGGAGTCTGTGATTATAACTCGTCTCTGGGGCTGAAAGTATACAGCATAGTTGGGAATAAAGTCACAGTGCTTGTGACCGAAGTCAGTCTGCATATTTGCTGTAAGCTGTTAAGCCTACTCATCCATTTGTATACATATTTGGGTGGTACCGCTGTGGAGTTGGGCCCCATAACCCCCGGTATCCAACTCACATTCATCCACAGGGTGTGGAAATGTAATTAAACAAACTTACTGCCACTACTGATATGGATAGTGTGTTTTTTCTGTCCACAGTCATAACATATGAAATTGCTTTCCTTGTATAACGGTAGTCCTGTTTTGTATATGAAACAAAACATGTTAAAAGTAAAGAGCTTTTTCGTTTGAGAAAGACTGTGGCTGTTGTCTTACTTATCTAATGAAGGGTATACTGACAGCAGTGGTGTGACTGTCGCTAGCCTAGCCAGTCTTTTGAAGAAAGACAGCATTTGGCCATGAGCTGTCAATAAAGTAATGTCATGTTGACTGTCCTGTTCAAATACTGATCAGCATTTGACGTTCTACTATCACATTAGCAGTCTGACTGGTAGCAGCACACCATGAATACAGATAAGGGGTACTGTGTGCTTGTGTATGACAAATACTTAAATCTAATTTACAGTTGGCAGTAGAAGGCACTGAGCAGTGGACACTGGCAACGACATATCGGCAAAACACAACAGTGCCAAGTGGTAGAGCTTTAACGGAAAAGTACCAAAATATCTACGTAGACATTTCCAGGCAAAAATTCTAAATCTTCTAGATTTTGTTGCATATTTGGGAGACATACATATATCCTACCACTATTTCTTTGTGAACTGCTTAGCCAATCTCTCTTTCAAATCCCTTCTAACCTCCTCTCACTGATTCTTATAGTTATCATGCAATACTTTATACATCCTCTGCTAATTACTCCTTTTTTAATGGCAGCTTCTATTCTAGATTCTATTAAAAACACTACCAGTGCTGATCTTTTGTTTAGGACCCCCTTTTCTTTCTCTTTGCCCATACTCTGATATCAGTCCCTGATAGGGAAGGCAATGTCTAACCTGCAGTCCAAAAAAATTCTTGGCTTCTTCCCATTCTGTCATCTTTTCCTCTCTAGTTATTTGCTCCCAATACTTTGGTTCCTTTGCCAGTTTTCTCCAATACATTCTGGCCACCTCTTGCCTATTGTCTGTATCCCCAACAGCAGTCATCCTTTATCAGCAGAATCTCCTTTCTCCATTCCAGTGTTGGTTTAGTTCTTAGAATACTTTCTGCTACTTCTTCTTTCGGCTGCTTCCATTAGGGGTCGCCACAGTGGATCAACTGTTTCCATTTCTTCCTGTCCTCTGCATCTTGCTCTGTCACACCAACCACCTGCATGTCCTCTCTCACCTCATCCATAAACCCCATCTTAGGCCTTCCTCTTTTCCTGTTACCTGGCAGCTTCATCCTTAGCATCTTTTCCCAATATACTCTGCATCCCTCCTCAGCACATGTCCAAACCAATGTAATCTTGCCTCTCTGGCTTTGTCTCTAAACATTCCAACCTGGGCTGACCCTCTAATATACGTATTCCTAATCCTGTCCACCCTCGTCACACCCAGTGCAAATCTTCACATCTTTAATTCTGCCACATCCAACTCAAACTTCTGCCTTTTTGTCAATGCCACTGTCTCCAACCCATATAACATAGCTGGCCTCACTACCCTCTTGTAGACATTCCCTTTCACTTTTACTGGTACTCTTCTGTCACAAATCACTCCTGACACACTTCTCCACCCACTCTATCCTGCCTGTACTTTCTTCTTCACCTCTCTTCCACAACCACCATTACTCTGAACAACTGATCCCAAGTATTTAAACTCATCCACCTTTGCCACCTCTACTCCTTGCATCCTCACCATTCCTCTTATCCTCCCTCTCATTCACACACACATATTCTGTCTTAGTCCTGCTGACCTCCATTCCTCTTCTCTCTAGAGCACATCTCCATCATTTTTTAATACGTACGCCTAAATATTTCATTTGATCATGTCGCCATAAATAAGGGTATCCCTAAATCAGTTCTTGTGTGGGTACATAATTTACTGCTATTTCCTTTGTTTTAGCTTCATTAATTCTGTATCCCGAAAAGATCTGAAACTGTCTCAAAATGTTCCACAACACTATAATTTAATTTTCTGGTTTTGTCAGGTACAAAATATCATCAACTGCAAATACAGCCAGCTTTTCCTGATGACCATTACATCCTTGAATTTCTGAATCCCTTATTTTCTTTGCCAGTGGTTCTAAATATAATGCACACATTAAAGGGGAAAAGGACACCCCTGCCTGGTTTCTCTTCTCAAGCAAAATTTATCACAGAGGACCCCACCCACTTTAATTTTCACCTCCGATCCCCTCATATATTCTCCTAATCGACCTTATAATTTTTTCAGGAAATGCAAATGCTTCCATTGTCCTACTCAAAGTCCCAGCTTACTCTGTCAAATGCTTTCTCTGCATCAAGACCCACCAACAACAATGGTATTTTCTTACATTCTGCTTCACTCTGGATCATTAGTGTTCTGCTAATATTGTTAAATGTTTGCCTCCCCTCCACAAAACCACACTGATCCATATCTATCAGTTTTGGCATTACTTTTGCCATTCTTTTAGTCGTTATAGACAAACACTTTATAATCATAGTTTAGTATTAAAATTGTCCTGTTTGAATCCGGATTTGATGGATCTTTACCCTCTTTAGGTATTATAGCTACCACTGATTTCTTCCAGGATGGTGGTACTTCTCCTTCTCTTAAGATACGGTTAAACAAAATATCATTTTTTTTCCCTCCTAGCTTCCAAACTTCCACAGGAATACCATCTATTTCTGGGGACATTCCTGTAGATTGGTGATACATCACAATTTTTATCTCATCTCCTCCTATCCTAACTGCTAGTAATTCAGCCTCATCTACCTCTAATCATGGCATACTGAATTATTCCATAAACATTTCCCTTTGTATCTTTCTGTATCTTTTCTTGATTTTCTTATACAGAGAGATCTCATATCACTTTCTTTGTTACAGACTCCCTAGGTTTGGCGACAACCCTTTCTACTTTCTTTTTGCTGAGTCATTGTGCTAAAAGTTTTTGTGCTCTACTGTTATTATCTAAAAACAGCTGTTAACAGCAATCTTTCCAAGAGTGTGCATACTATCAAGGTAATCCCTTATTTTCTGCCTAGCATTCTGCAGTTGATCCTCCTCTTGTTCTGTGAGATTCCCCCTATTCTGCAATATTTTAACATTTGTCAGTCTCTCTAAATAATTCTTACTTCTTAACCACAGTTTCCTTCCTTTTATTTTCACCCTATTTCTAAACTCCACCTTAATTTTATCCTACTCCCTAGCTATATTTTCACAAAAAAATTCTATCATAACAATTCTGAATAATCTCCACTACCCATTCCTTAAATTCCTCTCTTTTCAACAGATAAGTGGAAAAGCACCAATGTCTCATTTTTATTTCATTATTCTGTGTTTTTATTTTAGCTATTATTGGCACATTATCTGAAATAGTTACTGGGTGGGTATCAAGACCTTTAACTAAATGTACATGTTCCTGTGAAATGTAAATTCTGTCTAGCCTAGCCTAGTTTTTATATCTTGGGGAATAATATGCAAATTCACTCTAAACTCCTATTATTGAATTCAAATCTTCATGCCAAATATTTTCATAAATTTCGTCACGAATTTACCCTCTGTTGTTATATTTTCCCTTCTGGGCCCCCCAGACACACATTCACTGCTGAAAATCAAATTCAAGTCCCACCTACAATTATATTCCCTGCTGAAAACGAATTATTTCTCCCAGAATGTTCTTAAGCGGCATTATAGCAGTTTTAGGTGGAATGTAAATACATGCCAGTGTAATCCTCCTCCCTTACCAGTAGCCCCTTAGCACTGCAAATCTGCCATTGTGTCTTTTTATCTTCTTCTATCACTACTGGAGCTCCTCTTGCAATACAAGTACTCCTCTCTTCCTTTGTCCAAAGTATTCTGTTGAATAACCATCCTGAAAAAGTTTATCAAATTCACATGTTCATTTCTTTCTAAGTGTCTGTCCTCTAACATAGCTATTTGCACTCTACGTTCTTAATACAGTTCACTACTCTTTCTCGTTTGTATTTATCTGGGAGGCCATTTAGACTTAAAGACATTAAAGAAAGCATCATTGTATTAAAAAGTTCTTATTCCCACCTTGTATGTTAAATGTCTAGTTCCAGCTTTTGTGTTGCATGTATACACTCTTCGGCAGGTTGAACTTTTATACAGTTGTTTCTTGGCATATCACTTGAGCCTGTCAAATCTTACAAAACTTTTTGTTTTATTGAAAGCTCTCAAACAAACAAACACCCCATACCCTCTAAAACCTACTAACTTAATACTAATACACAAAACTATGCACACTTTCATACACTGAGGTTTTAACTTCTTAATAGGACCAGAAGTCCCAAACTGACAGCCAGACTCACAGACTTGAGTTATGCTAAAAGAAAGGTCGTCCATGCTAAGATGCATGGTGCAGCCTGTGCTTATACTAAGTGCTGACTGGTTTTGTCTTGTCTTTATAGTGTTCCCTGCTGGGAAACCCACCGAATGTTTCAGAGAACATCTACTTTGGGAAAACCCCTGAATGCTCCCTGAGAACCTTATCTCTTAGCCAAGTTCTCTTTTTTTCTTAGCCAATCACTCTCCACCACACTGTAGCCAGATTCCCTTTATCAGATTGTCTTCATGAAGACATGAGAACCAGGCAATCAGTTTCTCTTTATCAGACTGTTTCCATGGAAACATGAAGACCAGTTGCAGAATTGTTACTGAGCTTATATATTAGCTAGAAAAAAAGTCTCATAATATTCAATGTTTTCTCTCATTTACTTGCTCTCTCTTAAAATGTGTTAATAAATCAATCTAAGGTCTTCCCTGAAGGCAGTCATTTCCCCATGCAAGAATAAGAAAAAGAACATTAATCTCTCTTTTATTGTGCTTTTTAACCAGACTTTTTTCTATGCATTGCAGTACCCATACTTCTTAAAACTGAACAAGGAGAGAGAGAAGGGAGAAAGAAAAGGGAAAAAAAACAGCAGCAGCAGCACCTGTTTACAATCCCCATTACACTTCGTATTAACTGAAAAAACTTAACTTTATAGCATGTAAAGAAAACTACATGCTTCAAAATTGGTACTATTTAATGAAAAAAAATCTTTACTTAATTAATTTTCTCCCTCCTCCTGTCCTTCCCAAAGCACTTTTCTGAACATTTACGACATGAAGTACAGCATATGCTTTAGAGTCCCCCACAAGTCCTACAAAATAAAAAAGTTCAATATTTCCATATGTTCTCATTCTGTCATATTTCACAAATATAATTACTGCATTGTAATTCCATATTACGTTACTGATGTTATTTCTGTTCATCTCTGAAATCCTATCTCTGCTTCATTTCTAATGTACTATTGATATTGATTCTTCTAGTCAACCCCCATGCTTCCTTCCTTCTCTCCAACATTTTCCATTGAAGCAGTGCAAAAGGTTTCACAGGTACAGTTTCTCTGCTTCTTGTTCTTCCAGTAACAAAGACCATTGAATCTCCATCTGTTTTACAGCTCACTTTTTGTTGGACAAACTTGTATTTCCTCCTTAGCACGTACTTCATCAAAAATGATTTTGTCTCTCCAGGTAAGAATACCTTGAAGATAGCTGGGTACAGCAGTTTGAATCTCACACCTACATCTCAACATTCCCTGAACAGTGGAATAAATTTGCTCCTCTTCTGTCTGGTGTACAATGAGTAATCATTCTCCACAAACACTCTGCTGTCTCCCACTTTTAGTACTTTGTCCTTCTGCTACAATTTTGACAGAATCAACTCCTTCTGCTGGTAGGACTGCATCTATGCTATTAAAGATCTAGGTTGCTTTCTTATAGCCAGGTTTGGAAAATACACAAAATGTGCCCTTTCAACCAACAACCGCTGCTGTGGAATACAAGTCCAATTGCTTATTTTTGCTTTCATTAAATTAATGCAGTCTGTTCCTTTCAGCTTCTCTGGTATAGCTGAAAATCTCAGGTTTTCCTTACATACTTTGTCCTCTAATTCTATTATTTTTAAAATATCTCTTCCTGAGCACTCATATTCAACCAGCCTTTTCTTTATTTCGACCTCTGATTTTTGCAGCTTTATCATCTCATCTCAATATCTGTTTAAAAGCTTTTTCCACTTTGTCCAACCTTTTGTTGTTTGTGTTGCTATACTCCATCAGTGTTTTGTTTATTTTAACCAGGTCTGTATGCAGTTGTCTTACACCTTCCTGTAGGTTACTGCAACTCATGCCTGAAGGTTGCATTGCTTTTTACTGAACAGCTGCAGAACGTTACGCAGTCAGTGTTTCTTTCTCACATTTTGTAGCTGATTTCTTTCCACGATTTCTGTGTTTAATTATTCCTGGCATCCAGGTAGTATAGTTATTAGCCAGTTACTAAAATTTACCCATAAACACAAATCTACTGGCTTTCTCTGCTGAGTTTTTGTTTTCAAACTGGGAGAGGTAGAAAAGACAGGTATGTACTTAGCACAACTTGGCATCTGTGTTATCCTATGTCCTATTCATCACTCTTGGGTCTTGGATCCAACATCGGCTCAAAGCCAACAACTTTACAGACAGCCTCTAGGCTCGAGCTGCTCCCACTCCCATGATTCCTTGCGACCCTCTAACCCCTCAGATCGAGTTTGCCCTGTGATCCAGGGCCAGAATGTCTAAAACCAACCTGGTCGGATGAGGAGAAGTCAATGAGGGCATAGGAGATGGTCCCTTAGCCGGATGGGCAGGGAACGCGAGAAGCCCCAACTCAATCTGATCCTTGAGAAAGACCTCATCATCCTGTCCATATCGGATGGAAGTAGACTCCTGGAAAACCTAGAGGAGGTGAAGGAGCTAGCCAGGGATAGATGTCTAGATCCCAAGGACCTCCCCTCTAAAGAAAAACTTCTGTGCTTGGAGATGAAAGGGTTTGCCCCAAGCCAGAACTTGAGGGGGGACCCTCAATAACAATAGTGGGATCCGATACTGATCCGGGATACGACCTCCTCAGATCTGATGACAATGTAGGATCTGACTTGGATCCCACATGCTTTGGATCAGAGGAAGCCAGATCCGTGGCTGGTGCAGATCCCACCAGACCCGAAGGCCTCTTACCAGAGACGGTGGATCCAGGAGATGATTCCCGAGATCTCGTATCCGAGGGCCTCGGAGCAGAATCTGTGAAAGTCAAGGATATTAGGATCTGAGGGCATCGGATCTGACTGAGACAAGACTGGGGTTGGATCAGAGGCACTAGGATCGGACAGTCTCGACTTTTTGGAGGAAGACCCCGGAGTAAGGAGTGCCTTCCTTTTGTGCTCTGTGGGTCCAGACTTGGCAGGGGACTGAGTCAAGGGATCCCCCTTGGGCCAACCACTTTTAACAGGAGCTTGTTTCGGCATTCAACCAAAGCCCTGGGGTTGAATGCGGCACAAATGTCACATTCAACCCCCAGGTGGTCGGCACCCAAACAATACAGGCATTCCTTATGCGAATCAGAGACCGGCATATTTTGACTGCACAAGGAGCACTTTTTAAAGCCAACTGGCTTATCAGACAAGGAGCAGTCAAAGGGAGAAGTCAAAAACAGAACCAGTACAACTAGCGAAGGTCAAAAAACAGAAAAAAAGGCCAACAGACACAACGTGCACCAAACACTAACCAACTACAAGGCTAACTACTAAACACACAACACTAAACAGCAGAAATAAAGGTTGCTCTGAAAATGGTGCCTCACATGATCTTCCTCCTACTCTACCAACAGAATTTTTTGGTAAACTAAGGAAGGCTACATCTTTGTTTATTTGGGCAGGATAAAAACTAAGTATCCTAAAATATAACAGCTCTTCCAGCAGGCACCGGGAGACAGAGTCCCAGACTTTGAGCTATTCAGTAATACAGTAACATTAAAACTCGCTCAGCGTTGAGCTCTAAAGACTATGAAAATAGGTGGAAATCTGGTATAATTTTAAAGTATATCAAGGAGAATGAGTTTTATGAGATGTCTAAAAGCAGGAGGCCTTGCTACCACCAATCTAACATCACCATCTGTTTTCTCCTCCTCGTCATACTCAAAACCCTCTCGCAATCATTATTATTACATCCCCTTTTCTCTGTCCCTAATTTTCTGCTGAATTTCCATCCCAAAATCCTCTCTCTAATTCACATGCTCAGTTTAGCTAAATGCATCTCCCA
Organism: Protopterus annectens; assembly: GCF_019279795.1. Lineage (NCBI taxonomy): Eukaryota > Metazoa > Chordata > Ceratodontiformes > Protopteridae > Protopterus > Protopterus annectens. The sequence continues at coordinate 544,558,546 of NC_056725.1, read as the reverse complement.
TAATACTGACATTTGCACCTTACATTTGTTAATATAGTCCAATACTCTGTTTTTTGTCCATACTTACAAACCTATTTACTTCCCATGTTAATTTTGACAAAAAAAAGCTATTCTGATAAAGTAATTACTTTCACATTTTATATATGACATTTTTCAAATACTTTTCCAACTTGCAGGTTGGAGGCACACACTGTTTGACAGTCTTATGTTTTATGAAATTAGTTTTCTCATACATATATATTTGAAACCAAGTAAAGTTTTCCAAGGTATTTGGCTTCAATAAAACACCCAAAAAACAGAAAAAAAGAAGTTATATACTCACCATAACGTTCCATCGGAGTAGTTGTACTTCATTTGTCTTCAACCTGTGGGAATACAGATCCGTATCGGATCAGAGTTGGCAAAGATTACTAGTATTAGCTCTGAGCTCCAGACTCCTCCCCTTACCCATAATACACCTCCTTTACCTTCCATCCCCAGATCAAGTTTGCTGAACTTACACTTATAACCCAACCTGATGACATACTTGTGATCTATACTTGCAGCCCGTAGGCTAAACATGCGCCAAAGGTCCGGGGAAAGGAGGGAGGGTTGGTTGAAGACAAATGAAGTACAACTACTCAGATGGAACGTTATAGTGAGTACATAACTTCTTTATCTGAAGTAGTTTATTTCATTTGATCTTCAACCTGTGGGACAGAGTCCCCAGCTACTAAACTCCTGGGTGGCCCTCATGGAAGGATATTCCAGAGCACCACGGAGCCAAAGGATGCTCTCCTTCTAGATGTCAAATCCAATTTATAATGGGAGATAAACATACGAGATGAGGACCAAGTAGCTGCCGAGCAAATATCATCCAAAGACACACTAGACCACAAAGCTGTAGATTTAGCCATGGACCTAGTGGAATGAGCTTTAACCTGACCTGGAGGAGACATGCCTTTGTAGACCTGATGCATGAAGAAATCCATCGAGCTATCGTGACCTTGGAAATAGGTTTGCCCAAAAAGGGTCGAAAGAACAAAACAATTGATCAGATTTACGAAATTTTTTTGTCCTGTGTAAACAGAATCGTAACAGTCTGTGAACATCCAATGTGTAGTTTGTATTCCATCTTGTTGGTAAAATTGGGAAAGAACACAGGCAAATTTATCATCTGATTGATATTGACTGGTGATGCCACCTTAGGAAGAAAGGATGGATTGGTTCGAAGGGAAACTCTATTTTTATCAAAAATCATGTACGGGAATTTTACGGACAAGGCCTGTAATTCCGAAACCCTCCTAGCAGAGGTAATAGCGACCAGAAAAGCTGTTTTCCACGATAGAATTTTTAGATCAACAGTAGCAGCAGGCTCGAAAGGCGGGGAGACCAGAGCTTGGAGGACCATAGTAAGGTCCCACGGGGGAACAGGATCTTTGACCGGGGGTGTAGCAAAAAAGTGCCTTTGATGAAGGCTTTACATAGCCTAGAAGATGCCAAGGATGCAGAATTCTCACCCATATGAAAATGAGAAATGGCAGCCAATTGAACTTTGACAGCAGAAGAACGAACTCTGTGCTGGAAAATATCAGCTAGGAAATCAAGAATAGCAGAAATAGGAGCCGTGAAAGGATCTAAACTCCTCCGAGAGGCCCAGAAGGAAAAACGTTTCCAATTGCTGCGATAAACATTTCTGGTTGAAGACTTATGAGCAGCTACAAAAATAGACTTAACTGAGAAGGAAAGTCCGGGAGTCCTACCAATCACGGGAACTGGAGCAGCCAAGCCGCGAGTTTTAAGCTGTCCATATTCGGATGAGCCGCCCCTGATGGGTGTGAAATCAGATCCTGAAAAGGATCTAGGATCCAAGGTGGGGCCAGAAGATGAGACCAAAGGAAGGGAAACCATACCTGGCAAGGCTAAAATGTGGCAATGAGGATCACCTTGCTCCCCTGTCGTCAAGCTTTCTGCAGAAACCTCGGGATGAGAGGGACTGGCAGGTAAGCATACAGAAGACCGGGAGGCCAAGCAGGAACAAGAGCGTCTCAGGGGGACTCCCCCAGCAGGGGGTTCCAAGCGAAAAACCTAATGCACTTCGCATTGGAAGGAGATGCGAAGAGATCGCAGCAAGGTTGACCCCACTCAGTGAAGATCTGTTCCACTATGGATGGATTCAGAGACCACTCATAACGCATCAGAATGGTCTGACTTAGCCTGTCCGCTAGAATGTTGGACAGTCCCGGAATGTGCGTTGCAATAAGAAAGAGACCGGTGGAGATCGCACATTCCCACAATCTCATGACCTTGCGACAAAGGGGATAAGATCTGATCCCTCCCTGTTTGTTGATATACCAGACTACCAACATGTTGTCTGACTGAATAGCAATCGTTCCCAGAGGAAGAAAGGCGTGTAGGGCCTGCAACGCTAGAAGGACCACCCTCATCTCTAGGAAACTGATATGCAAACTGGTCTCTATGGGGGACCACAGGCCTTGGACTGGCTTGCCCGAACAATGCCCCCCCACCCGAGATGGGAGGCATCTGTGGTCACTGTGGCTTAAGCCGGGGCTGGAACGAAGGGTCGTCCCTTCAAAATGTCCGAAGAGCTCATCCACCATATGTGGGATGACCGACACACTTGACTTAGGTGGATAAGATAAGTTAGTGGTAAATCCAACAGGGACCACTGAACCGCCAAAGTCCACTGAAGAATCCGCATGTGTAGTCGGGCACATGGAAGGAGAGTTATGGTCGCCGCCATCGAGCCTAAGGCCCTCAATACAGAGCCTGCTCTCGGGAGATGAGAATGGCAAATTAGGGAGACATGCATCCTGAGGTTTTGAACTCTCTCCGAAGTCAGGATCACTTTGCCCTGGAGTGCATCTATCCTGGCACCAATGTAGTCTATCACCTGTACAGGCTGTAGTAGAGATTTTGATGTGTTGATTGTGATACCCAAACTCAGGGCAAGTGTCATGAAGTAGTTCCTGGTTTGGGAAAGTAGATGCCTGGTGGGAGCAGTGAAGAGCCAATCGTCCAGGTACGGATAGACCTGAATCCCCTGAAGCCTCAGGTGAGCCACTACCACGGCCATCACTTTGGTAAACACCCTGGCAGCTGTGGTTAGACCAAAGGGTAGAGCTCGAAATTGGTAATGATTGGCCCCAAGCCGGAAGCAGAGGAATCTCCTCGAGCTTCTGTGCATTTTTATGTGATAGTAAGCATCCTGGAGATCTAACGAGCACATCCAGTCGCTCTCTTGCAGGTACGGCATGATGGACTGTAGTGTGACCATTCCAAACTTTTCTTTTGCCACTGACAGGTTCAGGGTACAGAGGTCTAGAATGGGCCTCAAGTCCCCTGTTTACTTTGGCACCAAAAAGAACCTGGAGTAGAAGCCCGATCCAGACTGATCTGGGGGGATGGCTTTGAAGGCTTGTTTTCCTAGCAGCTTGGAAATTTCCTGTGCTGCTACTTCCCTTTGCGTGAGTAGAACGTCCGGAAGGAGTTTGGCAGGTGTTGGAGAACCCACGAAGGGGAGAGAATATCCTCTGGATATGATTTGCAACACCCAGTGGTCCATTGTTATGGACTTCCATGCCGCTGGGTGCAAGGACAAATGTCCCCAGACTGCCTCCAGAGTACAGCAGTCAGGCAACCCCTCAGGGTTCCTGCCCGGGTCTGTCCGAGAAAGGTTCTGGAGACTCAAAGTTTCGCAGACCCCCTCGGCCTCTGGGCTGGTGTCCATTCTGTTCCCCTCTGCCTCTAGGGGAAGAAGAGCCCTGAGTGTTCCGGGAATACTGAGACTTCCAGAACCACATCTTCTTTTGCCCTCTCTGGTTCCGGAAAAAGGACCTTTGAGGGTTAGAGAAGCGAATCCCGATGGCAGATAGTGTCTTCCCGTCCTTCTCGCTCTGGACTAGTGTCTCCTTGACGGTCTTACCGTACTGAGTCGAGCCGTCATAAGGGGCATTGGCAAAGGACACCTTAAAAGGTTCGGTAAATTGCACAACCTGAGCCAGGCGTTACGCCTCATGGACAAGCTGGACCCAGCCACCCTAGCCGCTCCTTCCATTGCATGGGAGAGGAGTCACATGGACATATTCAATATTGCTCTCAAAGTGGCCATTTTCACAGAGAATAAAGCCTTATCCTCCTGCGACACGGACTTGGGTGGAGACTCCTCCAGCTCCATCACCAGGTCACGGAGTCTCGTGACATGGGCAAAGTAGTTCAGCACCCTTATTGAAAAGGTAGCTGAAGCATACACCTGCTTCCCTAGCAGGTCCATCATCCGAGACTCTCGGTCAGGAGAGTGGACCGAGGAACTTTCCTGAGATAGTTCCCTCTTCGTGGCTGCTGCTACCACCACGGCGTCCACTGGGGAGCCCTTGTTCCAGGAAGGCCTGTCTATAGAGGTACTCAAAACCTTATTGGGGCACTTGGGGACTGGCTCCATGGTATCAGGTTCCTTCCACGCCCACGAGGTGATCAAATCCACTAAAGGCTCTGTAGGGGGGACACCCAAGATGTAAATGGGCCCATGCAGAAGGCCTCCAGAAACACAGACTCATCAGAGGCGGCTTGGGGGCAGACCAACCTCCCCGCTGATGCAGGATTCTCCATGATGTCTCCAAATGAGACATCGTCGGGAGGTGACCTTGGGGAGCCCCCCTCATCTAAGTCTGTGTCCCCAGTTAGGGACTCAGGGGAGTTCAAGTGCCTCCTCTTACACGTATGCTTGCGAGGCACATCTCCCGTGAGGCTCTCCGGGGAGTGCTGCAAGCCATCTGTTCCTCTGGGGGAACCGTCTGGGGCCCTTTAGGCATGGGCTGTCCCTCTGGCAAGACAACAGGGACCGTAGACAGAGCAGACAGCGTCTGGGTGGAGCCTGAGGGGGTGGTCAGGGGCCTTGATCCGATGGAGAGGACACGTTCTACCACATCAAATGCCGAAGGAAAGCAGACCTTCTGTGAAGACAATAAAAAGGCTGGTCTCCCTGGGTCAGATGCAAGAATCAGAGCTGAACCCGAAGTGGCCAGAGTTCTGAGAGAGGGAACCTGGACCGACAAAGTTGAAGCTGATGGTAAAGGTTCCACTCCCTTGGATCAGGCATGCAGGCTCCGGCTCAGGGAGCAGCTCGGATCCAAACTGGTCAGATCCAAGATGCTCCAGGCAGCTGCCGGCGTCAAGGACGTGAGAACCATCAGTGCCGATGCTCCAACCAAGGGCAACCTAGAATCCGATAACTTAAAAGCCAAAGATCGGATCAGGGAAGGAGTAATCGGCTGAAAAAAGGGAAGCGAGCAAGACCCCCATCTGGATCGGTGTACGGATAAAGCCCCTCATCTTATCCAAATCCATGTCCGAGAGAGAACGATTCGATCAAGACAAGGCCACAGACTCCGACCTGGCCTGTCGGGGAGCTGAGGCCCAGGAAACTGGGTGTGCCTCCTCCGGCTCTGGGGAGAATCTCGGAGACCGGAGCCGAGCAGACTTGCTTGGTGACGAGAGGTCCGAAGACCTCTTCGTCTTCTCTTTCGTCCTCGACTCTCTCCCCCGTTCTCTACCCCTCCTCTGCTCCGCTACCACAGGCTTAGAGGCGGGAGTTTGAGTCCCAGCCTGGGAGGGAGGGGAGGCCAGAGGCAGAGAAGCCAGTCACGGCAGCCGCAGTGACTGAAGCCGAGAATGAGGAGGCAGGGTCAGTGGCAAGAAGAAGCCCCTTAGGGCCAACTTGGCCTTTCTGTCCTTCAAAGCTTGGGGGTTGAACCCTGCACAAATGGAACAGTCAACATTGAGGGGGGGTCACACCTAAACACAATACACACAGAGTATGGCAATCTGCTGGGGACAGCTTATGGCCACACACTGTGCATCGCTTAAAAATAAGCTTTTCAGCCATATCAATGAAGAAAGAAGAAAGAGAAGAAACAAACAAAAACTTTCTTCCTAAAGATTTAACACAAACCCACTCACCACACTAGTTGACTAAAAAGGGGGGGACACCACAGACAAACTACACTAACTAACAACTACTGCAAGCCTACGCATGATGCCAAAGTGATGGGAGGGGAGAAAGGGTACTTAAACTAATCTAAAATGGCTAATTTAACAAAAATTTTTTTGAAAACTTACAGTCATAAAACACCCTGCTAGCTGGAGCTCTAGAGACACGACGTTTCACAAATCACGGCAAATGAAATCTGGGGATGGAAGGCAAGGGAGTTGTATTATGGGTAAGGGGAGGAGTCTGGAGCTCGGAGCTGATGCTAGTAATCTTTGTCAGCTAAGATCCAATACGGATCCGTATTCCCACAGGTTGAAGATCTGAAGTAAACTACTTCAGATAATACATGTTTAAACCTTCCAACCCATTTTAATTCACAGGAAACACACAACCCTATACACACTTTCTAAAAATGCATTCTTTCAATAGATATTGTTGTCTCAAACTGACAGCTGCACCCACAGACATTACCTATTCTAAAATTAGGATCATGTTAAAGCCTTAGGATTATACATTTTAAACTGCATGTTAAAGCCTTAGGATTAAACATGTTAAACGGCATGTTAAAGCCCGAGTACCCACTTACACAGACTGCTACCTGCACTCATCTCTATTCCTCTAGTAGATATGAAAACAGACCTGAATGCTTTCCGGTAAAATTTCAGTTTTGCCTTTCAGGGAAAATTCACTGGTATCCCTAAAATAAATAAACTGTGTACTGTCATACTTAATTGCATTAAGGTGGCCTAATGGTTAAGGTGTTTGCCTTACAAACACAAGGTGCAGGGTTTGATCCTCAGAAGGGATAATTGGCTAGGCTTGCAATGGCTCGCAAGGGCAGTTAACGTAGTACTAAACTACGAACTATGAACATACTAAGCCTGCTAAGGAGGCAAACAATTGCATAACTATTAATTTCCCACAGCTTTAAACTTAATTTTTCAGTGAACTGCCTGCCAATTTCCCTTTAAAAGGTAATTAGACTACACCTTTAACATTTCACACAAAACACACTGTTCAGACTTTTTATGATTAACTGTTTGTACCTGCAGATTCCTCATCTCCAACTAAAAACATTTGTCAATGGAAAAAAAAACAGCAAGCAGATGCTGCTGGCTCAAATGGAGGTTTGGATAGCACTTAACACAAAATTTAAGCCCCATGGAGGAGATGGATCGTTTCTAGGAGGTTGCAAATGGAAGGTACCTTTTAGAAAGGCTTTACATAATCTATGAGAAGCTAGACTGGAGTCCTGAAAACCAATGTGGAAGGAGGAAATAGCTGGGAAATGTACCTTGATAGTGGAAAAGCTGGATCCAGAAGAAAATAAAAAGGATAAAAAATGTACATCATCACATACAGATGCCAAAAAGGGTTATACAGTCCAAGATTCCACCCATGCAACAATTCTTTTCCACTTAATTCAATACACTCTATGCATAGAAGATTTCTCGGAACCTGTGAGGACAGACTAAATTGTTAGAAAGAGATGTATTCCATGCCAAGATTAGACCTGGAGAAACCAAACGGTTATTTTCAGGTTGAAAATTTCCAGGTCAGGATCTCGGGATGGGTGAGTGACAAGATCTGGCAATGAGCTGAGCAGCCAAGGGGGGGGGGGGCTCCTACAAATAAGGTTTGAGGAAAGGGAACCATATCTGTCTGGGCAAAAACAGGGTATGACGACTGTGACCATGCACCGAAAGGCTTTCTGTATGAAATTAACACTGGGGACCAACAATGAAACAGGGTATCCCTAAGGTTCTGTCCCTGATGAGGGAGAATGGCAAAATAACTGCTGCACTTCATATTCTGGGGGGTTACAAACAGATCACAGCAGAGTTTGCCCCAGCAACTGTAAATCTCCTCTGCAACTGCAGGATTTAGGGACCTCTCATGAGGCAACCGAAGATTCCTGCTAAGCTTGTCCACTAGATCACTGAATCTTCTAGGGATGTGTATTGCACTCAGGAATCGATAAGAGGTCATCGCCCTCTGCCACAATCTCATGGCCTTGTGACAAAGCGGATAGGATCTTGTTTCCCCTTGGCTGTTTATGTACCAGGCTACTGTCATATTGTCCGTCTCAATGTTTATCACTTCCACATGAAGATAGTCCCTGAAATTCCCACAACAGGAGAAGGGCCGCCCTCATCTACAGGACATTTATGTGAAGAAAAGCCTCTAAAAGCCTGCCAAAAACCTTGGACCATTCTCCCCTCACAATGCCCCATCACCACCACCCAAGAAGGAGTGGAGACATCTCTGGTTACAGTTGTTACTGGGAGGGAAACATGGAAAGGTCTCCCTGCTCATATCGGAGGAGAACAGCGCCACTAGTTTAGATGAGTTCTGCACAACTAAGTTGGCCTAATAGGTTAAGATGGAGAATCGTACATCTGAGACCACTGTTGACTAAATTAACCATGGCAAAATTCTCATATGGTGCTGAGCAAACTGTAGCACTAGAACTGAAGATGCCATGAGACCTAAAACTCTCAAGATTAACCTTGCTGGATGGCAATTGAACTCCAGCAGATAGAATAGTTGCGTAAAATCTTACCATAACCATAGATATCCTTCTCTTCTATATACTGCAGTACCCATAAATAGAAGTTTTATACTCACCATAACGTTCCATCTGAGTAGTTGTACTTCATTTGTCTTCAAACTGGGGGTTTACAGATCTGAGATGGCCGCATCATTAGCATCTGATCTGAGCTCCAACTCCTCCCCTTACCCATAATGCTCCCGTCTCCTTCCATCCCTCAGATTGAGTTTGCTGCTCCATAAAACATAAGCCCGACCCAATGAGACCTTACCACTAAAGGCTCCCCAATATCCCTAAGCCAAGCAGAGCAAGAAGAGCTGCTATCATGTGCACCTCCTGAATACAAGGTTAGAGCAACAGTGACAAGGTCAGGAGGAAGAAGGGGGGATGGTTGAAGACAAATGAAGTACAACTACTCAGATGGACGTTATGGTGAGTACATAACTTCTTTATCTGAAGTAGTTGACTTCATTTGATCTTCAACCTGTGGGACAGAGTCCCCAGCTACTAACATCTGGGTGGCCCTCATGAAGAATATTCCGGAGCACCGCGGAGCCAAAAGATGCCTTACTCTGGGATACGTCTAATTTGTAATGTGAAATGAAGGTATGAGAAGAGGACAAAGTAACTGCAGAACAAATCATCCAGCGACACCCTGGACCAAAAAGCCACTGAAGTGGCCATGGACCTGGTGGAATGTGCTTTAACCTGACCCGGAGGGGAAATGCCTTTGTCAGAGTAAGCCTGAATGATACACTGGGAAATCCAACGAATAATGGTTACTTTGGCAATTGGCTTTCCTAAGAAGGATTTTGAATAAGAAACAAATAACTGGTCAGATTTGCCAAAGGACTTCTTCCTGTGCAGATAAAATCTCAATTGTCTGTGTACATCCAACAAGTGTAATTTATATTCACCCTTGATCTGAAAGTTAGGAAAGAAAACGGGAAGATTAATAGTTTGATTAATGTTGGCTTATGACGCCACCTTAGGAAGAAAGGACGGATTAGTGCGCATGGTGACCCTATCATTATGGAAAATCATGTATGGAACCTTGATAGATAGTGCCTGAAGTTCTGAAACTCTCCTAGCAGATGTATTAGCAACCAAAAAGGCAGTCTTCCAGGACAGGTACTGCAAGTCTATCGAGGCTGCGGGCTGAAAGGGAGGAGACACTAAAGCTTGTAATACAAAAGTGAGATCCCACGGGGGCGTAGGATCATTCACCGGAGGCCTTAAAAGAAAGGAACCCTTAAGGAAGGTCTTGCAAAGTCTAGTCCCCACATGGAAATTAGAAATAGCAGACAGGTGTACCTTAACGTAGAATAGTTGGCATCTTGTTGTAAAATCCCGGCCAAGAACTTTAAGACTGCTGAGATGGGACCTGTAAAGGGATCTAAATCCCATTGAGAAACCCATATAGAGAATAGTTTCCACTTACTACAATACAGTCTGTGAGTGGAAGATTTGTGAGCTGCTACCAAAATGTTTTTCACCAGAGAGTGTAAACTAGGAGTCCTAATTATCAAGGGAACTGGAGCAGCCAAGCTGTGAGCTTCAGGTTGTCCAGATCTAGGTGAGGGATCCCCGAGGGGTGAGAAATGAGACCTGGAACCAGATTCAGGATCCATGGTGGAACAACTAGGTGAGACCAAAGGGAGGGGAACCAGACTTGACGAGGTTAAAATGAGGCAAGGAGGATTACTGCATTCCCCAGCCTGCGAGCTTTCTGTAGAAATTTCAAAATGAGAGGTAACGGAGGGTAAGCATAAAGAAGATGGGGGGGGGGGTCAAGCATGTACCAGAGCATCTCTGTGGTCTTCCCCCTGAGGGGGGTTCAGAGAGAAGAACTAGCTGCATTTCGCATTGGATGGAGATGCGAAGAGAACACAGTAAGGCCGACCCCACTTGAGAAAGATCTCCTCCGCTACTGAAGGGTTCAGAGACCACTCGTAAGGCATCAGAATAGTCCTGCTGAGCCTGTCCACTACAATGTTGAACCATCCCAGAAAGTGCGTTGCAACTAGAAAATGGCCCATGGAAATCACCCATTCCCACACTCTCATGGCTTCTCAACAAAGGGGGTAAGATCTGGTTCCTCCTTGTTTGTTGATATACCAGACTGCTGACATGTTGTCCATCTGTATCACAACAGTCCTTAGAGGAAGATGGGCATGGAGAGCTTGCAACGCTAGGAGCACCACCCTCATCCTCCAGGATGTTGATATGCAAACTGGTCTTGGAAGGGGACCACGTGCCTTGGACACTTTTTCCCAAACAATGCCCACCCACCCCAGCTGGGAGACATCCGTGGTCACTATGGCTTTGGGAAGGGCCAGAAGAAAGGGACGTCCTCTAACAAGATCCGGGGAAAAAACCCACCATTGAAGAGAGTCCCTGCAAACCTGAGAGATCCGGACTGGATGAGAAAGAGGGAAATCTAATCGGGACCATTGTACTGCCAGTGTCTACTAAAGAATTCGCATGCGAAGGCGAGCAAGGGGTAAGACAGTGATTGTGGCCGCCATGGACCCCAGTGCTTGTAGAACAGCCTCTACTGTAGGAAGATGAGTTTGGAAAATGTACAAGACATGAACTCTGAGATTGTGCACCCTTTCTGGGGTGATGTAAACTTTCATCTGGTTAATATCCAGCCGAGCCCCAATGAACTCTAGAGCCTAAACCAGAATCAGGGATGATTTGTTGATATTGATGGTGATGCCCAAACTGTTCGCTAATAAGAGGAAATAATCCCTGGCTCGGCAAAGTAGAAGCTTGTTGGGGGCCGCAAAGAGCCAATCGTCCAGGTAAGGATAGACCTGAATTCCCTGAAGCCTCAGGTGAGCGCTACAACTGCCATCACTTTGGTGAACACCCTGGGGTCTGTGGTGAGACCAAAGGGGAGGGCTATGAACTGATGATGACTGGCTTCCCAGCCGGAAGTGGAGAAACATGTGGGAGTGCCTGTCCATCTTGATACGGTGGTAAATGTCCTGAAGGTCGATTGAGCACATCCAATCTTTTTTCTGCAGGTAAGGCAGAACAGACAGAAGAATGACCATCCGGAATTTCTCCTTGGCTATTGACAGGTTCAAGGTGGATAGATCCAGAATGGGTCTTAGGTCCCCCTTTTTCTTTTGACACGAAAAAGAACCGAATAAATGCCTGATCTGGATTGGTCTGGGGGGATGGGTTGGATGACTCGCTTTCTTAGCAGCTGGTCTATTTTTCCCTTTGCATGGGTGGAACGTCTGGGAGGCACTGTGGGGGGAGAGGTGTATTGGTGAATGGGATGAAGTAACCTCTGGATATGATATGCAATGCCCAACGGTCTGTCATGGACTCCCATGCCACTGGGTGTAGTGAAAAGCAACCCCCTACTGCCTCCAGAAATGAGCAGTTGGGCAGCCCCTCAGGGCTGCTGTGCGGGTCTGTCTGATAAGGGTTCCTGAGACCCGGAATTCCTCGGACCCCCTCTGCCTCTTGAGCGGCGTCTGTCATAGCCCCCTCTGCCTCTGTGGGTAGGTGAGTCCTGAGTGTCCCAGGAGGACTGAGATTTCCGGGACCACATCATCTTTGTTCCTCACTGACTCCTTGAAAAGGATCGTTGAGGGGCCGAGAAGCGGATCCCGACAGCAGACAGTGTCTTCCTGTTCTTCTCACTCTGAACCAAGATGTCATGAACTGTTTTCCCAAACAGGGAAGAACCATCGTATGGGGCATTCGCAAATGATGTTTTGAAGGGTTCTGAGAATTCACACAGCCGGAGGCAGGTGTGGTGCTTCATGGCAACTCCGGAACTGGCTGTCCAAATGGCTCCCTCCATAGCATAGGAGAGAAGATGCATGGACGTGTTTGCTACAGCTTTTAGAGTGGCCATCTCTGCAGAAAACAGCTTCTTGCTTTCCGACGATATGGGCTCTAGGGACAACTAGGCAAACCTCCTTTACTATGTGTCGCTGCAGTGAGATGACGTGTGCCATGTAGTTCAGCGCCCTTACAGAAAAGATTGCTGAAGCATACACCCCCGCTTCCCTAGACGGTCGATGGGTCCTGGACACCCGGGTCAGGAGAATGGACCATAGAGCTCTCTTGCGCAAGCTCTTTTTTGGTGGAGGTGGCCACCACCATGGCATCCACAGGAGACCCCTTGCTCCATTAGTCCTGTCTGACGGAGGGCTTAACACTTTATCGGGATGTCTGGGAATGGGCTGTCCGTCTCCTTCCACGCCCAAGATGTAATGAGGTCCACAAGTGGATCTGAGGCAGAGGACACCCAGGAAGTAGATAGGACTGTGCCGAATGCCTCTAGGAACACTGACTCATCAGAGGTTGGTTATTGGGCGGACCACACTCCCTCTGGCGAAGGAGTTCCATGATGTCCCCAAAGAAGACATCCTCGGGGGGGAGTGATCGGGGGGAACCTTCCCCTTCCTCCAAGTTAGTTTCTTTGGTGAGGGACTCAGGAGAGGAGTCCAGGTGCCTCCTTTTGCACAACCGTTTGTGAGGAACCTCCACAGTGGGACACTCTGGGAGGAGCTCGCAAACCTCTTGCTGCTCCCATGGGTTGGCTTCCTGAAGCAAGCTCTGCACAGGCTGTCCCCTAAGATGGCAGGAAGGTCAGGGTTGTACCCAAAGCAGAGGGAGTCGGGGCAGAACCCGAGGATGAGATGGTCAGGGGTGTCGAAGGGCTCGAGAGAACCCTCTACACCAAGAAGGCCAATGGAGAATGGACATCCTGAGAGGTGGGAAAGGGAGCCATTCCCATCAGACCCAACCGGGGAGTCAGATGGCTGTGCTCCAACAAGCTTGGCACAGACCGCATCCCCTCGGATCCGACACAGAGGCTACAGCTCCAAGAGCTCAGATCTGATCAGGTCGGATCCGATGCACTCAAGGCAATGTCCGGCATCGAGGTACAAAGTACCATAGGTGCCAAACCCCATGACCCCAAAATCCTCAGATTCACAGACTCCAAACTGATGGTCAGATCAAAGGAATTATAGGGGTAAAGAAAGGCTGAGAGCTCCCCGCTCTGGAGGGAGTGGGGGTTGTCAAGACTCTCATCTGGATCTGGGTGCAGATGAACTTCCGCATCATCCTGTCCACCTCTGCCTTGCTAAGGCTACGGGTGGATCGAGAGGAGGAAGCAACTGAAATCGGTCAGGAGTGCCGATGAGGGGAAGCTCTGGATGGTGGTCTAGATGCCTCTGCCTCTGGTGAGAACCTAGGTGATCGGAGCCAAGACGTACTAGGCCTAGGAGGGGGTCTTGATTTTGCATGAGGTCCCGCCGGGCACAAGCAGTCCGGACACCATTTCCTGGGTTTGTTCTTTCTGAGCTTCTCTCCTTCTCCAGAGCTCATGGCGGGAATTTGAGTACCAGAGGCCTGGGAAGGAGAAGAAGCAGAAGTAGTAGTGGCCGAAGGCGTGGTTACGGGGATGGCCATCCCCGATGAGGAAAGCAGACCCTTCATCACTAGCTTAGCCTTACTGTCCTTGACAGCCAGAGTGTCGAAGCCCACACAAACAGGAAAGGAGGTAAGCAAATGTGCCGCGCCCAAACACACTAAACACAGAGTGGAGCCATCGGCTGGGGAGAGCTTTTGGCCACACACTGTCCCCTTCCTAAAAACTGGCTTGGGAGTCTCAGCCATAATAGGAAACAAGCAGCGCACACACACACACACACACACACACACACACACACACACACACACACACACACACACACACACACACACACACACACACTCACAGCAAGGAGGGAGAGGCCAAGGGAGAAAGAAAGTACAGTTGTGTACACTTACCATAAATGTAGATGTTCGAGTGTATTCACTGTTGCAGTCATTACATTTGGGGTAATCTGCTGGCAGGTTGCACTCAGTCGGCCTGAATAACAAAGTCTGGGTCCTGCTTCTGTTGCTGTCTCCTCTTCCATGATGTCAAGTCGTCAGGGGTATAAAATATGCAGCCGACACCATCTGAATCAGTTTTACTTGCCCCAGATGTCAGCTGCCCCCCAAATGGGGAGCAAAAATATATATAAATAAACTGTAAATATATAAATGCACCTTAGAAACATAAAATTTACCTTCAACTAAAAGCAAATACACCACAAAGGCTTTTGAGTATAGTGAAGGAAAGAAAAGGTATAGAATGGAGGATGGCGGGTGGGTAACCTGGACCGCAACAGTGAATACACTCGAACATCTACATTTATGGTAAGTGTACACAACTGTACTATGTTCTTCGTGTTTCACTGTTGCAGTCATTACATTTGGGTGGAATCCCAAAGCTATGGATGGGAGGATGGAACTAAACAGCATTAGGAGCAGCTATAAAGCCCTGCAGGACTGCAGTGGCAAAGCCTGCCCTGGATTTAGAGAAGAGAGGTAAATGATAATGCTTTGTGAACGTATGAACAGAGCTCCAAGTAGCAGCTTCTAGAATGTCTTCGCTTGGGACCCCGCTGAGAAAAGCTGCTGAAGTAGAGGCAGCCCTGGTGGAATGGGATCGGATCCCCTTGGGCACAGGTTTACCATGGTGCAAATAGCAGAAACAATTGCAGTGGCTTATCCATTTAGAAATAGTCTGCTTTGATATAGCCTTCCCCTCTGATCTGAACGCTACCAGTAGTTGCTCAGACTTTCTTACAGATTTTGTCTTGTTTAAGTAGAATCTTAGTTGTCTGTGTACATCCAATGAATGGACAATCTGCTCCCCCTTCTTCTGCGGATTTGGGAAAAATGTTGGCAGGTGAATGGTCTGGTTAAGAGCCACATTGGACACCATCTTAGGCATAAAAGAAGGATTGGTCCTGAGGGCCACTCTGTTGGGGTAAAATATAATGAAAAGCTCCACTGTCATGAGAGCCTGTAGTTCTGAAACCCTTCTTGCTGAAGTGACTGCCAAAAGAAAAGCTGTCTTCCAAGATAGAAATTTTATATCCACAGTAGCTGCTGGTTCAAAAGGAGGCAAGGTGAGTTTTTTCCAGCACAAAATTGAGGTCCCATGCAGGAGTTGGTGTTCTCCTGGGAGGCCTTAAATTTTTGGACCCTCTGAGATACTGTTTAAGCAGTGGATGAGAAAAGAGGGGAGGCTCTGTGTTGTAATGAGCCGAGATGGCAGAGGCATGGATTTTTATAGAAGAAAAAGATAGGCCCTTGTCAAGCATCTCAGTTTAGTATTGTAAAATCTGAGGAATATTGGTATTGTAAAATCTGAGGAATATTGGGCTTTGCTGTGTCTGTTCCTTGTGCTTGGTTCCAAGCACAGAATCTCTTCCATTTATCAGCATAAGATTTTCTAATACTACGCCTTCTGGCTTCCAAAATGACATCCATCACAGGTTTACTGAGAGATGTGGTTTGAATAATTAGCCATGCTGCAAGATTCAGAGTTTGGAGCTGAGTGTGCAGAACTTGATAGTTCGGCTGAGACAGTAGATGAGGTATTTGAGGCAAGTACCACAGAGGAAGGTGTGACATATTCCTTAGAAGAGGGTACCAGTGTTGGTAAGGCCAGTCAGGAGCAATTAGGATCATTTTTGGTTTTTCCTGTCTGACTTTTAGTAAGACCTTGGAGAGTAGAGGCAGGGGGGGGAAGGCATAGACTGATGTTTTTTTTCCAGCTGAAGGATAGAGCTTCCACTTTCCATGCTTTTTTGTGATGAGTTCTTGTGCAGAATTTGTCCAACTGATAGTTTTGGGGAGAGACAAATAGATCTATGTCTGGGCTCCCCCATTTCTGTGTTAACATGCTAAGGATTTGTGGATCCAGTTTTCATTCGAGCAGGTCCATAAGATTTCTACTTAGGTAATCTGCCAGAGTATTTTGCTTTCCTGGCAGGAATTGAGCTTGAAGATGTATTTGGTAAGTCAAGGCTGTGTTCCACAAAGCCATGGCTAGTCTGCAAAGGGGATAGGAATGGGTACCCCCCTGCTTGTTTATGTACCACATAACTGTGGTGTTGTCCTTCTTTATCAGTAGTTGTCCTGGATGAACTAAGTCCTTGAAGGCTGTCAGAGCATTCTGAACAGCTAGCATTTCTTTCTGGTTGATATGCAGATGCATTTGGTTTGGTCTCCATTTGCCCTGAATGCATCTCCCTGCCAGGTGGGCCCCCCAACCATTGTCTGATCCATCTGTAGTTAGGGTTTGGGTGGCAGGGGGTAGAGTGAATGACAGTCCCTTGTTTTGATGACATGTCTCTGCCCAAAAAAGAAACTCCTGTTGTAAGCAGGGAATGAGAGGAATCATTGTTTCCAGGCTGTGACAATGTTGACTCCATAAACGTTTTAGGTACCATTGAAGTTTCCTCATATGCAGTCTCACATATGGAATTAGTAGAATGTAGGATGCCATGAATCCCAAAGCCTGCAGAATTTGTCTTGCAGATAACTGGGTTTTTGTTGTCATTTGTTTGAAGTATGTTGTTAATTACATTTGTTTGTCTGGCGTGAGGTAAGCCATCTGGGCAGTTGTATTCAAGCTTGCACCCAGGAATGTAATTATTTGAGAGGGTACCAGTTGTGATTTCTTTTCGTTTATGGTGTACCCTAGGCATGCTAGAAGCCTTTTTACAAATGCCAGATGTTCAAGAAGAGTGTCCTTGCCCTTTGCTTGAATGATACAATCACCGAGATAAGGATAGATTTGTATGCTTCTTTGTCTGCAGAATGCAATTACTGGTGCCAGGCACTTTGTAAACACCCTGGGTGCAGTAGATAAGCCAAAGGGCAGTGCAGAGAATTGGTAATGCAAAAAACCTGCTTTGAAGCGGAGGTATCTTCTGCGTGATTCCCTTATTGGGATATGCAGGTATGCCTCTTTTAAGTCTAGAGTTACTAACCCAGCATTCTTGCCTAGCATAGGCAGTAGCTGTTGTAAAGTCAGCATTTTGAATTTTGGAATGCCCAGGAACGTGTTCAGAATCGGTAAGTCCAGTATTGGACACCATGAATTGACTTTTCTGGGTACCAGGAAAAGTCTTGAATAAAATCCTTGTCCTTTTTCCTTGTCTGGTACCGGTTGAATAGCCCCCATATCCATGAGGGACATGACTTGTTTCTAGGCCTCTGCCCACTGGTTTTGTGGCAGATCTGGCCATCCGTTTGGAATTGGCAAAGTATGGAAATTAAATCTGTACCCCTGGGATACTATGTTTAATACCCACTTGTCCTGGGTAATTAACTGCCAATTTTGAGCATGAAGTGCTAGTCCCCCCCCCCCCCAAGGGGGCTGCCAAAAGATAAGTGCTTGGAGGTGGTAGAGGAAAGTCATTAAGACTGCTTATTGTAGGGTTGTGCTTTGTTTCCTCCAGATTTGGAGGTGGAGGCACCCCATTGCTTTGACCTGTAAGAACCCTGTTATTGATATCTGGAGCATTTTGAGCACCTGGGTTTGACCGGAGTGGCTCTGTTGGACACAGGAAAGGACCAATTTTTAGTAGGTCAGTGCCTACTGAACCTGGGTGGCTGCACTTGCAAGAAATATTTTACAGTTTGCATAAATTTAGCTTTGTCTTCCATTTTCTTTAAAACCTCTTCTGTCTTATTACCAGAGTATCATGCTGCAAAGGGGCATCCAACAATTTAGCTTTAACATGATCAGGCAGATTTTGCTCCTTAAGCCAGGCATGCCTTCTAATCACAGATCCAGTAACGGCGGCCCTACAAGAGGCCTCCAAGGAATCAAAACCACATTGCAAAGTATGCTTTCCAACCTGTTCTGCTGAATGCAATAAATCCTGTAACTCTTTATTTTCCACACAATCAGAAATAAACATCATTTTCTGTTTCAGTAAGCCCATGACATGCTGTTGATATTTAAGCATATGAAACTGGCAGTTTAAGGCCAAGGTTGCAGACGTATAAACCTTCTACCCCCATCTATCCAGCGCCCTGGAATATCTATCAGAAGGGGTAAGATTTTTGGCTGTAGAAGCCTTTACACCCTTGGGACCCTGAGAAATAGTCTCAGGATCAGCAGCAGGATTTTTGAAAAGAAATTTGTGGGAGTCAGGAACCCTGTAATATCTGTCTGGCTTGCTAGGAGCTGGAGGCAGGGAATCAGTTGCCAAGCTTGATTCCGAGAACACAATCAACAATGTCTAATACAGGAGGTATTGCCAAAGGCCTATGCTGAGGAAGAAGGAAATCCCTAAGCCTCTTTTTTGATTCAGAGAAGTCCGGACTCTCCCAGTGAAAATGTTCCCTTAAAGTATGCAAAGTCTCTCCAAAAGAGTAATCCTCAGGAGGAGATGCAGATGGGATGGATTCCTCTGCATCAGAATCCTCATAAGGTGGAACAGAAAATTCCTGATCAGAAGAAATGGAAACCTGATCTGAAGACTCATAATCAGTGCCTTGCCTAGGCCTCTTAGCAGGGGGCGGGGGTTGAGAACCCCTGATCAAGGTAATTAAACCCTCAGCCATTTTGATCATCTGTTTTTTTAGAAAAAGGGGCCTGAGCACGTGGCTCATGCGTCGGTTTTTTAGACATAAAGTTGTTTTTGACCTTGTTTTTGATGCTGGCATCGGTTTAATATAAAAATGTTGAGGCCTGAAAACACCCTCAGAAGCCGGTGCCTGCTCAGCGGCTCCTGACCCATCCAAGGGAGAGACATTTGCGGGTTCAATACTTTGTGAAACTCGCGGCATACCGGACTCCGAATGGGTCTCGGTAGAGGCCTGCAACTCAAAAGAAGCAGGTATCAGGGGCTGCAAAAGCACCTCACTGAGTACCGGCGACGGAAGAGTTTGACAAACTACCTTTCATGAGCTCAGACAGGTAAGACAGGAACAATGGTGGATTCACCGATAGTGGTTGACGTTTGTTTTTTTAGACACCAGAAAGAAAACCTTTTCCATTTGAATAAGCAAAATTTTCTGGTAGTGAGTTTTCTGGCCCCCTGCAGAACTTGTAGCAAGTCCTCAGTGTACACGTGTCTAAAGGGGATCACAGCCCTATCACCCATAGAGCTAGAGTTAGGGTAGAGATTTGAGGGTGCATTAGAGTCCCCTTTTCCTGTGTGAGAAGGTCCATCCTATGGGGTAACTTGTGGTGATTGCCCTTGGCTAGCTGATGAAGAAGAGGGAACGTATGCTGTCTTGCCCAAAAGGGAGTCACCAGCAAGATTTGTGGTTGTTCTTCCTGAATTTTCAGCAGAACTTTCTGGATGAGAGTGAAAGGGGGAATTCCTACACAAACATCCCCTTCCATGGAAAGGAAAAAGCATCTACCCTCCATGTTCCTGGGTTTAGGACCATGAAGCAGTATTTGCGAAGTTGTCTGTTCATGGGAGAGGCAACAGATCCACTTGTGGAGTACCCCCTCGATAGACCAGGTCCAGGAATACATCTCTGTTTAAAATCCATGTGTGGGAATGGGTCAAAGACCTGCTTAATGAATCTGCCATCACATTCTGGGCTGATGGAATGTACACAGCCTGCAGGGAAACCTGACTGAGCTAAGCAATCTCCCAGGCATGCAGGGTCAATCTACAAAGGAGGTAGGATTTTGTTCCTCCCTGCTTGTTGATGTACCAGAGGGCTGTGGTGTTGTCTGTGAACCATCTCAACACTCCTGTTTGGATTTTGCCTTCGAAGATTTTTAGGGCAAAAATCAGTCTCCTCATTTCTTTGATGCTGATATGCTCCTTTGACTGGAGCAGAGTACAAACATCTCTCACCCTTCAATGCTCTTGAGTTGAACCCCAACCCATGTCTGACACATCTATGTACAGATCCTTGTTGGGGGAGGAAGGTTGGAGGGGAAGGCCTGGGTTTTTTGTAACCTGTGCTATCCATCACTGTAACTCCCTTGTTAAACAGGGTAAGAGTGGAATTACATACTCCAAAGGGTGAAAGTGTTGCTTCCAGACTGTCCTAAGAAACCACTAAAACTTCCTCATGTGTAGCCTTGCCAAGGGGTTCATGGGAATGGTGGAGGCCATATAACCCAAGAGTCGAAGTAACTCTCTGGCCATGAGGGATTGAAGTGGGATAAATTCCCTGAAAGCAAGTGGTGAGGGACAGTATTTTTTCTGGAGGTAGGCAAGCCATCATTGGAACAGAGATAATTCTGCATCCTAGGAAGACATGGTCCTGGGAAAAGGTCAGAGAAGATTTCTGAAGATTTAAGGTGAACCCAAAACTTCTCAGGAGGGACTCTGTGAAGTGCAGGTGCTCCTGCACCTCAGGGGGGGTTGAAGTCTGGATGAGAAAATCATCCAAGCAGGGGAAAATGTGCATCCCCTGTAGGCTGCAGAAGGCTATGACAGGGGCTTAACATTTTGTGAATACTCTGGGGGCTGTAGATAGACCAAATGGCAGAGCACAGAACTGAGAATGAGAAGAATCCACAGAAAAATGCAGGTATTTCCTGAAACGGGATGAAAAGGAATCTGGAGATAGGCATCTTTTATGTCTAAAGATATCATGTATGCCTGAAGTAGAATCAGTGGAAGGAGAGCAGGAAGATTTAGCATCCGAAAGGAAGGGACCTGTAGAAAGGTGTTCAGATGAGACACATCTAAGACAGGTCTCCATGGACCTTCTTTCCTGGGGACCAGAACATTCTTGAATAAAACCCTTTGGTCATACATTCTGGAGGCACCTCTTGGATGGTACACTGGGAAAGCAGGGATCGCAGGACAGGAGGGAAAATTTAATTTGGTCCCGAGGAGGATGAGGAATACCTTTGAAGGGTGGCAGGGATTCCCAAACCATGAAGTAACCATATTTGATAATTGAGAGGACTTAACAGTCCGGGGTTATCAGTTTCCAAGCTGGGAAGGATAAGGATAGGCAAAGAGAGAGAGAGAGATTGGGGCTTAGGGCCTAGTAGTCACAGGCTACCAGGCTTTGCCTGAAAGGACTGTTTTTGAGGAGGAGTGAAAGGGGAAGATCTCGCAGGAACCTGCTTTCTGGTATGCTTCCCCCCCCCCCCCCTGGGAGTGTGGGTTCTTGGAGGTATTTCTTACAAAGGAAAGTCCTAGCTGTATAATCTCTCTGGAAATGGGGAACAGGAGAAAAAAATGTGTTTAAGATCCTGTAACTCCTTCCCCTTTTCCTGGAGAGCTTTGAAAAGCTCTACAGCAGCAGAGCCAAAGATGGCTTTGTTGTCTAAAGGGGCATCCATAAGTTTGGCTTTAATATCATCTGGGAGGGGTTGCAACCTAAGCCAGGAATACCTCTTTAAGACAGATCCTGATGCTGCTGCCCAGGCAAATGCCTCCACAGCATCATAACTGCACTTTATGGGCTGCCTAGTGACCTGGCTAGAAGACTTTGGAATGCTAGATATTTTAGCCTTGTTAGGGATATCTGGAAGTTCTGAAATGAGCTTGGTAGCATCTGCCATGAGAGCCAGACAGTATTTTGCCATACGGGTTTGGTAATTCATTTCTCTAAAAGCCAGATTAGCAGATGTTTAAACGTTTTTTTGCCTAGCCTCTCCATAATTGTACTCTCTTTATCAGAGGGAAATAAGGAAGTGGGTGGGAGCAATTTGGAAGTCTTATCCGTAGCTACAGAAATAGTAGAGGGATCAGCTGAGTGGCCCTTGAAGAGAAACTTTTTATCCTCAAGTGCTTTATAAAATCTGTCAGGGTGCTTAAGAGCTGGAGGTTGGGTCTCTGAAGATTTGGAGGCAGCAGCAAAAGCATCCAAAAAAAGCAGGGAGTACAGGGGGAATGGCAGAGGGACTCCATTTGCAAAAGTTCATACTACCTCTTTTGGGTATCAGAGACCTGACAGCAGTCCCATTTAAAGAAGTCCTTCATCTGCACAACAGTTTCCCCAAAGGTAATGCCTTCCCCAAGGGAATCTCTGCCACTGGACTCCTCCTCAGGGGAGGCATAACCCAGGAAGAAGCCAGTTGTGAAGAGTAAGCTAAAGACTCATCTCCAGATGAGTCCTCCTCCTCTGAGGAAACCTCTTGAACAGGTCTTTTCCCAGGAGTGGGTGGAAGAGGGGCCTGGACAGAAGATGCAAGCTGTTGCAAGGCCATGAATGCATTAAAAAGTCCTTGAGTAAAGGCTTCCCAGTCAGGAGGCACAAAGGAATACAAAGTTGGCTGGGGTGAAAAAATATGCTTAGTCTTCTGTTTCTTCTTTTTAGGGGACTCTGACATACGATGAAATTTTGGAGGTCCAGACGTTGGACTACACTTGATGTTCAAGGGAACGTCATCCTACACTATTCACGTAACCCCGTGTAGGCTTTCGGAAATGATCAACCGTGGCTCCCCCTCAGTGGCCAAGAAGGACGCCTGCGATTCCCTCTGAGACATGCTAACAGACTCCTTAAAGGCTTCCCCCTGGGTACCCATTAAAGGAAACTCCGTAGATTCTGATGTGGCCTCTGGGTCTTCATCAGCCTCTGGAGGGAAACCCAGAATAGAGGGAGCAGTCAATGGCTCAGGCCGAGACTTTTTGACCTTTTTGGTTTGCGGCTCTTCCAAAGGGGCCAACATCAAGCCCATACCTTGAGCAAGGCGTTTAAAACACTGACTTTCCAAATACAGTCTAAGGAATGTGAAATGGCTCCTAAGGGTCTTAGGAATGAAGGCCTTACGGATGTCACAAGACATATGGTCATGTTCTGGGCCTAAGCAAAACAAACAAAGTTCGTGAGTGTCTTTATGTGGAATCTGCCTTCCACACTGACAGTTGACCTTCCTAGCTAATATTAATTCTCACAAAAATAAACACAGTAGCGAGTAAGATAACAAAAAATCCCTATGGGGTATTTATCTGAAGCACAAGCACCACTTTCTGAAGCGAGCAACAACCAGAACTGGTAGTCAAAACAGGCAGCAGAAAAGTTCTGAGGTAGGTACATGCTGACATCCACTTTATACCAAACATCCGTTTATGGAAGACGTTCACTGTGTGATGTGGCTCGTCAGACATATGAGTGAACCGGAGGCGTATTCCCCCATGTTATGGATACTGCAGCAAATGAATAGAAAGACATTTTGAATTACAGCGCTCAAGGAATCAATTCTGTACTGTGGAAGAGAGACCAGAGTTATGGTCACGTCTAAATGGCAAACCAGAAAGACCAAAGTTTGAGTGGGAGTCATGTTGGACTTCCCCAGATTCACCAAAATATGTAGAAAAGCCCAAACGATGGAGCAGATAATCCTTTGCTTGCAGAAAAGGCTCCATGGCATAGACAGCCAGTAGCTAAATGTCCGGACAAAGAAAACTTTGAATCACTGAAGATGTTGATAAATTGCTACTACTGCCATGCATTTAGTAAACACCATGGGGGATGAGGTGAGACCACAATACAGGACCCTGAATTGATAATGACTGGCTCCCAAACAGAAGCATGGAAATCTCTTGGATTCATTTTGATGTGAGGGTAAGCATCCTGGACACCTATAGAGCACATCCATTCATTTGTCTGGAGACATGAAAAAAGTAATGCACGAAGACCAATCAAAATTGTGTCTTTTTGATGAAATGTTTCAAGATGTTTGGAGCACAATGGCCCGAGGTCCTTCACTTAATTTGGAGAGAAGAAGAAGAAAAAAAAAAAACAGTGAATAAAATCCTGACCCAATCTAGTCTGGTGGGACCTCCTGGATGGCTCTTTTTTTGCAGAAGAGAACAAACTTCTTGCATAGCAGCTTTTGCCTGACTGGTTGTGGCATCCAACAATTGGGGATGAGGGAATTTCCAAAAATGGAATTCGATAACCTCTGGATACAATCCTTATCCATTTTTCTTGTGTGATGGGGAACCATGACTGAGGGTAGAGGAATAAGCATCTCCCAACTGCCTCTAGAATGGAGCAGTCAGACACCTTCAGGGATTCTGAGGTCACTTGTCAGAGAAGGGTCCATGGAAACCATGGTTCTGTGAACCATACCGACCATTGGGCCTGCATGCATTGAAGTGGCAGCCTCTGCCTCAGCCACTTCTGTCAGAAGGAGAGTAATGTTGATGCCTTGACTTACAAAACCAGAATGAGAAAGGCTCCTTTTGGTTCCTGTTAAATGTGAGGTATATTGAGCTTCACTCCTACCACATAGAGGATATCTTGCTGATGCTACTGCAGTCTTTCTTTCATTCTGGAACCAAATAGAGAGGTTGCTTCAAAGGAGGCATCTGTGAAGGATTCTCTAAAATCGTCTGCAAAATCACACAAATGCAGCCACACAGGGCATCTAATGGAGAGGCACGCTACTGCTGCTCTTGCGGGTCATCCAGTGCTTTATGCAACAGGTGCATGTAGACAGTGGTTGCTAATACAGAATGTCATCAACAGAGCAGCCTGGAGTTGCTTCTGTGACCCTGGAGTAATGAGATTCTTCAGAGTGGATGACGTTTGTTCAGCAAGATCCCTCTGGAATCTTATCATATGAGCAGCTTGATTGGCAAAGGAGCCAGAAGCATATGCCTGCTTCCCCAGTCTATCCATTGCCTGAGACTCCTTCTTGGGTGGATGGCTAGATGAAGAGTCTTCAGACAATTCTTTTTTGGCAACTGTCATTATTATAATGGAATTTGCCCAAAAAGGTTTACACCTTTAGGAGGGTGGAGGATTTTCTCAGGCTTCCTTGGGACTGACTCGTAGGTACTGCATTCCTGCCAAGACTTTCTCACTGCCAGCTCCACCAATTTGTTGGATGGAGGGACCACATAGGCTGTAGGAGGAGTCATTCTGTATGCCTCAGCAATACAGCTTCATTCTGGGGGTGGGTATAGTTGTACGAGATCCCCTCTGTTGCACGAGTTTCAGGATCTCTCAGAAGGAAGCAACCTCAGTAGGAGATTTTGGGGAATCCTCTCAATCATCCGAATCGGTACCTGAGGTTGCGGATTTAGCGAGTCTAGACACTTCCTCTTGCGGGCCTTCTTCTTAGGTGAGTCAAGGAATGAGGATCCTAAGTCTTCTGAGGACTGTCTCTGTACTGAGGCAGGATGCTTGGTGTCTAAGGAAAGAATCTGCTACAATGGTGGCTTTGCAGACGTCAGTCTGAAAGAACGAGGGTCATGGGGGAACCGCAGTCAGTGGAGCCAGAATGTCCATGACTTTTTCCTTTTTAAGTCTTTATGGATTCATTTGGGCCAATAAAGCCAAATCCCACAAGTTAGGGACATACATGTTTCAGCCTTTTGATTCAGAAGCCATATAGCTGAAACACTTCATGTCCTTAAGGGGTCATATGCATATATCCTATGGGCCTCTATTACAGGAGATTTACTGTATCACACAGTGAAAAAACTAGCCTGGCTATGTTTTTTTTTTTTTTTTTTTTTGCAGTTTTTTTTTACTAATTAGTTTGCCTGTGTGACTTTATTACTCTCTGGTTTGGATGTTAGTTGGGGTATTTTGCAGACAACTTAATGGTTATGGACATCAGTTGGGTTTAAAGACCCTGTGTTTCTGAAGTACAGCTAAACAGTCCACTTATGCTGTGCTGACAAGGTCATAAGAAGCCGAAACATGGATGCCCACAGCTAGTGGGGTTTGGCTTTACTGGCTTGAATGAATCCATTAAGACTTATAAAGGAAAAAAAGGAAAAAGTCATGGACATTCACAAGCCATATAGCTGAAACACTTGATGTGCTCAAGGGGTAATTTGCATATATCCCATGGGTCTCTATTACAGGAGGTTTAAGGTATCACACAGTGAAAACTCTAGCTTGGCTAGGTTTTTCTTGTAGTTTTTTTTATCTTGCAGAAGTGGGATAGTTTTAAAATTAGACTTCAGGATCCTCTGGTTACAAACATATGTTTTTCTGGGTAATTAGTATGTTATGTTCTTCGCAGAGGCCTCTCTTGGGTAAGCAGAGATGAGTATTAGGCAAAGTTGGCAGAATCTTTCTATTCTTGTTATAGTTTCAACAGGTACGAACAAGCATTTAGATGCTTTTGCAACCGCATGTACAGGTCATTGCATATTGCAACCGTAGAAATGAGTGTATACAGTTTGTTTATAGAGTATTTGACATATTTCGAAATAATACAAAGAAATTGTGAAAGAAAGACTAACTGTTTCTTGATTTAAACAACATTTACTATTCATTTTTTTCGGCTTAAACACGTTCGCTGTGAACAGCATGTCAGCGGAGTTGCTCACACAGGAAAACCTTTTATAAAAATACATGCAAGCGCAGATAAACCTTCACAGTAACTGTAAAGGTTGATGTTGGTTTTTATATAGTTATACATATGACACGAACTATTCATACGTAAAAAGAATAGAAAATAGAATTAATATGATGAATGCACTTTGAATATGTCCTGACGAAAAAGTATAACAATCAAACATTCATTAATGTGATTTCTCTTTAAACAGAAAGGAAGTTTAGGTTTTCAACTGACTTAATTTGATTGTTGCAATTCTTTTAATTGATTAATTGTTTTACAAACGCTGTATTTAAGCACACAAAGAGCTTTTGGTAGTTCATCTTGAAAAAGCCCATCATAGGAACGGGTGAAAGCGCTTGATTCAATATTTTGTTGTCTCTTTGGATTTCTCTACTAAGGAGTGATTAACTTGTCGTGCATTTCCATTTGTTGGTCAATAATAAAGGATCGTTTGTTTCAAACGGAGAGGTATTTTATTCCAGTTTAAGAGAAGAAGTTTATTGGGCTTTGGTGCTTCTGCAAATACTTAAAGTTGGCAGAGACACCACTGAAAGGATAACTTACTGGATTATAGGATAGTGCATGTTAAGTGTGTTCTAACAATTTCCCCAAAGCTGAAAGAGTTTTTTTAAGCTCTGAAGATGCAACAGCCTTTGGGTTTATGGTCTACAACGAAACTAAGAGATCAGTAATTAGGAAGGGTTTTTGCAATCCTATCAAATACTAAGCCATTTTTTTCTTTTCTGCTTTAAGCTATATGCAGGAGTTTCACTTTATCAGGGAATGCACTAGAAAATGTAAATTTTTTTGGCAGAAATAACCGTTATGGGTTTATCTCCAAAGACCATAGTACTTGCCTTATGCAGTCGGAGGTCGAGCAGACACTCTTTAGAATGTCTGTGGGTAAGACACTAGGTTCTGATGGAATACCAGTGGAGATTTACAAATGGACTGGGTTGGAGTTTGTGCTGAACTTAGTTCAGTTGGTAAATTATATACTTTTGAATGATGCTTTTACACCACCTTCCTGGTTTCAGGTGATTATTACTTTAATTTTCAAACCTCAAAGATCCTCAACAACCCTCCTCTTATAAACAGATGTTTGTAGTGAAACATTATAATAAAATACATATGGTCATAGTTGCAATTAGAGTGGTCTTCAAAAGAGTTTGTTAGGACTATTTGTGTAAACTGTTGTAAGTCATTGGGCTTCTTAACAGGTTAGTTCAGGTTATCCCAAAAGCCTTAGGGGAGATTGATCACAAAGATAAAGGCAGGGGAACCAGACTTTCTCCTTCATTTAAGTTGACTAGAGGAATGACAAATTTATAAAAGCTGTCCAGAACAAGCCTGTAGATGCCCTGAATAAAAAGTGCTATGTCTTTGAGTAGAAAGAAGATTTTCTTGTGAAGCTGTGAGGTATTCCAGGGGTTTACAGCATTTACAGGTAAATTGATTAAGTACTAAAATGATTTCTACTGCCCCTTCTTCATTCAGCCAGCAGGTGGACAGACAAGGAGTTGATAAAGGGAGGAAAATGTTAAGCCCAATACCCTTTTCTACTTGGTATGCCTTTCTCTCTGCTGAAAAACGCACTAATTTTAGACCATGCCAGGGCCTACATTACTCGGACCACCTTGTAAAGAATTATTTCATATCATCATTGGTAGAGTCTAAGAAGCAATTTAAAGTTGGCAAATCAGCAAAGGCAGTACAAAAACAACAGATAGTGTCTCAGGCAAGCTGGTAATGAAAAGTAGGAATTTGGTGAATCTGAGCAGTGGTCAGATTAGTGCATTACACAAACTACTGAAATTGGGCTCAGTGCAGTTTAATGACAAGTGGAGAATATTATGGGAGTCTGAGGTTGGAACTGCTATTCCTAGAGAGAGGTGGGGATATAGTTTACTTCTTTCTAGATAAGCAACAAAGTCAGGATGGCATACTTTTTCGGATGGCGATGTCTCCATTTTTTTTATACTCAACCCTCTCTATCTAGGTTGTTCCCCAAGTATCTCATCTGGATAACACATGTAGGGGAAGATTAAGAGACTGGATGTGTATTGTATGGAGATGTCCAACATTAAACTTATTCAAAGCGCAGCTGCAAAGTAAATCTGACACTACCTGGAGTGATCCTGTTAAACTTGTCTAGGGTCAGTTTTTACCAGGTTGTTTAGATCACAGGAGATTTCCCATACCCAATATTGCTGTTTAGTTTTAGTCTTTCTTCTAGTTAAAAGATTTATAACTAAAGAACAAAACCAGCAGTCAATCCCTACAATACCACACTTAATAGACCTGCTAAAGAGGTTAGGAGCATTGCTAAAGCAAGCTGATCCACCACCCGATCTGAAATTAGTTGCTAAATGGAATATTTTTCTGAACAGGCTGGAAATTATGGATACTATAGGGAGCAATTAATGAGAAGATTGAAGGTTTTTTTTGTTTTACCATTATGCCATATGCTGTTTTGTTTGTGAGAAATGTCAGTTTATACTGATAACATTTAGATGTGCAAAGGTGAAGCTTTCTTTCCTATCGAGTTTTTTCTTCTCTTTGAAAAAAGGGTACTGCAATTGGTTGTGCAATGACCCGTGTTAAACATATAAAAACAAAGCAGTCTATTCCTTCCAATTTCTCTGGTATAGCAGTAAATCTTAGTTCTTCTGTGTGCTCCATCTTCTAACTCTGTTTTTGAAATAATTCTTCATGAGAAGCCTCATGTTCAACCAGCATTTCCTTCATTTCAAACTTTGATTTCAGGAGTTTTATCAGGTTATCTAAATTACTACTTACAGCCCCCCCCCCCCCACCAACTTCCACCATTTGATTTTACATATTTCTCCAGTCTCTCACTTATTTTAAAGATAAAGATAAACATGCTGATTGAGATAGGAGAGAAATGGCTCCTGATGGTACTAACAGCAGTGTTATACCAGATGACTGGAGAATGACCATACTACTCATGCCAGTGTAGAAGAACAAAGGGGACATCCACAACTGTCAGCAGTACAGAGGCATCAAACTCCTACCACACTGTATGAAAGTTCTGGAGAATGTGATTGATAAACGGATATGCAGATCAGGATGCAGCACAAATGACCCAATGTTTGCAGTGAGACAGACACTTGTGAGAAGAAGCTAGAGATGAGGAGAGAGCCCAACTGAGCATTCCTAGACTTACAGTGTTCGGCCTCACAGAGGGGTTCCCAGTGGGAGTGAATGTCCACCAGGGTTCAGCTCTGAGCCCTCTGCTGTTCATACTGGTGATGGACAACATTAGCAAACAGGTCGGAGGGGACAGATCAACAAAGTTGCTGTATGCAAAAGATGTGACATTACAGGCAGACTATGAGCTAGAACTTCAGCAAAGGATAGCAGAATGGAAGGCAAAACAAAGCACACGGGATGAAACTAAGCACAGATAAGATGGTGGTAATGGCAGCAAATTGGGGAAATCAGAAGAAGCTGAGAATTGAGACAGTAGAGAAGATAGTGAGACAGGTAAATAGCTTCAAGTATCTGAGAGGGGTGGTTGAGGAGAAGGGAAGTCTGAATGAAGAGTGCAAAGCTAGAATCAGAGGGGTTGCAGCCAACTGGCATAGAGTATCAGGTGTAGTCTGTGACAGAAGAATGCCAAAGAAGGTGAAAAGTAAGATGTACAAGACAGTCGTATGACTAGTACTACTGTATGGTACAGAAACCTGAGCAGTAAAGGTAGAACAGTTGAAGAAGCTACAGGTGAGGGAAATGGATTGCCTGAGAAGGGTGGTAGGATGCAGACTGTGGGAAAGATGAAGAAAGGAGGACATAACAGCCGAAGCCAAAGTAACTCCAATTGCAGAAAAGATCAAAGAGAACAGATTACTGTGGTTTGGACACATGCACAAAAGCAGAAGACAATCTGGTGAGGAAGATTTGGGACAGACAGGAGGAAAGTAAGATGAACTGAGGACGTCCAGCAAAGAGGTGGATGGATTGTGTGAAACAAGATCTGCGACAGTCAGGCATGAGTGTTGAAGAAGGCAGGAGAGTGGTACTGAATCGAGAGAGTTGGTGACAGTTAACACGATGCCCTGACCCCATGTAGTAAAACTGGGAAAAAGGGGGCTGATGATGATGATGATGATGATGAGTGCATCTGATTTATTTTTTAATCTAAGTTACTAGAAGTCATCTCCTGTACTAAAGATGAATGCTGACCTGCTTTTTGTTGAACAGCTGCAAAGATCTTAGCAGTCTGACATTTTATTCTCTTTTTATGGTTGATTTTCTTACTTTCTCCAGATTTCTTCTTTGCTGGCATCCAAGCAGTGTAATTACTAGTCAGTAACTGAATTTTACCCAAACTGATAACACTTACTAGCCTTTGTAACAATTTCTCACTTTCCGCACTGGCAGAGCTCTATTCAATCTGCTGCACAGTGTCCAGCCATCTTGGGAGTCCCCCACGGTTATTTTCCTTAATCACTATTTCTAACTCAGACTATTAGATATTAGAAAATATCGAATAAAAACTGCTACAAAATGGCATTTTTTCATGGAGTGCTTAGATGCTCATGGGAAACGGGGCACCTGACAGACTGACTGCTCAGAGTTCATGAGACTGTATTTTTTTGCTCCCTCTTTTATGACTGATGACCTTCTGTCTGAGGAAAGGGTATCAACCAAAGCCACTGCAGAAAGATACAACTCTGAAAGATAGGCTGACCTTCAGGTTTTCTGATGGCAGGATATTCCACAGATGAGAACTGCAAAAGTTAATAGCACAAACATCTAGTATCATTACGAGCAGAAACATCCTCTTCCTTACCTGAATGAGTCCATAGTATGAATTACAACCAATACACAAGTATTTTGTTTTGTTAACCAGGTAAGTTACAATGACCATTTTTAGGTATAACCCAAGAATTATACAGACAAACAGTGTGAGCACCAAACCCAGAATACAATTCAGATGCGACATACTATTGCTGAAGTGATATGATTGGGGGGGATCCACAGAAGATATTTGGATGAATATTTATGAGCTAAATCCACTTTTAATTACAGTTTTATTTGTCTCAAGTTCTTAGATAGAGTGAAACAAAATGTAAAACTTCCTTCTAACAAGAACCATGTGATTTGGATTGAGATATCAAAATTGCAGAATAGAGGCAAAAACCTAACCTAAACACAGCTGGTGGAGAGGAATACTGAAATAATCCCAAAAAGGATATAAAAGGACAAGAGTTTAGGTACAGGAAGGCCCAGTGAATGCTTTTACGAAAACAAATACAAAAACGGAAAATTACTATACCTTCTTTCCTATCCATTTTGCCCATTAGATAATCTTCCGTGTATGGTGTCATATCAAGACGTAGAGGAAAAGAAAAGTGTGTGTTAACCTTCTCCTTCATCATAGTAACCATGTTGAATGTGTACCTCATGGTATTGAAGCTTAAGATACGAGGCAATTTCTTGAAGCATGCCCTGAAACAAAATATTACAAGCAAACTCATAAAACATACGCAAACAAAACAGACACCAGCGCTACATTTATCAAAGGCAGTATAACAGAAAAGAAGCATTTCAGAGGCAGTTCAACAAGAAAGCAAACCAAACTCAACCTATCAATATGCAGACTGAGAAATATCCCCCATGCCAAACAAACATTTTTGAGAGAGTATTTCTACCTTGCTTCCTCCTATGATAACATGATTATCTTTATGAAGAAAAAAAAAATGTCATCTCCAGAGAGTGAACTTTCCTCATATCTATCATACTCCTGGAAAAAGTACAGTTGTGTACACTTACCACAAATGTAGATGTTAGACTGTATTCACTGCTGCAGTCATTACATTTGGGTAATCTGCTGGCAGGTTGCCCTCAGTCGGCCTGATTAACAAAGTATTGTGTCCTGCGTTGGTTGCCGTCTCTTCTTCCATGCCGTCAGATCGTCAGGGGTATAAAAAGTACAGTTTTGTACCTACCATAAATGTAGATGTTCGAGGATCCACATTGCTGCAGTCCTTAGTATTGGGTAGTCCGCTGTCCCAGTCGGCCCGAATACCAGAGTATATGGCTGACGTCGGTCAGGGCGCATTAGACTGACGTCAGTACGTCAGGGTACTAATGCGCATGACCGACGTCATATCCTCAGTCTTTTCTTGCCCCAGATGTCAGAAGACCCTAGAAAGACAAGGCCCAAAATACCTGCACCAAAATTATGTACAATATATACAAAAATATATATATAAAAATATCAACAGATAACCTCACCTACACAACCACCCCTAAACACAGAGGGGAAGGAGGGAGGGTAAATTGGACTGCAGCAATGTGGATCCTCAAACATCTACATTTATGGTAGGTACAAAACTGTACTATGTTCTTCGTTCCACATTGCTGCAGTCCTTACTATTGGGTAGAATCCCAAAGCAGAGGTAAGGGAGGCTGGCAAATCATAAAGAAGTAGGAGCTGACAACATGCCCTGCAAAACAGCTGTGGCAAAACCAGCCCTAGACTTAGAGTAGATAGGAAGATGATAATGCTTAGAGAAAGTATGCACTGAACTCCAAGTAGCTGCCTCCAAAATATCTTTAGTTGCCACCCCCCTTAGAAATGCTGTTGAAGTGGCAGTAGCCCTAGTGGAATGAGGCCTAATCCCAGCTGGAATCTCCTTGCTATGATGGGAATAACAAAATGCAATGCAAAACCCAATCCACCTAGAAATAGTTTGTTTGGACACAGGCTTGCCCTGTGAACTCAAAGCAAAAGAAACAAACAACTGCTGAGACTGCCTAAAATCCTTAGTCCTGCTCAAATAATAACGCAATTGCCTGTGTACATCTAAAGTGTGCAAAATCTTTTCCCCTTTATTTTGGGGGTCTGCATAAAAAGTAGGCAAATGAATAGTTTGGTTTAAAGCCACACTAGAAACCACCTTAGGCATAAAGGAAGGATTAGTACGTAATGATACCCTATCCTTATGGAAAATCAAAAAGGGCTCTACTGCCATAAGGGCCTGCAACTCAGACACCCTTCTTGCAGAAGTAATAGCCAAAGAAAAGCAGTCTTCCATGACAAGTATTTCAAGTCAGCAGTAGCCGCAGGCTCAAAAGGTTGTAGAGTAAGTTTTTCCAACACAAAATTGAGATCCCAAGCAGGAGTAGGAGCTCTACGGGGGTCTTATATTCTTTGCCCCTCTAAGAAACTGCTTGAACAAAGGATGCGAAAACAAAGGTGGGTCACAATCATAGTGAGCTGAAATTGCTGCAGCATGAATCTTAATGGAAGAGAAGGACAAACCTTTGTCCAATAACTCAGTAAGATATTGAAGAGCCACACTCAAATTAGGCTCAGAAACCTCCAAATTCTTTGCTGTACTCCAAAATAAAAATCTCTTCCATTTTCTGCGTACACTTTCCTTGTACTAGGTCTTCTAGCTTCCATAATCACATTTAAAACTTGTTGAGGAAGTTGAGACCTGCTGTGTTTCAACACAGAATATGCCAGGCTGTTAGATGGAGAGAGTGAAGCTTGACATTGAGCAGATGACCGTCCTTCTGAGATAACAGATGAGGAATCAAAGGTAAAGGCCATGGAGGCTTCCTTACCAGACTACTTAGTAGTGGGTACCAGTGTTGCCGAGGCCAATCTGGAGCTATCAAAATCATCCTTGGCTTGTCTTGTCTGACTTTTAACAGCACCTTTGGAAGAAGAGGCAGAGGTGGAAAGGCATACACATGAAGATTTTTCCAACTGAAAGACAGAGCATCCACTTTCCAAGCTGTGCGATGAAACCCCTTTGTGCAAAACTTTGGCAGCTGGTGGTTTAGTGGAGAAGCGAACAGATCTATGTCTGGAGTTCCCCATGACACTGTCAATTTCTGAAATACATGAAGATCCAGTTTCCACTCGTGGGGATCCATGATTTGTCTGCTTAACACATCTGCTAAGGAGTTCTGTGCTCCTGGCAGAAACCTTGCCTGAAGAGTTAGTTGCAAGCTTAGCAGTCTCCCATAAAATCATTGCTTGCCTGCATAGAGGATAAGAATGTGTTCCCCTTGCTTGTTGATGTACCACATGACAGTTGTGTTGTCTGTTAGAATCAACACCTGCCCTGGAAGAAGTAACTCCTTGAAAGCCATTAATGCAAACTGGACTGCTAACATCTCCTTCATGTTGATATGTAGATGCTGTAGTCTGGCAGGCCACTTGTCTTGTATCCACTTTCCATTTAGATGAGCTCCCCAAGCAATGTCCGAGGCATCTGTCGTTAAAATCTGACTCGCCTCTGGCCGGGTCACAGAGAGTCCCTTGTTTAGGTGACATTCCTGAGCCCACCACAAAAATTCTTTTTGAAGGCAAGGTATTATTTGAATGACAGTGTCCAAATCCTGGCAGTGCTGTGTCCATACATTTTTGAGATACCATTGTAGCTTCCTCATATGCAGTTTGGCATTGGGAAGCACCAGAATACAAGATGCCATGAACCCTAATGCTTGAAGGACTGTCCTTGCAGTCAGCACGGACTGATGAGATAGTTGACGGAAGTAAAGTGATAGACTCTTTTGTTTGTCCGGGGTTAAAAGGCCATCTGGGCTGCTGTATTCAGTCTCACACCCAGAAAGCACATGTCTTGAGAGGGTACTAGACTGGACTTTATTTCGTTCACAGAATACCCTAGGCATCTTAGCACTGCTATAACATATTCCAGATGCTGTAGAAGGTCTTCCTTTTCTTGAGCCAGAATCAGGCAGTCGTCCAAGTAAGGATAGATTTGAATTCCTTGTAGCCTGAAGTAAGCTATCACTGGAGCCAGAACCTTTGTGAATACTCTGGGCGCAGTAGATAAGCCAAAGGGCAATGCAGAGAACTGATAATGAGAATTTCCAGCTCGAAACCGCAGATACTTCCTGCAACTGAGCCTTATAGGCACATGAAGGTAAGCGTCCTTGAGATCTAAAGTTACCATCCAGTGATCTTTGCCCAGCAGAGGTAAAAGCTGTTGTAACGTCAACATCTTGAACTTGGGAATGTCCAGATAAGTGTTGAGGAGAGATAAATCCAAAATTGGTCTCCACGTGTTCCCCTTCTTTGGTACTAGGAACAGGCGAGAATAAAACCTAGGCCCCTTTCTGATACAGGGACTGGCTGAATGGCCCCTATCTGGAGTAACTGAGAAATTTGCTTGTGAGCCTCTTTTCTTTGTGGAGGAGGAACGTCTGGCATGCCTTTGAAAGGGGGCAATGTATGGAAATAAAACCTGTAACCGTGGTGAATGATATCCAACACCCATCTGTCTTGAGTAATTAAATCCCAATTTTCTTTGAAAAGAGACAGTCTTCCTCCCAAAGGAGCTGCCAGACGAGAATCTACTGGCAGCTGAAAAGGCAGGTCATTGGGTCTGTTTACGAAAGGACTGACCCCTGCCCTCACCAGAAGTCTGAGCAGGAGAACTCCCTGTTCTAGGCCTAAAAGAACCTTGAGCCCTGCCCCTACCACGTCTAGACCTACCCCTAGACTGGGAATCATAAGCAGGATATGTCCACCCCTTAGCAGGCCAATTTCTACTAAACTTGGAGGCTGCACCTGCAAAAAATCTTTAACAGTTTGCATAGACTTAGCTTTGTCCTCCATTTTCTTCAAAACTGCTTCCACAGGCGAACCAAACAACACATCAGACTGTAAAGGAGCATCCAAAATCCTTGTCTTAACATGCTCAGCTAAATTCTGATCCCTCAACCAGGCATGCCTGCGAAGAACAGAACTAGTGGCAGCCACCCTCGAGGAGGCCTGTACAGCATCGAAACCACATTGCAAAGAATGCTTACCCACTTGTTCAGACACATGAACCAAATCCAGCAACTCTTTACACTCAATACCTTCCGCCAAAGCATCCACCTTAGATTTCAATTGTGAAAGGAGATAATTTTGATATTTTAGCATGTGAAACTGACAATTCAACGCCTCATGGCTAGAGTGGAAGAAGTATACACTTTCTTTCCCCACCTATCCAAAGCCCTTGCCTCTTTATCAGTGGGAACAGGATTTTTAACCACAGAGGCCTTAACACCTTTAGGCCCCTGAGAAACAGTTTCTGGGTCCGCCCTAGGACTCTTAAACAAATACTTATGAGCTTCGGGCACCCTATAGTACCTATCAGGTTTAACAGGAGCAGGAGGCAAAGAATCAGGGTTCAGGGAAGCCTCTGCAAAACATCTTCCACCACATTCAACACAGGAGGTATAGCTAAGGGCCTATGCTGGGGTAAAACAAGAATTCCCTAAGCCTTTTCCTGGAATCAGAGTAATCCTGGCCTTCCCATTTAAAGTGCTCCCTCATGGAATGCAGAGTCTCTGAAAATGAGAAATCCTCAGGAGGAGAAGCTGTAGGAGTGGAATCATCCACATCAGAATCAGAATAAGGAGGATACTCCTGCAAATCTTCCATGAAGACTCAGAAGCCTCTGAACACTGTTCAAAACTATCAAACTCCTGATCCACCCTAGGCCTCTTATCAGGAGGGGGCATAGAACCTCTAATCATAGTAATCAAATCTTCTGCCATTTTAAGCATATGTTTCTTAGGTACAGAACCGAAATGCTAGGAGAAGTCCCCTGAAGCTGAACATGGCCTACCTCTCAAAAAGTTTTGGCAACAGAAGGAGAGGCTCTAACTACCTTGGGAAGAGAGGGAAGAACAGTTACCTGAGAAGCCCCCTCAGCCTGGCCTACCTCCTGAGAAGGCACATCCTGTAACAGTAAAGTTTCTGCCTGAGACTCCATAGAAACTCCTGGCAAAACCTCCGGCTCCACTGAGCCTTCTAAAGAACCGACGTCCGGGACTGCGGTTCATCAACCCTGGGCTTCGCTGTTTTGTCCTTGCGCTTCTTGACGAAGCGGGCGCCGGAGCATCCGGCGGCATTTTATAATTGCAACGCTTCCCAAACACTAACCTGGCACAGTCTAACCTCCTCTTAATAGTGCGTTTGTTAAACCTAGCACAAGAGCCGCATCCAACAACGTCGTGCTCAGGCCCTAAACAAGGTATACACAAGGTATGGTAATCCCTATGAGGTATCTGTTTCCCACAAGAAATACAGTTATTCACTTTTTCTGACATCCGGTTAAATACTGAGGCAAGAAAAAACCAAAATGTTCCCCAACGGGGTACTTAGCCAACTCTGATTCGGTCTGAAACTCCGGTTTCGGAAATATCTCAGAACGCCAACCTGCACTCGCAAAACTGCTTCTGCATCGGACCATGCGGCAAAAAAGACTGAGGATATGACGTCGGTCATGCGCATTAGTACCCTGACGTACTGACGTCAGTCTAATGCGCCCTGACCGACGTCAGCCATATACTCTGGTATTCGGGCCGACTGGGACAGCGGACTACCCAATAGTAAGGACTGCAGCAATGTGGAACGAAGAACATCATGCAGCCGATGCCATTATATCAGTTTTTCTTGCCCCAGATGTCAGGTGCCCCCCAAATGGGGAGCAAAATACATACATATATATATATATATATATATATATATATATATATATATATATATATATATATATATATATATATATATATATAAAGGCTTATAAGCATAGTAAAAGAAAGAAGAGATATAGTAAAAGAAAAATAGAGGATTAGAGGGAGGGTAACCAGGACTGCAACAGTGAATACACTCAAACATCTACATTTATGGTAAGTGTACACAACTGTACTATGTTTATCATGTTTCACTGTTGCAGTCATTACATTTGGGTAGATTCCCAAAGCTAAGGTTGGGAGGATGGATTTATACAGCTTTAGGAACAGCTATAAGGTCCTGCAAAACAGCAGTGGCAAAGCCAGCTCTGGATTTAGAGAAAATTGGTAAGTGATGATGTTTGGTGAAAGTATGAACTGAACTCCAAGTAGCAGCTTCTAGAATATCCCTGCTAGGAACACCTCTGAGAAAGACTGCTGAAGTAGATGCAGCCCTGGTGGAATGAGATCTGATCCCCTGGGGGATAGGTTTTCCATGGTGCTTATAACAGAAATTAATACAATGGCTTATCCATTTAGAAATAGTTTGCTTTGAAATAGCCTTCCCCTCTGCCCCTGCAGCAAATGCTACCAGCAGTTGTTCAGATTTTCTTTGAGATTTAGTCCTGTTGAAGTAGAATCTAAGTTGTCTGTGTACATCCAATGAATGCAGAATCCGCTGCCCCTTGCTCTGTGGATTGGGTAAGAAAGTTGGCAAATGAATGGACTGATTAAGAGCCACATTGGATACCACCTTGGGCATGAATGATGGACTGGTCCTGAGTGACACCCTGTCCACATGAAAGATGATGAAAGGCTCCACTGCCATAAGGGCATGTAATTCAGATCTCCTTCTAGCTGAAGTGATTGCTAAAAGGAAGGCTGTTTTCCAGTAAAGAAATTTTAAGTCTGCAGTTGAAGTTGGCTCGAAAGGGGGTAGAGTGAGTTTCTCCAATACAAAGTTAAGGACCCCGGCAGGGGTTGGAGCTCTCCTTGGTGATCTCAAGTTTTTGGCCCCTCTGAGATACTGCTTCAGAAGAGGATGAGAGAAAGGGGGGGGGGGGGTCTGTGTTATAATGAGCAGAAATGGCTGAGGCATGGATTTTTATGGAAGAAAAAGACAGGCCCTTGTGAAGCATCTCGGTTAAGTATTGCAAAATCGGAGGTAAATTGGGCACTGCTGTGCTCATCCCTTGAGATTGATTCCAGGCACAGAAACTTTTCCATTTGTCAGCATAAGATTTTCTAGTACTAGGTCTTCTCGCCTCCAAAATGACATCCATCACAGGTTTGCTGAGGGATGCTAAGGGGGAATTTAAGTGATTAGCCAAGCTGCAAGATTCAGTGTTTGGAGCTGAGGGTGCAGAATTTGGTATTCCTGCTGAGACAGTAAGGAAGGTGTATGAGGCGGGTGCCACGGAGAAATGTGTGAGACACTGCGCAGGAGTGCGTACCAGTGTTGGCGAGACCAGTCTGGAGCAATCAAAATCATTTTTGGTTTGTCCTGTTTGACTTTTAGTAGAACTTTGGAGAGGAAAGGCATAGACTGATAGGTTTTTCCAGCTGAAGGACAGAGCATCCACTTTCCAGGCTTTTTTGTGATGAGTTCTTGTGCAAAATTTGTCCAACTGGTAGTTCTGGGGTGAGGCAAAAAGATCTGTCCGTCATTCCAGTTTCCATTAGTGAGGGTCCGTGAGATTTCTGCTTAGTTCGTCTGCCAGAACATTCTGCTTTCCTGGCAGGAATTGAGCTTGTAGTTGTACTTGGTAACTCAAGGCCGTGTTCCACAATGCCATGGCTACTCTGCAGAGGGGGTAGGAATGTGTACCCCCCTGATTGTTTATGTACCACATAACCGTGGTGTTGTCCGTCTATCAGTAATTGTCCTGGATGAAGGTAGTCCTTGAAGGCTGTCAGTGCACTATGTACAGCTAGTATTTCTTTTTGATTGATATGAAGGTGCATTTGATTTGGGCTCCATTTCTCCTGAATGCACTTCCCTGCCAGATGAGCCCCCCCCATGCAAAGTCTGATGCATCTGTAGTTAGGGTTTGGGCGACAGGGGGTGGTGTGAATGGCAGTCCCTTGTTTGGGTGGCAGGCCTCTGCCCACCATAGGAACTGTAGGCGCAGGCAAGGTATGATAGGAATCACTGTTTCCAGACTGTGACAATGTTGACTCCATAAACTTTTGAAGTACCACTGAAGTTTCCTCATATGCAGTCTTGCATATGGAATTAGAAGAATGCAGGAGGCCATGAACCCCAAGGCTTGCAGTATTTGCCTTGCAGATAGCAGGGTTTTTGTGGCCACCTGTTTGAAGTAAGTCACCAAATTAATTTGCTTTTCTGGCGTAAGGAAAGCCATTTAAGCAGTTGTATTCAAGTTTGCACCGATGAATGTAATCTTTTGAGAGGGTACCATTTGAGATTTCTTTTCGTTTATGGTGTACCCTAGACAGGTTAGAACTCTTTCTACAAACGCCAGATGTTTTAGAAGAATGGCCTGGTTTTCTGCCTGAATTAGACAATCATCCAGGTATGGATATATCTGAATATTTCTTTGCCTGCAAAA
Source organism: Protopterus annectens (assembly GCF_019279795.1). NCBI lineage: Eukaryota > Metazoa > Chordata > Ceratodontiformes > Protopteridae > Protopterus > Protopterus annectens. The sequence goes on along the minus strand of NC_056725.1, from coordinate 544,517,801 downwards.
TGCAATTACTGGAGCCAGGCACTTTGTGAATACCCTGGGCGCAGTACAAAGCCAAAGGGCAGTGCAGAGAACAGATAACGCATGCAGCCTGCTTTGAAGCGTAGGAATCTTCTGCAAGATTCCCTGATTGGGATATGCAGGTAAGCCTCTTAAGTCGAGAGTTGCCAACCAGGCATCCTTGCCTAGCATAGGAAGTAACTGGTGAAGAGTCAGCATCTTGAATTTTGGAATGTCCTGAAAGGTGTTTAGAGTAGACAAGTCCAGAATTGGTCGCCATGATTTGTCTTTTCTGGGTACAAGGAAAAGTCCAGAATAGAAACCTTGTCCCTTTTCCTCTTCTGGTACTAGCTGAATAGCCCCCATGTTTAGGAGGGAAAGAACTTGTTTCTGACCCTCTGTCCACTGATTTGGGGGCAGGTCTGGCCACCCGTTTGGAGTTGGCAGCTTGTGGAAATGAAATCTGTATCCCTGGGACACTACATTTAAAACCCATTTGTCCTAGGTTATAAGTTGCCAGTTTTCTCCCCAAAGGGGCAGCCAAGAGGTAAGTGCTTGGTAATTTCAAAGGGAAGTCATTGAGGCTGTTTACCATAGGGTGGTGCCTTGTTGTTTCCAGATTTGGAAGTGGAAGTACCCCATTGCTTAGTTCTGAAAGTCCCTTGGGACTGAAACCTGGTGCTTTTGGAATGTTTGGGTTTGGCCGCAGTGGCTCTGGAAGGAGCTGGAAAGGACCAGTTCTTAGTAGGCCAATGCCTACTAAATCTAGGAGGTTGCAATTGTAAGAAATCTTTCACAGTTTGCATAGATTTAGCTTATCTTCCATATTTTTTAGAACTTCTTCACCCTTCTTGCCAAATAGGCGGTCCTGCTGGAAAGGAGCATCCAAACGTTTTGCTTTAACATGATCAGGCAGAGATTGCTCCTTAAGCCAAGCATGCCTTCTAAGCACAGACCCAGTAACAGCAGCCCTACAAGAGGACTCTAAAGAATAAAAACCACATTCAGCTGAATGCAATAAATCCTGCAAATCTTTATTCTCCACACAGTCAGAAATCAACATCATTCTGTTTAAGCAGTCCCCATGATATGCTGTTGATATTTTAGCATATGAAATTGACAGTTTAAAGCCCTGATTGCTAAGGTTGCAGAAGTATAAAACTTTTTACCCCATCTATCCAGCGCCCTTGAGTCTCTATAAGAAGAGGTAGGATTCCTAGCAGTAGAAGTCTTAATGCCCTTGGGCCCCTGAGAAATGGTTTCAGGGTCCGCAACAGGATTCTTGAAAAGGAATTTGTGGGAGTCAGGAACCCTGTAGTCTGGTTTGCTAGGGGCTGGAGGCAAGGAATCAGGGGGCCATACTGGATTCCGAAAACACATCATCAACAATATCTAGTACAGGAGGTATAGCCAAAGGCCTATGCTGAGGAAGAAGGAGGAAATCCCAAAGCCTCTTTTTGGATTCAGAGAAATCCTGACTTTCCCAGTGGAAATGCTCCCTTAAGGTATGTAAAGTTTCCCCAAAAGAGAAATCCTCAGGTGGAGAAGCAGAGGGAATGGAATCCTCTGCACCAGAGTCCTCATAAGTAGGTATGGACAAATCCTGATCATTAGAAGAGTCAGAAGAAACAGAGTCCTGTTCAGAAGATTCATAGTCAAATTCAATCAAAGGCCTCTGGGGGGGGGGGTGTTGTCTACCCCTGATTAGAGTAATTAAATCTTCAGCCATTTTGATCATTTGTTTTTTAGGCATAAGGGCCTGAACATGTGGCCTGGGCGTCGATTTTTTAGACACAGATCGAGATTTAGGCCTTAGCAATGAAGTTGGAGTCGGTTTAATATTTTGAAGCAAAAATGTACTGACGACAGAAAGTGCGCTGATTAAATAAAGCACAAAGCCGACAGCAAGGTACGCCGTGGTCAGGGCCTAGGCAAGGAATACAGTACAAATGAAAATCCTTATGAGGTATTTGCTTCCCACAAGTAATGCAGTTTTTAACTTTTACTGACATCGGTAAGGAGCAAGAAAAAGTTTCCCAAACGGGGTACTTAGCTTTAGTTGAAGACTTCGGATCTGAAACTCAAATGCAAAAATTTCAGTAGTCGGACGACCGGCACTTGCGAACTGCTTCTGCTTCGGGCACCGCGCAGCAAGAAAGACTGAATAAAGTGGCATTGGCTACATGTTTTATACCCCTGATGACCTGACATCATGGGAGACAGCAACTGACGCAGGACCCAAGACTTTGTTATTCAGGCCGTCTGACGGCAACCTGCCAGCAGATTACCCAAATGTAATGTCTGTAACACGAAGAACATCAAACAAGTTCCTTTTAAAAATGCTTTACACAGCCTGTGTGACATTACATTAGGAGTGTATTCACCGATATAATAGTTGGAGATTGCAGCTAATTGGACCTTGATTGTAGCTGCAGCGGAGCCTTGCTGGAAAAGTTCTGCCAGAAATTCTAAAACTGAACTAATAGAAGCATAGAAAGGGTCCATGTCTCTCACCCTTGCCCAGTTGGAGAACCTCCTTCCATTTGCTGGAATATAATTTTCTGGTTGAAGCCTTATGAGAAGAGACCAAAACATGTTTAAATGCTGGAGTAAAATTTTGAAGCCTGACTATGTTTGGAAGTGGAGCAGCCAAGCTGTCAAATTGAGGGTCTGGAGAGAAGGATGAAGTGCACCTGACATACGAGTCAGAAGGTCTGGAACTAGGTCCAGCACGCTTTGGCTCTCTGAATGACTTTGGGAATTGGAGGAAAGGGAGGAAAAGCATATAGTAGTCCCGAGGGCCAATTGTGGACAAGTGCGGCTCTCGGTGTCTCCCCCACTAGGGGGATTAGGGCAAAGTAGCTGCTGCATTTGGTATTCACGGGGTTGCAAACAGATCGCAGCAAGGCTGGCCCCAAGTTCGGAAAATCTTGTCTGCTATGCTCTGTTTCAGAGACCACTCGTGAGGCATCAAAATCACCCTGCTGAGCTTGTCGGCTATCAAGTTGGATTTCCCTGGGATATGCGTTGCTACCAGAAAACCCTGGGAAGAGATTGCCCATTGCCATACTCTCAGAGCTTCTCGACAAAGGGGGTATATGATCTGGTTCCTCCTTGTTTATATACCTGACTACTGACATGTCGTCTCACTGGATTGCAATCGTGCCTAGTGGGAGAGAGTCCTGAAGTGCTTGCAACTCCAGAAGCACTGCTCTCATCTCTAGAACACTGATGTGCAACTGAGCCTTGTGTTCTTGCCATGTACCTTGGACTGTTCTTCCCAGATAATGCCCCCCCCCCCCCTATCTGGGAAGCGTCTGTGGTCACAGTAGCAACAGGTTGTTGTGGAACAAAGGGTTTTCCGAAGGTAACATGATCGGACTGAAGCCACCACAGAAGATAACTTTTGCATGAATCTGTTAACCTTATCGGATGGGACACAGAAAGTTGTTGTAAAGACCATTGTGCAAATAGAAACCACTGAAGGATTCTCATGTGCATCCTGGCTAGAGGGACTAGAGTTATGGTTGATGCCATGGTTCCAAGAAGTGTTAGAACTACTTTCGCTTTTACCTTGCTCTTGCAAAGTAGGTCGACTATTTGTTGTCAGAGGACAGAAACTCTGTCGGGTGGAAGGCAAGCCATCATGGAGACGGTGTCTAGATCTGCGTCTATGAATGTAATACGTTGATAAGGCAACAAGGCAGATTTTTGAAAATTCACAGTTATGCCTGAGCACAAATGTTCAGTGTAGTGTCCCTGGCCTGTAGAAGTAGATGCTTGGTGGTGGCAGTTAGGAACCAGTCATCCAGGTATGGAAACACTTGGAATCCCAGGCGTCTCAGGTGAGCCGTTACTATTGCCATGCATTTGATAAACACTCTGGGGGCTGTAGTGAGACCAAAGGGCAGAGCTCAAAACTGATAATGACTGGCTCCAAGCCGGAAGAGTAGATGACTCCTTGATGCTCTGTCCATCTTTATATGGTAGTAAGCATCTTGGAGGTCTATTAACCACATCCAATCGTCTTTTGCTAAAAAGGGAAAAATTGACTGCAATGTCACCATTCGGAACTTGGACTTCTTTACAGATTCGTTTAACTTGCTGAGATCCAAAATGGGTCTCCAGTCCCCTATTCTTTTTGGTACTAAAAAGAATCTTGAGTAAGTTCAGAATTCTATTTGTTCTGTGGGGACTTCTTGGAAGACTCTCTTGTTTAGCAACTCTTGAATTCCTATGGTTGCTTGTTCCCTCTGACTGGGTGGAACATCTGGGATTCTTTTGATCTGTGGAATGGGCCGGCAAAAAGGATTGGAGTAACCTCTGGATATTATACTTTGTACCCACTTGTCTTTTGTGATATCTTGCCAGGCTTCTGGATACAAAGTTAAATCACTCCCCGACTGCCTCCAGAGAACAGCAGGCGGGCCTCCTTTCAGGAGTGCTGATAGGGTCAGCTGCGAAAGGAATCACAGTCACCCTGGTTTTGCGGGGGCCCCCGGCCACATGGGCGTCATCTACCATTACTGCCCCTGGGGAGGGGTTCACCTCGTGCATCTTGAAAATCTCCCTGGGATCTCTTGAACCACATTTTTCCACTCTTCTGGCCTTTAGGATAAGGTCCTGAAGGAACAAAAAAAGTACTCCAATGGCAGACAGAATTTTTCCTTCCTGCTTGCATCTGGTGAGTGTGTCCTTGACTTTAGGTCCAAAGACTGAGGAACCATCAAAAGGGACAATGGTAAAGATAGACTTGAAAGGTTCCGCAAAATTACACAAACACATTCAAGAGTGTCGCCTATGGGAAACTCCTAAACCCGCAGCTCTACTCACTCCATCGGCTGCACAGGAAATCAGTCTCATGGAGGAGTTGAGTATGGAATTTAAGGTGGATAGCTAAGAGGTCACTTTCTCGGAGACCCCCGCAGCTAATGAACCTTGTAGAGTATCTCCTAACTCCTTCAGGAGATCTCTTGGAAGTCTTGTAAAATGTGTGAGGTACTTCAGCGATCTGAAGGTGAAAGTCGCTGACAAGAAAACATGCTTCCCATATCTGTCCATCATTCGAGAATCCTTATTCGGCAGATGGACAGATGAGGACGTCTCAGAAAGTTCCTTCTTGGTGGCTGCTGCCACCACCATAGCATCTACAGGTACACCTTTTAAAAGAAAATCCTTATCCAAAGGTGCTGACAGGAATTTATTTGGCCTCTGAGGGACTGGCTCCATAGTGTTTGGTGACTCCCATGTCTTTCGACTAACCAAATCTATAAGCTCATCGAAAGGTGGAGACACCCAGGAGGCTGAAGGTTGAGATCCGAAGGCCTTCAGGTACACTGACTCCTCATCAGAAGGGTTAATGGGTTTCCACCTGCCCCACTGTTTTAGGATCTCAAGGATATCTTCAGAGGATGACCGTGGGGACTCTTCTGCTTCCTCAAGCTCAGTCTCAGAAGTGATGGACTCATCAGGGAGAGTCTATATGCTTCCTCTTGCATGTCTTCTTCCGAGGGGGCTCCTCAGATGGGTAGTCTGGAGAGGTCTCGGAAGAGTGGGGCTTGCCCGATAGGGCTTCCTTAGGCCCTGAATCTCTGCTGTCCTGTGGATAGGACTGTGCTGTAGCAAACGCCGGTGCTTGAGGGGAAAGAATGCCAGTATCCTTGAGTAGAGCTGTAGGAGGGAACAGCACACTCCTCACCACTTCGAAGGCCGATCCCACCCCTGACCCAAGGATACCTCCGGTTCCGAGGAAACAGAGGAAATCCCCGGCCCCAAGGCCGATGTAGTAGCTGAGCTCACCTGTGCTGACGCACCAAGGGGTAGACTCGGAACTGAAGAAACTCGGGTCCGAAAGTCCCCCCCCCCCCCAGAGCCGACTGAAGAACTACGGCTCCTAGACACTCCGGATGGCACCGATAGTGTTGGAGCAGGCAACGGTTCTGAAGAGTCCCGAAGGGGTCTCGGAACCTAAGGATATACCGCAAAGGTATCTGGCATCCCTGCTCAGAAGATCCAGCTTGGCTCAGAGGAAGAATAGTGGATGTAGTCATCTTGGATGGCTCTGAGACCAGTGGGGTCAGAGCCAAAATCAATTTAGCTAGCGCCGGCGACTTCAAAAGCCTGTGCACCTCCCTGTCCAAGTCATCATCTGATAAGCTCCTAGAGGACCTGGGTGAGACTGTAGGGGATCGAGACCTTTTAAGAACAGGGGATCTTAAGGTCAGAGATACCGGCTCTAATTCAACAGAGTGGCACCGAGAAGTAGTCTCTATCAGTTCCAAAGTCTTTGGAACCAATTGACTTGACTTGTCTGTATCAACTGTCTCCCTCGGTTCCGAAGGCAGTGGAGCTGAGGAGATAAATTTTCCAGTCGGTTTAGGTATTTTTTTTGGAAGCTCGGAATGAGCCAAGGAAGAGGATGAAGAGGAAGGTCTCTTAGATTTGTCACTAGTAGTTGGAGGCTTAGATACTGAAGAAGTTTGTAAAGCTTCATCAAAAGCAGGCTTTATTAAACCTCTTAAAATCAGTTTGTTTTTTCTCTCATGTAGCACTCGAGAGGGGAAAGAGCAACAAAAATTGGAAGATTCCTGAAGGTGAAGCCCATCAGTTATAGACATTTTCTGGGAGCATTGTTGGCATTTCTTGAACCCAGAGGGTTTGGGTTCCTAATCTCTGGATTCTTCGGACATATTGTACAGCAAGAAATTTGAACTGCAATAAGAAGTATTGACACAAAATAACCTTAAGACAATCAAACAGCAAAGACCAGTACAGGGAAAAACACAGCATTACCCTCTAAGTTAAATGGGAGCTAGGCCCTCTAACTTAAACGGACCTAGCTGAGCTAACAGGAACACACAACAAACTCTCTAACTTAAATGGGTTTACTTTTAGCTCTTTAATTCAAACAAGCTAAAAAGGAAAACACACACAAACTACTACAAAGACTGACGGGGATAGGAAAGGCCCAGAGGAAAAAGCAACGGCCAACAAACACCACCACAACAGGCGATAAACAATCCACACTAAATACTTACAGGAAGGATAAACAGCCTAAGATAGGATCTATAGCAACTCTAATAATAAGATTTTGGCAAAAAAATAACTATCAATAGAAAACTTGAAAACACTTAGCCACGGGCAAAGAAAGGGCATCCGAACTAGTCAAGCGGCAAACGAGATCTGGGGATTACTCCAATGCATGTTGGGACAGGTATTCAGCCATGAGCCTAGTGAAAGACGTCGAGCTAGTGTATTTGGCCGAGTCGGAGCTGAGGATCGGCGCCGAACCCATCCAGTAAGAAAGAAGGCGAAAAGGGCAACATAACATCAGCAGTTTCCATGTCAAAATCTTTAATTCTGTTCTAATTACACTTTTATTTGGATAGAACTAAACACAAGAAAAAATGAGGTGGATCAAATAGTGACAATGTTAATTTCTTCATCAGAAAATAAATAAACCAAAGAGGAACTGTTTTTTTTTTTTTTTTTTGGGGGGGGGGGGGGTGCTCAACAGAAAGGTTCCTCTCAAAAGGCCTTACAGAAATTGAAAAAGATAAAAGTGTGCAATTCAGCTCCAATGAAAGTTAGATACTGCCAGCAAATGTATTGTGATAGAGGAAAACTCAAACACTTGAAAAAGAGTTGTAATAAACAGACCAAGAACACTGGAACAAAAAAGGAGTCCAAGTCCCCGAAAGTTACCCATACGGAAAACAATTACGTGTACTGTACTCAGAGAAAGGCTTCTGTGCAGAGAATGAGATTCAGACAAGCCTGGGTGGGTTAAAGCATGCTAACTGTCCAACAATGTTACAGTTGAAACCATGCACTTAAACAAAGGCAGGGAAGGACTTGGTGAATTTGCCAGATGGGTGTATTATCAGATATTTGAGCACTCTTAGGAAAAGGGGGTTCTTGAATAGAAGAGGCATGTGCCCCCCCCTCATGCCACCCAAGTAATGGGGCTACCTCTTACCCACCATTCTTATGTGAATGCCTGCCCTGCAGTAAAATGGAGGGACACAAGTGTCAAATGCCTCCACTGGAGAAGAGGTGGTCTAGCTGGTGGGAGTTCTGTTACTACAGTATGGAGAGAATGGTATGGAACACCTGATTCTGTTGAACAACTTAATATTCAGGTGGTTCACAGACGCAGATTTCTGACACTGCAGATGTTCCTCCCAGAAAATGCCTACTGTTTCCTCAGGGTCTGAACTGGAGTTAAAGTTTTTATCGCCCTCAGTAACTCTTTCTGCTGTTCTTGTTAGGTCTTGTCATCCCTCTCTTCAGTGTGCCCCCCCTGTACTATATAAGACTTGGAGCTGAATGATGAGGGATATGGTAAAAGCAAAAACTGAGGTGGAAATCTTCCCCTGCCCTCTAATTCCCAGACAGTAAGAGAATGGTCTGTACTTCCCTCCCATTTAGATTCCTCCAAGGGAAAGGTAATGGGAGCCGTCAAATCTCTGGTGTGTTATCTTATGAATGCCTCTCACAGCAATCATATGTTCTATTTTTTCTGACCTTGCAACAGCAGTACATGTATTAATCTTGTTCAGATCAATATAATACTCTGTACCTCATGATCCATAAAAGGATATGAACTGCATTAAGTACATACAAAATCAAACACCCACTATGCTGACAAGGATATCTCATACCAAGTCTTCATTTAAAATCCTTATACTCTGTACTGAGTCCATCAAAACCTGAATCTTGTCATCCTGAAAAAAGTTAGTGCTACTCCCTGAAGCCTGGCTTAACAGCCCCACTCATCCAGAGGTGGATTGTTGATGGATCCCAGGGTGTGTGGAAGCCTCTAGTAAGCATTCTTTTGCCTACTTTGTTCTGACCCTGGTGTTATCTATCTTCCTGGCTTTGACTATGCTATTCATAAGCACATTTTAGCAGGTCCCTGAAATGATATCTGCTTATGAAAAAAACATTTAAACACCAATCACAAATTCTAGCTGCACTTTACATATTACAGTTGCTTTGCATTGCTTTGTTTTAAACGGCACATGTGTTTAGGCTCAAGCATTCAAATTGCTACATGTAAGACAATGACCTATCCTGGGCCCTTGATATAAAAAAAAAAAAAAAAAAATTGTAATAAACATTCTGAGAAGGAAAATGCTTTCTTCTTGTTCTTTTTGTGATAAAATGTTCCCTTCTGTTGTTTTCAGATAGTCACTATAGTCTTTTTCTACACAAGAAGCCATTTTGCTTTCAAGACAGTGACTAAAGTCAAGGAAGAAAAAGGAAGACTGTACATAGCAAGTCCTGTTTTACCATTTCTTGGCCAAAGCCATACTCTAAACAGAGCTACAGCTAATAACTCCGAGGTTCTTTGCCATTTCCCAGTCTGGTGTCCCCCTCAACTTTAAGTTGAGGAGCAGAAGGAAAAATAATTCTTCTATTCAAGGAACACAATGGTTCTCAAACTCACATTCAGTATTCAAAAACAAAAACAAGCTTTCTCTGCTTTTTAAAGCAAGTTGCTTCTTCAGTTTATAACACACATGAAGCACTAAAGTCATTAAGTCCTGACCACAAATGCAATACCTACTGCAGTAAAAAAGCAATCATCATAATTGTCCCAAACACTTCACATTCCAGGTGTCAGTCCCTTTCACTCCACCCTAGCCTAGCTAGTCCTCTTCCTAAATGAGGAAAAAGTATTTTCTGGAAGCTGGAAAACAGTTGAAAGCATTCTTTCTATCAAAACACTGGTGGAAAGAACACACTACACTTTTATGGGTGTATTTTCTTTGAAAGCAGAAGTATGTTCACTACATCTGTCTTACAATTCTCACTAGGTTGACTAAACATTTTTGTTTTAGTTATAAATAGGTGGGTTGGTCTACAAGGGCGAACTTTCTGACAATCTTCCTAAAGGATGAAAGAATGACTTGTTAAAAAAATTGAGAACATAGTTTTAGTCACATTATTCATTAACCTTAACGTTACCATTAATCCTACCCAACCACCACAATTCTCTAATACTGAAATACTTGCCTTAAAGATTCACTTGAACAAAGACAAAAGTATTAACCTAATTGTTTTATATATCCCCCCTGGGAACAATGTCTATACATTGGAGAATATACTAAACTGGCTAATGAATAACTACCCACAAGAAACTATAATTATGAGTGATGTTAACATTGATTGGTACCTATGCTCTAATGATAATAACCCCACTAACATCAACCTTCATGGTTACTCACAAACTATTACTACATCCACCAGAATGGGAAATGCTAATCAAAAAGAAAGCATTCTTGACTGGATCCTTATAAACAGTCACCCTCACACATATACGTCCGGAACTCTGCCTAATGAAATTAGTGACCACCTTATCACATATATTACTAAAAATAAACCAGACAATTCCACTGTTCCAGTCTTTAGATCTATAAGAAACAAAAAAAACTTTGACCTCATAAAATTTAAAAATGAGCTGCAATCCTGTAACTGGACACCACTCAAATATCTTCCCCTAGATGAAGCAGTAGAACATTTCAATACCACCTTCCTATCCATACTAGATACCCATGCCCCAAAAGACGATCAAAACTAAAACAAAGATTGCCCCTTGGCTCTCAACTGAATCTAAACTTAAAATAAAACTCAGAAATAAAGCTTGGAATACCTGGCGAACAACCAAAACAATCCCAGACCGTATGAAATTCCAACAACTAAGAAATGCAACGAAAAAAGCCATAGTAGCTGACAAAAAAAACTTTTATTGTTTGTTACAGAATAAGCACCAAAATAACCCTCAGAAATTCTGGGCAGGCTTGAATAACCTTCTCCACCCAGGTAAATCATCCACTCCAACTTCTGAAACAGCAATGGATAAAGACCCCATTGAAATAGCCAATACCTTCAATATGTTCTTTACAAACATTATCAAAACCTTAGCCAACCAACTATCCTCTTGTAGCCAACCGATCATGGAAACACTACCACAACCTTTAAAGACCTTCCTCCTAAAAGTGTCCCTACATCTTCAATAAGAGCCCTTTACAGAAACTTAAGCCATCTACCCCTCTGCAGACCTACTCCCAGCAGAATACCTTCAAAAGCTGCAGATGTTATTGCCTATCCAGTTTCTATCCTCATTAATCGAACTTTCTCGGAGTCAATAGTACCAACTTTATGGAAAATATCCCATGTAATACCACTCCATAAAGGAGGGACATCCACTGAACTATCTAACTATAGGCCCATAGCGTTAATGTCCCCATTAGCCAAAATTATGGAAAGATGTATGCACAAACAGCTACTCCACTATCTTATCCATAACAACCTACTAGCCAACTCCCAGCATGGTTTCAGACCCAAACACAGTACCACAACTGCCCTTCTCTCCTTCACTGACACAATAAACCATAACCGTAATGACAAGAAAGTGTCCTCTGCCTTATTTCTAGACCTATCAAAAGCATTTGATATGGTCAACCATCAACTACTCATGGAAACCTTAACAAACCTCTACCTGGATAACTTGACACTAGACTGGTTTAAAGCCTACCTCTCAGACAGGAAACAAGCAGTATTGTGGCAGAATACTCTCTCCACTTTACTACCAAATACCATTGGGGTCCCTCAAGGGTCCATTTTGGGGCCACTTCTTTTCTCGGTCTTCATTAATGACCTCCATACAGTCATTCCGAGGCCACCTGTATTCAATATGCGGACGACTCAACACTGGTTTGTTCAGATACATCTCTAGACAGACTACTAACTAAAACCCAAAATTGCTTCACCAAAATCGAAAACTGGCTATTAGGACGACAGTTAATCCTAAATCCTAAAAAAACTAAATTATTGATCTTTCAACCAACTCACAAAATCACCTTATTGATGTCTCCATAACATCCAAAAATGGTACTATCATTTCCCCAGACCCCCACACAAAATTGCTAGGAGTTACTATTGATAATAAACTGAAATTGACACACATATCAACCTGTCCATCAAAACAGTAAACAAAAAATTAGGATCGCTCTATAGAATTAAAACTTCCTAACACCAAGTACTAAAATCACCATTGCCCGAACACATTTGCTCTCCACCCTTCTTTATTCATCTGCAATATTCACCAATCTTAACAAAACCATACTTGATAAACTATCCAGCTCATATAATCATATAGCTAGATTTGCAGCAGGAACTCCATACAGGACCCATCACTGCACCAACCTCAAAAACCTAACATGGATTGAACTCCCCAACCTTGTTAGAATTACCCAACTCACTGAGGTATATAAAATTCTCAAAAACCCCGACAATTGTCCTTCACTTCAGAACCTAGTCCTTCTATACTCTAATCTTAACAGTCTACGTTCTGCAAACAGACCACTCATAAAGATGGTCAAAGCTTATAATACTGGAGGAGATGCACTCTTTCCAAACGCTGTTGGAAAAGTCTGGAACTCTCTTCCCACCAGTATTCTTTCCTCTACCTCCCTACCCCATTTCAAGAAACAACTGTTTCACCACTATCAGAAGCACTGGCTTTGCAAATGCTCATCCCCTGACTGACATTTCTTAGTCTCTATTGTCTACTTGAATTGCTCATGGTCTTCATTTTTTTATTTCCTTATATGCATTGTTAACAAATGAATTTTTGCAACCTGATTGTTTGTTTGACTTTTGACTGTTTCTCTCTCTGTAATATTATAATTTTGGAAATGTCTGTATTTTTGTATAATGATGGAGCTTTTCTCCCCGGGCCTCCGCTGAAAAAGGACATTGTATCCAGTCGGATTTTTTTCCCTGTTAACAAATGTAAAATAAAATAAATAAATAAATAAATAAAATCTCTTCAAACTAAAAAAGAAATAGGTAGACAAATGTTGAAAATATGAATGAATAACTGTAGATGTCCTTCTCTTCCGTGTTGCAGTATTCCAAACCCTTGGGTTTTCCTGTCTTGCTACCCGAAAGTCCAGCCAGCATACAAAAGCTTCTAGTCACTGCAGGGTAAGTGGGGTGACTGACATTGGTTAAGGGAACGTGGGCCATAAAAGTGACATCTGCACGTACCAGAACTCAGAACTGAGTGCCCCACTTGGACCCTAGTCCCAGGAAAACTGTACAAGTCCAGTGCCATCCAAGAAGGGACAGTTTATTGAAATAAGGAGAAAGGAGGGAGGAATGGAAGAAATACTGCAACATGGAAGAGAAGGACATCTATGGTTATGGTAAGATGTTAAACAACTATTCTATGTCCTTCTGTTCTCATGTTGGAGTTTTCCAAACCCTTGGGTGAGTGCCAAAGCTCAAACGGAAAAGAGGGTGGAGGCTGGATTTGAAAATGTGATCCAATCTATCAGGTTTGCTAAAGGTGTGGACAGAGGTCCACGTAAGCTGCCTCTAAAATCGAGGCAGTGTCTAGCCCTTTAAAAAAAAGGCCCCAGATGAAGTCATAGCCCTAGTGGAGTGTGCTTTAATCTTGTACCTAAGGCTTTTCCATGGTATGTATAACAGAAAGAAATTGCCCTGGAAATCCAGGAAAAATGGTCTGCGTTGTCACTGCTTTCCCCACAGCCCTGGGATGAAAGGAGACAAACAATTGGTCTGACTTCCTGATAGACATGGTCTTGTCAAGGTAAAACCTAAGCTGTCTGTGCACGTCAAGGGAGTGTATGACTTGCTCAATGTCATTCTGAAGATGAAGAAAGAAGGTGGGAAGGTGAATAGCTAGGTTTAAGGATAACTCATTGACCACTTTGGGCATGAAGGAAGGGATGGTCCTAAGAGTTACCCTGTCCTCCTGGAAGAGGAGGAAAGGGTGAATAACCATGAGGGCCTGTAGCTCTGACACTCTCCTGGCTGATGTCAAGGCTACCAGGAGTACTGTTTTCCAAACCCATTGTTTTAGAGAGGCCTTAGAACGTGGTTCAAAAGGGGCCACCATGAACTTCTCTAAACCATAATTTAGGTCCCATAGGGGTGGGACTGTTTTCCTGGGAGATGTAGCAATCCCTTTAGGAATAACTTTGCAGGCAACCGAGATGCCAAAGGGAGGTCCAGAGGCAGACAAGCTGAAATTGCAGCAAGGTGGGTTTTAACAGGGGAGTACGCCAACCCTGTCTACAAGAGTTCACACAGGTATGACAATACCAAGGAAACATCGCCCTGAAAAGGGTTCAACTTTCTTTGGAGACACCATATGGAGAATCTTTTTTCCATTTAGACAAAAAAGATCTCCTAGTGTTAGGTTTCCTGGCCTCCTGCAAGACTGTCAGCACATCCTCATTGTAAAGGTGTTTGGTAAATGATCAGAATTCCATCACCCAAAGAGTGAGGTTCAGGGATTGTAGGTGGGGATGGATTACTGATCCCCTGTCCTGTGTGAGAAGGTTTACTCTGTGAGGTAACTTGTGGTGATTGCCCCTGGCTAAATGCAGGAGGAGGGGGGAACCAATGCTATCCTGGCCAAAAGGGAGTCACCAAAAAGACTTTTGGTTTGTCCTGCTGGATTTTCAGTAGGACTTTCTGAAGAAGTGGGAATGCATACAGAAACACCGCCTTACAAGAGATTGAGAAGGCATCCTTTGCCCTTGCCAGAGGACTGGGTAGCCTGGTGCAAAATGATGGAGGTTGTCTGTTCAGAGGAGAAGCAAAAAGCTCTGAGGTGTACCCTATTTGTGGACTATGCCCAAGAACACATCCCTGTGGAGCATTGATTCGTGGGACTGCGACATGGACCTGCTCAAGGTGTCTGCCTGGGTGCTCTGCTCAGAAGGGATACACACTGCCTGCAGAGTGACTCCCTGTTGTGTGGCAAGCTCCCAGACTTGGAGAGCTAGTCTGCATAGCAAATAGGATTTTGGCCCCCTCTGCATGTTCACATACCACAGAACTGTAGTGTTGTCTGTGAAGAATTTTAGGGTGCCTTGCTTCAGTGTATGTTGGAAAGCTTTCAAGGCCAGAAGAATAGCTGTCTTCTCTCTGATATTGACATGTTCCTGTTTGATGGAGCTTGACCAAGTGCCCTGGACTCTTAGGGAATCCATGGCTACTCCCCATCCCAGATCTGAGGCATCCATGTATATCTCTTGTACTGGTGAAGAAGCCTGTAAAAGGAGTCCTAGGTTGGAGGTCACCTGATTCAACCACCAGAGAATCTCTTTCCTGAGACAATGTTAGAAGGGGATTATGCACTCTAGGGGGGTGACAGTGCTGTGTCCATATGGATTTTAGGTACCACTGTAACTTTCTCATGTGGAGCCTTGCCAATGGCAACATGGGAATAGTCAATTCCATATGACCTAGAATGATGTAATGGCATTGGCTGCATGTTTTACACCCCTGACGACCTGACGTCATGGAAGAAAGGACAGCAACTGACGCAGGACCCAAGACTTTGTTAATCAGGCCGACTGAGGGCAACCTGCCAGCAGATCCAAATGTAATGACTGCAACAGTGAAACACGAACATTCTGAGGTACTGCCTGGCAGTCAAGACTGTGACTTGAAGGACAGAGAAAGTCCAGTTGTGTACACTTACAATAAATGTAGATGTTCGAGTGTATTCACTGATGCAGTCATCTCATTTGGATTATCTGCTTACAGGTGGCCCTCAGTCAGCCTGATTATCAAAGTCTTGGGTCCTGCGTCGGCTGCTGTCTCATCTTCCATGATGTCAGGTAGTCAGGGGTATAAAGCATGCAGCCTAAGCCATTTTATCAGTTTTTCTTGCCCCAGATGTCAGGTGCCCCCATAATGGGAAGAAATTATATACAAGGTTACACCACCAACAATAAGCAAATACACCAGAAAGCTTTAAGCATAGTAAACAAGAAAGAGGTATAGTCAACAGACATCCGGGGGCTGGAGGGAGGGTAACCAGTACTGCAACAGTGAATACATTCGAACATCTAAATTTATCGTAAGTGTACACAACTGTACTATGTTCTTCGTGTTTCACTGTCGCAGTCATCACATTTGGGTAGATTCCAAAGGATGGGAGGAAGCAATTATATAGCATTAGGACGAGCTATAACACCCAGGAAGATTGCAGTGGCAAAGCCAGCTCTGGATTTAGAAAAAAATGGCAAGTGGTAATGCTTGGTGAAGGTATGTACAGAACTCCAGGTAGCAGCTTCTAGGATGTCTCTGGTAGGAACACCTCTCATAAAGGCTGTAGAGGTAGATGTAGCCCTGGTTGAATGTGGTCTTATCCCCTGTGGGGTAGATTTTCCATGGTGCTTATAGCAGAAATGAATGTAATGGCCTATCCACTTAGAAATGGTTTGCTTAGAAATGGTCTTCCCCTCTGCCCCTACAGCAAATGCAACCAGCAGCTGTTCAAATTTCCTGAGAGGTTTAGTCCTGTCCAAGTAAAATCTAAGTTGTCGGTGGTGCACGTCCAAGAAGTGCAGTATTCGTTCCCCTTTGTTCTGTGGATTAGAAAAGAAGGCTGGCAAATGAATGGACTGATTAAGGGCCACACTGGATACCACCTTAGGCATAACGGAAGGATTGGTCCTGAGGGACACCCTGTCCACATGAAAGATGATGAAAGGCTCCACTGCCATGAGAGCCTGCAATTCAGACACTCTTCTTGCTGAAGTGATGGCTAGAAGGAAGGCTGTTTTCCAAGAAAGGAATTTCAACTCTGCATTTGCAGCTGGCTCAAAGGAAGGGAGAGTGAGCTTTTCCAATACAAAGTTAAAGGTCCCAGGCTGGACTAGGGGCTCTCCTGGGTGGTCTTAGGTTTTTGGCCCCTCTGAGGAATTGCTTCAGCATTGGATGAGAGAAGAGGGGTGGCTCTGTATTATAATGTGCTGAAATGGCCGAGGCATGAATTTTGATGGAAGAAAAGGAAAGGCCCTTGTGAAGCATCTCAGTTAAGTATTGAAGAATATGAGGTAATTTGGGCACTGTTGTGCGCATTCCTTGAGTTTGGCTCCAGGAACAGAATCTTTTCCATTTTTCAGCATAGGATTTTCTAGTACTAGGCCTCCTTGCCTCCACAGTGACATCCATCACTTGCTTACTGAGGGATGGTAATGGAGAGATCAGGTAATTAGCCAGGCTGCAAGATTCAGAGTTTGAAGCTGTGGGTGTAGAATCTGGCCCTTGTGCTGGGACGGCAGGGCAGGGGTCTGAGGCAGGTTCCATGGTTCCAGCAGTGACACACTGCGGAAAAGGGGGTACCAGTGTTGGCGTGGCCAGTCTGGTGCAATTAGTATGGTCCTTGGTTTGTCCTGTTTGATCTTTAGTAGCACTTTGAAGAGGAGAGGCAGAGGAGGAAAGGCATAAACTGATGGGGTTTTTCCTGGTGAAGGACAGGACATCCACTTTCCAAGCTTGTCTATGAGGAGTCCTTGTGCAGAATTTGTCCAATTGGTAGTTCTGAGGGGAGGCAAACAGGTCTATCTCTGGGCTCCCCCCATTTGTTTCTCAACATGTTGAATATCTTTGGTTCCAGTTTCCACTCGTGTGGGTCCATGAGATTTCTGTTTAGGTCTGCCAGTGTATTTAGCTTGCCTGGCAGGAACTGAGCTTGTAGTTGCACTTGGTAGCTCAAGGCTGTATTCCCCAGAGCCATGGCTAGTCTGCAGAGAGGGTATGAGTGGGTTCTCCCCTGCTTCTTTATGTACCACATAACCGTGGTGTTGTCCATCTTTACCAATTATTGTCCTGGAAGAATGTGGTCCTTGAAGGCTGTCAGAGCATTCTGTACAGCTAACATTTCTTTTTGACTGATATGCAGGTGCATTTGACTCGGGTTCCATTTGCCCTGAATGCACCACCCTGCCAAGTGAGCCCACCCATGCATAGTCTGATGCGTCTGTTGTTAGGGTTTGGGCAGCAGGGGGTAGAGTGAATAGCAGTCCCTTGTTTAGGTGACTAGCCTCTGCCCACCAAATGAACTCTATATTTAGACAAGGTATGATAGGAATCATTGAGTCTAGGTGCTGAGAATGTTGCCACCATAGGCTTTTTAGATACCATTGTAGTTTCCTCATATGCAGTCTTGTATATGGAATCAGTAGAATGCAAGAGGCCATGAACCCCAGGGCTTGCAGTATTTTCCTTGCAGATAGCTGGGTCTTTGTGGCCAGTAGTTTGAAGTAGGCTGTAAAATGAACTTGTTTCTCTGGCGTGAGGTAGGCCATCTGGGAAGTTGTATTCAAGCTTGTTCCCAGGAATACAATTTTTTTGGAAGGGTACTAGATATGATTTCTCTTTGTTTATAAAGTAAACCAGAGAAGTTAGCAATTTCTTTACAAATGCCAGATGATTTAATAGTATATGTCCTGGCTTTCTGCCTGAATTAGACAATCGTCCAGATATGGGTATATTTGAATATTTATTTGCCTGCAAAATGCAATGACTGGAGCTAGGCACTTTGTGAACACCCTGGGCACAGTAGATAAGCCAAAGGGCAGTGCAGAGAACTGATAGTACATGTAGCCTGTTCTGAAGCGTAGGTATCTTCTGCAAGATTCCCTTATTGGGATGTGCAGGTAGACTTCCTTTAAATCCAGTGTTGCCAACCAGGCATTTTTTCCCAGCATAGGAAGCAGCTGATGTAGAGTTAGCATTTTGAATTTTGGGATTTCCAAAGAAGTGTTTAGGATAGACAGCTCCAGGATAAGACGCCAAGAATCGTCTTTTCTGGGTATCAGAAAAAGTCTTGAGTAGAAACCTTGCCCCCATTCTTCTCCTGGGACAGGATGAATAGCCCTGGTGCTTTGAAGAGAGAGAACTTGCTTTTGAGCCTCTGCCCACTGGTTTGTGGGTAGGGCTGGCCAACCATTTGGGGTTGGTAAGGAGTGGAAGTGGAATCTGTATCCTTAAGAAACTATATTTAAAGCCCATTTGTCTTGGGTAATGAGTTCCCAGTTTTTTACATGCAGGGCGATCTTTCTCCCTAAAGGAACAGTCAGTTGAGCAGGGCTTGGAAGGTTTAAAGTTAAGTCATTGTGACAATTTACCATAGGGGGATGTCTTACTATTTCCAGCTTTGGAAGTGGGAGCCCCCCACTACTTAGGCCTGTGAGTACCTCGGGACTGAAGCCTGTGTGTTCTTCTGGTTCTGGGTTTGGACTGAGAAGGCCTGGAAGAGGCAGGAAAGGATCAATTCCTAGAAGGCCAACGCCTACTAAATCTGGGAGGCTGTACTTGCAGGAAATCTTTAACAGTTTGCATAGATTTAGCTTTTTCCTCCATCTTTTTAAGTACTACTTCTGCTTTGTTGCTAAACAGGTGGTCTTGGTTTAAGGGGGCATCCAGTAATTTAGCTTTAACTTGATCTGGCAAAGATTGCTCCTTAAGCCAAGCATGCCTTCTAAGTACAGACCCAGTGACAGAAGCCCTGCAAGATGACTCTAATGAATCAAAACCAGACTGCAAAGTATGTTTTCCAACCTGCTCAGCAGAATGCATTAAATCCTGTAATTCTTTATTTTTCAGCACAGTCAGGAATCAACATCATTTTCTGTTTAAGCAATCCAATAACATGCTACTGATACTTTAACATATGAAACTGGCAGTTTAAGGCCCAAATGGCCAAAGTTGCAGAAGTGTATACCTTCTTACTCCATCTATCCAGGGCCCTGGAATCTCTATCAGAGGGGGTAGGGTTTTTGGCAGTAGTAGCCTTAATACCTTTGAGTCCCTGTGAAATGGTCTCAGGATCAGCAGTAGGGTTCTTAAAGAGGAACTTGTGAGAGTCAGGTACCCTGTAATACTCATCAGGTTTTCTGGGAGCTGGAGGTAAAGTGTCAGGGGCCAGGCTAGATTCCGAGAAGGCACCATCTACAATGCCCAGTACAGGAGGGATAGCTGAAGGCCTGTGTTGAGGTAGGAGCAAGAATTCCCTAAGCCTCTTTTTGGAGTCAGAGTAATCCTGGCTTTCCCAGCGGAAATGCTCCCTAAGAGTATGCAAGGTTTCACCAAAAGAGAAATCCTCTTGAGGGGAAGCAGAGGGAATGGAGTCCTCTGCATCAGAATCATCATAGGTAGATAAGGGCAACTCCTGGTCATCAGAGAAAACAGAAATTTCAAAATCCTGATCAGAAGAATTAGAAGGAAAATCAGTCCTAGGTCTCTCAGAGGGAGAAGGGTGGCTTCCCCTGATTAGAGTAACAAAGTCTTCAGCCATTTGTATCATTTGTTTTTTAGGCATAGGAGCCTGACCATGCGGTCTGGGCGTCGGTTTTCTAGGCATGGATCGAGTTTTAGGCCTCGAAGAAGAAGATGGCATCGGTTTAATATGCAAGTCAGTAGGCCTGAATACACCCTCAGAAGCCGGTGCCTGCACAGCGGCTCCGGACCCATCCAAGGTAGAGACATCCGTAGGTTCCACAGTTGAAGAAGCATCTTGCAGCATACTGGACTCCGAATGGGTTGCAGTAGAGGCCTGTGAATCTGAAGTAGCGGGTATCAGGGGCTGCGAGAGCGCCTCACTGAGTACCGGCGAACTGGCGACTAGCTTAGGAGAAGCGTCGTCGGCAGCTTTGGACCTATGCGGTCTGTCTCTGTCTTTATCTTTGCGTTTTTTCGGAATGTCAGTAGTCAGGTAGCTTACCGAAGACATTTCTGGATAATTGAACTGAGTACCAATATACTTAGATGAGAAAATGAACCGACAACGAATAGTTCGAGGATTGAATAAGGCACAAAAACGACCGAGGTACGTCGTGGTCTGGGCCAAGGCAAGGAATGCAGTACGAATTAAAATCTTTATGAGGTATCTGCTTTCCACAAGAAATACAATTGTTAACTTTTATTGACATTGGTTTAGAGCAAAAAAAAGGATCCTCAATGGGGTACTTAGCTTAGTGAAGACTTCAGATCTGAAACTAGAAAACGAAAATTTCAGGAGTCGGCTGACCAGCACTTGCGAAATGCTTCTGCTTCGGGCACCGCACGGCAAGAAAGAATGATAACATGGCATTGGCTGCACGCTTTATACCCCTGACTACCTGAAGTCATGGAAGATGAAACAGCAAACGACTCAGGACCCAAGACTCTGATAATCAGGCCGACTGAGGGCTACTTGCAAGCAGATAACCCAAATGTGATGACTGCAACAGTGAAACACGAAGAACATCAGGTACTGCCTTAAGTTTTCCACCTTTTGAGGTGGCAGAAAGGCCCTCATGCCATTTATCCTTATTCTGCATTCTAGGAATATTTGGTCCTTGGAGGAGTTTAGGTTGGACTTGGGGGTAGTTTATCTTGAAACCCAGCGCTTGTAGGATTGATATTACTGTTTGTAGATGTCTGGATCAGATCATCGTCGAAGTAAGGGAATATCTGAATACCTTGAGTCCTGCAGAAGGCAATCACTGGCGCCAAGCACTTGGTGAAGACCCTTGATGCTCTAGAATGTCTAAAGGGCAAGGCACAGAACTGAAAATGTGAGGAGCCCACAGAGAAGCGTAGGAATCTCCTGTAATTGGGCCTTATGGGGATGTGCAGGTTGGCATCCTTGATGTCCAAAGTGGCTAGGAATCCCGGAGGTAAAATCAAGGAGAAAAGGGTCTGCAGAGCGAGCATTTGTAAAATGGGTATTTTCAGGAAAAGTTTGAGGTAGAAAAGATCCAGGATTGGTCTCCAGGGACCATCCTTTCTTGGGACTAAGAAAAGTCTTGAATAGAAATCCTTTCCCTTTTCTGTCATCTGGACAGACTGAATTATTCCTTGTGCAAAAAGGCTATCTATAACTACCTGAAAAAAGGGGAGCTGCTCTTTGGGTGGCTGAGGAATACCCCTCAAGGAAGGTATTGTAATCCAGGTCATAAAATAACTCTTATCTATGATGGATAGGACCCACCTGTCTGAGGTAATGGCTTTCCAAAAAGGGAGACAGTAAGAGAAGTCTTGGGGAAAAGGGGGTGGAATGGAGAGGCTTGTTCAGTAATGTCAGACAGTCACAGACTACCTGCCCTGTCCTGAAACTGAGGCTTCTGGGCCGGAGGCTGTGCAGGCCTGGAAGGACTTCGTTGTCTCCTGGTACTCTTTCTGCCTCTGGAAGGAGGAGAAGGACCTAAATGTTTCCTAATAAATTGTGTTTTTGAGGGGTAATTCCTGTGGAATTTGGGGATAGGGGAAAAAAACAGGTGCTTCAAGTCTTGTAACTCCTTCCCCTTCTTTTGTAGAGTTTTGAATAACTCAGCCTCCTTTGTGCCAAAGAGGGCAGAGTTATCCAGAGGCACATCCAACAGTTTTGCCCTAACATTGTCACGTAAGGGCTGTAACCGTAGCCAGGAATATCTTCTCAGGACTGAGGAAGACTTAGCAGATCTGTCAGAGGCTTCAGCTGCATCACAGCTGCACCTAATGGAAGGCCTAATGACATGAAAAGACAAGGATAGAAGACTAGAAATCTGTGTCTTGGCAGAAGAGTCTGGGATCTTAGACAAAAGCTTAGTGGTTTGTCCTAAAAGGGCTAGGGCATATTTAGACATATGACTTTCATAGTTTATTGCCTTGAATGCCAGGGTAGCTGCGGTATAAACCTTTTTACCAAGGGACTCCATGGCTTTGCTGTCTTTATCTGTAAGGAGAACTGAGGTGGATGGAAGCAGTTTTGAAGGCTTATCAGCTGAAACTGATACAATGTCAGGGTCTGCTACAGGGCATTTGATAAGAAATTTGGCCCCCTCAGAGACCTTGTAAAATCTTTAGGCCTCCCGAGGGACAAGTGACTGTGAAACAGGATTCACAGAGGCTGCATTAAAAGCATCCAAAAAAGCTGGCAAGACTGGACGTATAGCAGAGGGAGCAGGAGTGCCCATATGTAAAAGTTCATAGTATCTTTTCTGAACTTCTGTCATCTCAGTGGAATCCCACTTGAAGAATTCCCTCATTCTAGAAATTGTCTCCCTAAGGGTGATATCCTCACCTGGAGGATCTGTCTCAGCAGAATCTTCCTCTGGGGAGACATAACCAAGAGGAAATGGTAACTGGGATACATATGACAAGGAACCCTCTGAAGAAGAGTCAGAGGAGTCCTCAGGTACAGGTTGAGAAATGTCTGGAGCCTGAGGCCTAGGGCTAATTACCGGGAGAGCCACTAGTGAGGATGAAGGAGTAGCAGGCCTAGACCTGCCAGTCTGGCTGGCTCTGTATAAGGGAAGAAACAGGCTTTGTTTTCTGTTTTCTTTTCAAGGAAGGCCTACAGGGCATAGGGGCCAAGGTAGGCCTAGGCTTCGCTAGCATATTCAGAACTGGAAGGACTCATCTGGGTGGCTGGTACAAGCAGAGGTTCCCCCTCAGCATTGGTAACCAATGTCTGCAATACCTCCAAGGACGTGCCTTCCGTTCTGGGTTCAGGTTCCCCCTCAGCGTTGGTAACTAATGTCTGCAATACCTCCAAGGACGTGCCTTCTGCTCTGGGTTCTGTGGGGTCCACAATGGTACCCACTGCACTCACAACAGCATCGACTGAACATTCCTCCATGCTAACATCAGCCAGATGAGGGACGTTGACTGGAGGAAGTGCAGCAATGGATTCAGGGCTATCAACTTTGGCCTTTTTCTTGGGTAGCTCAACAGGTTGACCAGACGGCCCCTCCATAGCTAAAGCTAAGCGCTTAACATGCTGACTATCTAAATAAATATTCAAGGTGTGCAGATGATTGCTTAAGGTTTTAGGGACGAATGCCTAACAGATGGAGCAGGACTTATGGTCATGTGTACGCCCTAAACAGAAGAGACAAAGCTCATAGGTGACAGCACCTACACTTTCCCTTCTTGGATGACATGAACCTAAACAGGCATGCAATGATCCAAAAGAACAAAATGTCCCCAAACAGGGTACTTATCTTTGAAAGACAATCCAACGTATGGTTGCGGCAGGAACAGCTGACATTCAACTGGTGGCAAAGAAGTTCTGTGATCTGGTATGTGCAGACTTCACTTTTATGGCCCACGTTCCCTTAACCAAAGTCCCACGTACCCTGCAGTGACTAGAAGCTTTTGTATGCTGGCCAGACGTTCAGGTAGCAAGAAAGGAAAAACCAAGAGTTTGGAATGGTGCAACATGAGAACAGGGCATCTGCAAGATGAGAACCTAACTCTAGCCTGATAAATGGAGAAATTGCAAGTAACCAAAAGTTCTCTTTAGGCTACAAATGACACTAAAATATACTGATATTATACAGACCAAAAAAATTAAAAACACTGACCTCTTCTCAGCTCGCACTTTTTTACCACACTGAGAGCAAGTGTACATGTTGTCACCTTCTAAAGTATCCTTAATAGTAACTTCATCCAGTGACTCCTGCCAGAGGAAAAGCAAAATATCACTATTCCAAGAAGTCAATCTAAAGAGAGACATACAAGATTATGCAACTTTGTGTTAACATTAGACTTTAAAAGTGATTGTAAATGCAAATTAGTAAACATTCTTACACTGTAAAAATAAATCTTTGTGCAAAGACAGCCCAACACTGTGGCACAAAAGGATGAAGCTGTCAATAAGACAAAAACAACCCGAGTTCAATTACAGGCTCAGGGGGTGGAAGAGAATGACAGAGGAGGGTAGGAGTACCAGTTTACACCAACTTGCCTATGGGGTGGGAGGGAGTGTTGTGCACAGGGCTCAAGCAGAGGATTGCATACAAACAGTGGCTGTACAACTGGGGGAATTTGAGCATGGGAATCCCAAGCCAGTGATAGTAGCTCTCATGGGACAAGTCTGAGGGAGACAGTACAGTTGTGTACACTTACCATAAATGTAGATGTTCGAGTGTATTCACTGTTGCAGTCCTTACAAAATGGGTTATCCAGCTCTCGGTAGCCCACAGTCAGCCACAATACCAAAGCCTTGGTATATGAAGTCGGCTGCCTTCGGCCGTAAACCCGATGTCAGGACTTCAGGTATAAAGGAAGACAACTGACGCCATTTCCTCAGTTTTTCTTGCCATATCTGTCAGGAGCCCCCAAGAAAGCTAGACCAAGAAAAGAAAATCCCTGGAAATATACCATCCACAAAATAAACAGATAGTCTGTGCCTTAGGAAAAAAGGAGGATGGAGGGGGGAAACCAGGACTGCAACAGTGAATACACTCGAACATCTACATTTATGTTAAGTGTACACAACTATGTTCATCGTGTTTCCCTGTTGCAGTCCTTACAAAATGGGTTGATTCCCAAAGTCCAAAGAAAAAAGGGAGGAGGAATACCCACTATTTAAGGGTTGGTAAGGATGCCCTGCAACACTGCAGTGGCAAAACCAGCCCTGGATTTAGAAAACAAAGGTAAATTGTAATGCTTTGTGAAAGTGTGAACAGAAGTCCAAGTAGCTGTTTCCAGGATGTCCTTAGTAGGTACACCTCTCAAAAAAAGCTGCTGAGATGGAAGTTGCTCTATTTGAATGGGTCCTGATACTCTGTGGAGGAACCTTGTCATGCTGCAAGTAAGAAAAATGAATACAATGGGCAATCCATTTAGAAATAGTCTGTTTAGAAATAGCTTTGCCCTGAGCTCCAGATGCAAAACTGACCAACAACTGGTCAGACTTCCGAAAGGTTTTAGTCCTGTCCAGATAACGTCAAAGCTATCTATGCACATCAAGGGCATGCAGAAGTCTTTCTCCTCTATTCTGAGGTTTAGGAAAGAAGGTAGGCAGGTACATAGATTGATTAAGAGTCAAGCTAGAAACCACCTTAGGAAGGAGTGGTTCGAACGGAAACCCTATCCACATAGATGATGATAAAAGGCTCTACTGCCATTAAGGCCTGCAGCTCAGAAACTCTTCTAGCTGAAGTAATGGCCATAAGAAAAGCAGTTTTCCAGGAAAGAAACCTTAAATCTGCTGAGGCAGCTGGTTCAAAAGGAGGCAGAGTAAGTTTCTCAAGCACAAAATTAAGATCCCAAGCAGAAGTAGGTGCCCTTCTGGGAGGTTTAAACTTGCTAACCCCCCTGAGGAACTGCTTCATCAAAGGATGTGAGAAGATGGGTTGTTCAAAGGAACAATAAGCAGAAATCGCTGAGGTATGAATCTTGATTAAAGAAAAGGAAAGCCCACCATTAAGCAAGCCTGCCAGGTAATCAAGAATAAGAGGAAGAAAGGGTTGAGAAGAGTCTTCCCCTCTAGCTTGCATCCAAATACAGAATCTTTTTCATTTATCTGCATAAGATTTCCTAGTGCTAGGCCTCCTGGCCTCACAAAGAACTTCAACCACCTGTTGAGATAGATTTAGACTATGAGCCAGGCCACCAAATGCAGAGTCTGAAGATGAGGATGCAGAAATTTTCCCTCTTCCTGAACCAAGAGATCTGGAATCAGGGGAAGATGCCAAGGCTGAGACTGTGAAGCAGTGGATACCAATGCTGTCTGGGCCAGTCTGGAGCTATTATAATGGCCCTTGTTTTTTCATCCCTTATCTTCAACAGCAATCTGGGAAGAAGAGGCAGAGGAGGGAAGGAATAAATTGAAAGCTGTGTCCAGGGGAAGGACAGAGCATCCACTCTCCAGTCTTTGTCGTGATGTTCCCTGGTGCAAAAGATTGGAAGATGGTTGTTCAGAGATAAGAAGAGATCCACCTGGGGAGAACCCCAACATTGAATGATGCGATAGAAGATGGTCTTGTTCAGTTGCCACTCATGAGGATCCAGGACCTGCCTGCTCAACCGATCTGCCAAGGTGTTGAGTCTGCCTGGAAGAAACTGAGCTATCAGATGTAGGCCCATGCAGGCTGCTACGGACCAGAGAATCATGCTTTGTCTGCACAGGGGGTAAGAGTGAGTCCCTCCCTGGTTGTTGATGTACCACAACATGACTATGGTGTTGTCTGTCCTGACTAGAAGAGTTCAAGGAGAAAGAAGATGCTTGAAAGCCAGCAAGGATTGCTGGACTGCTATCAATTAGTTCAGATTTATGTGCAGGTGAATCGGTTGGTTGCTCTAAGTCCCCTGTATGCATCTGCCATCTAGATGCGCTCCCCAAACATAGTACGAGGCATCTGTGGTGACAGCCATGCTTGCAGGAGGTGGTTGAAAAGGCAGGCCTTTGTTCTGTGAACAAGCTGTCGCCCACCAAAGAAACTCTGTCTGCAGACAGGGAATCAGAGGAAGTATGAAGTTATCCTGTGTGTGGACACCAAAGGCTCTTGAGGTACCACTGTATTTTCCTCATATGCAGTTTGGCATATGGAATCATCAGAATACATGAAGCCATGAATCCCAGGGCTTGCAGGAATAGCCTTGCAGACAGCTGGGTCATGCTTGCCAAATTCTTGGAGTAAGTCGAAAGCTGCATTTGTTTCTCTTAAGGGAGGAATACTATCTGGGCGGCTGTATTCAGACTCGCTCCCAGGAATACAAACTCCCTTGTGGGTACCATTCTTGACTTCCTTTTGTTGAGTGTGTAGCCCAAAGAGGTGAGAAGGTTCCTTACAAAATCCAAATCCTTTAGTAGTTTTTCTGGAGAGTTTGCTTGAATGAGGCAATCGTCCAAGTAAGGGTAAATTTGAATGCTTCTCCGCCTGCAAAAAGCAATGACCGGAGCCAGGCATTTTGTAAAATCTCGGAGCAGTAGATAAGCCAAAGGGCAGTGCAGAGAATTGGTAGTGTCGCTTTCCAGCTCTGAAACGAAGGTACTGCCTGCAACTCTCCCGAATTGGTATGTGCAGATAAGCTTCTTTGAGATCCAAAGTTACCAGCCAGGAATCCTTGGCCAGCATTGGCAGCAACTGCTGAAGAGTGAGCATTTTGAATTTGGGAGTCACCAGAAAAGTGTTCAGCATGGACAAGTCCAGAATGGTGTGCCAGGTGCCCCTTGTTTTGGGAACCAGAAAAAGTCTTGAGTAGAAACCTTGGCCTATCTGCAAAATTGGCAAACCTTCCCCCCAAAGGCAACCCTGGGCCGGCAGGGGGAGGGCTGAGTCAAAGAGAATGCTTACTTTGGGAAGGCTGCTTAGGACTCTCAGATTTTGAAGAGGAAGCATGCCATTGTTTAGTCTTATGAGCAGTAGAGGTCTATCCCCTAGAAGACCTATAGCCCCTAGATCTAGTACGTCCCCATTTACTGGGATCAGGAAAAGTCCAATTCTTAGAAGGGTAATGCCTACTAAAATGAGGAGGCTGAACTTGCAAAAAATCTTTAACAGTTTGCATAGATTTGGCTTTATCCTCCAATTTTTTCAAGACCTCTTCTGCTTTGTTACCAAAAAGATTGTCCATATACAAAGGTACATTCAGTAACTTAGAATTAACAAGCTCAGAAAGGGGCTGTTCCCTGAGCCAATCATGTCTTCTGATAACAGATCCAGTGGCTGCTGCCCTGCAAGAAGCCTCCAAATTGTCAAAACCACAATGTAAAGAATGTTTAATCACAAGAGTGGCAGAATTCAAAAAAATCTTGCATGTCCTTACACTCCGCCAGGGAAGGAACACTAGCAATTTTAGCCTTAATAGCCTCCAATGTATGCTGCTGAAACTTAGCATATGAAAAAGACAATGAAAAAGACAATTAAAAGACTTAATAGCAAGGGTGGCAGAGGTATACACCTTTTTTCCCCACCTGTCCAAGGCCCTAGATTCTCTATCAGAGGGAACAGGATTTTTTGCAGCTGTAGCCTTAACACCTTTAGTGCCCTGAGAAATAGTCTCTGGAAAAGCAGTAGGATTCCTAAAAAGAAACTGATGAGAATCAGGAACTCTATAATACCTGTCAGGTTTCCTAGCAGCAGGAGGAACAGAATTAGGAGTCAAAGAATTCTCCATGAAAACATCAACTACTTCCAACCCCAGAGGGATAGCCAGTGGCTTATGCTGTGGTAAATACAAGAACTCCCTAATCCTTTTCTTAGACTGAAGATAGTCCTGACTCTCCCACTTGAAATGCTCTCTAAGAGTATTCAGATTATCTCTAAAGAGGAGAGGCAGAAGGGATAGATTCTTCTGCATCAGAATCCTCAAAATCAGAATAAAGTTGAGAGTCTTCCTCTTCATCAGCAGAATTGCTGGAAACATAAGAACCTGAGGGAGACAAAACTTCAGGGGACAATTCTCTAGCCCACTTACAAGGAGGAGGTTGAGAGCCCTGGATAAAAGTCAAAAGGTCACTAGCCATTTTAATCATCTGTGATTGAGGAATTTGAGGGGAGGCTGGCGCTTGCTTTTGAGTAAATTTGTGGCTGGAAGGTCTGCTAGAAAGCAGGAGGGGACTCGGGAGGTCTAGCTACAGCGGTAGTCTGAACCAAGGCCGGTCTGGGTCTGGTCTCAGGCCGAAGAAAAGAGGCCTCAGAAGCCGGGGCATGCTTAGCAGCTCTGGATCCATCGAAGGTAGCGACTGGTGGAGGGTCAGAAGATGAAGTGGAAGCCTGCGGCATGGAGGACTCCGAAAGGGTCACAGCAGAGGCCCGTGGCTGAACATCGGCGGACTGCAGGGGCTGCAAAAGCACAGCACCTCACTGAGAACTGCTGGGCTGACGACCAACTTAACTGGAACGTCGTTGGCCAACTTGACCCTAGGCCTGTCGCAATCTTTATCCTTGCGCTTCTTATGAACATTGGAAGTCGGAAGACCAGAAGATGCCATACTGACGAACCTAGGCCAAACTCCAAAATGCTTATATAAAATTTTAGCTCTAAGGCGTATGGTACGCTGATTAAAAGAAGCACAGAGATCACAATTAGGGACGTCGTGCTCAAGGCCTAAGCAAGTGATACAGTAAGAATGAAAATCACGGTGTGGAATCTGTTTTCCACAGGCAAGAAAGTTATTAACTTTCTCTGACATTCGTTAAAGCAAGAAAAGGGGGTCACCAACGGGGTACTTAGCTGAGGTAGTCTTCAACTGACGTAGTCAGAAAACAAAAGAAGGTAATCGGCTGACTGGCACTCGTGCAAACTGCTTCTGTTTCGGGCTCCACTGTAAGGAAAACTGAGGAAATGGCATCGGCTGCCTTCCTTTATACATGATGTTGGGTTTATGGCTGAAGGCATTCTGGCCAACTGTGGGCTACGAGGAGCCAGATAACCCATTCTGTAAGGACTGCAACAGTGAAACACGATGAACATCGCACATAAGGGGGAAGTGCATGATGCCCCTGTCAGCTACCAGGGATGGGGTAAGGGCCATAACAAAGACACAGCTTTTGCCTGTATAATGGTGGCACCAAGGACTCTTCTCACCCCAGTGATGGGGAATGAATTGGCAGTGGTGGCAGCCCAGGGGTTAGCAGGCATGCAGACCAAAAATGGAAACAGAAAAAAAATAATCCTAGTGCAAAGATGAGCCTTCCACTTGGCTTTTACTTTCATGTCTTTACATCAACAGAGAGACAGTGTTCACGCTCACAATTCTTTCTCTACCAGGAGACCAAAGACAGCAATGAATGGGTCAAACTGACAATCAGACCAACGGCAGGAAAGAAATCAAAAATATATCATTACATAAATTAGATAGGGGATACACCTTTAAACATTTAGGAAAAGAACAGCTAATCTGGTAAAGGAGATGTTCTTGAAGATGTAATGCTGCAGTAGATACTTAACCTAATTATATTTGATGAAACAATTACTGGTAGCATGCAATTACTTAAGACTACAAAACAGTATCTTAGGGACAGACAAAAAAAATTAAAGTCATCTTTAGCTAGTGCTGTGGTATACAAGGATAAAGCACTGATGATAGCCCAAGTAATTCAGGTTCAATTAGCAGCTTGGGCATCTGAGGTACTGGCACAGAAGTACTGTTCTACCCATCTAGGAGGGGAGGGAAGGGTGTGCACTCAAATGCACATTGTGGTCGATCCCAGGTGGAGGATGGGGAGATGGAGGAGGCCACTGCCTTAATGGAGGGAAGTGGAGGATCCTGGTAGAGTCAATGCAGGAGACATGAAACAGCAGCGTATCCCCATCAAACATCTGTTTTAGGGCAAAAAAAAATTACTCCTCAGTAGCAATGACTCTGCCCCAGGTGCCGCAATCTCCTCACCAGCTTGATAATGGGTCAAAGTACGTCCAAGTAAGGTAGAAGAGGTGCTGGGGGCAGCTGATGGTCTGCTGCGGGGAGCAAAGGATCTCATGAAGTCTTTTCTATGCACTTCCTATAGCACTGGCTCTTTGCAACACGTATCATACAATGGTGCAATACCCTGGGGTTTGTACAAACACAAATCCTGCTTTGAAAGAAAGTGGAAGTAGACAAAAATGATGTGTTTTCTAATGTATAAAACATAGGAAAGAATGAAGCATGGTCAGGTGATTCAAAAATAACAAAATTCCACTCCATAACTGGAATTGTAATGGGTAGCATTAAAAGAGAATTACACATTTAAAAGATTATAGTTGTTGCTTTTAATGACCTCCAAACAAGGGACAAAGAGCTCTAACCAAGGAATATACAAGTCTACACTCAGGCAAGGGAAAACAAACTTTCTAGAATGAAGAACATTTTGCCAACAAGGGGTTTAAACTCTGCTGGCAGCCTAAAGGGCAAAATACTTTGTTTCCCAAGTGAGGAACATACCACTGGTGTATCTACTTGCCAGCTGCAAGCAAAACAAATTATGCTTTCAAATGCTTTAAGTATCATGCAGACACCTGAACTCAGGAACCAGATAGCCTGAAAGATCCAAGACTCAAACAGTTTGAATGGTCAGGAACAAACCTGAATAACTTAGCCCTAAAATGGCATATCTGACTGTGGTGTGTGTGTGTGTGTGTGTGTGTGTGTGTGTGTGGATATATATATATATATATATATATATATATATATATATATATATATATATATATATATATATATCTGCATACATTTGTACGTACAGACACAAGCATATACACATGAATGCATATACATGACAAAATAAGTAGTTTCAACACTTCAGTACAGGAAATGGCCATTACTCTGCTGTTTTTTTGAAAGTGGATGTGCAAAAGAAAGGAAAAAAACAGCATATTATGGCACAATGTGCATGGAAAAGGCAGAAGTATCATCATTTCCTAATAATATGAATTACATAAATGACCGAATTAAGCATAATATCACTTTCCCTACTTATTTTAAAATAGTGAGTACACTTTCACTTTAATGGCATACATAAAATATATGGTCTTATCAGATCAGATGACCTGCAAGAGGTTGTGATGCCAATCACCAACTGCAAAGGTTCATCTAAGCTCTTAAGCTCACTAGTTCACCTATAATCAGCAGTGATCAGATTTTTTGCAAACTAAAAATAATAAATAAACAACTAAATCCTTTCTGTATCATTTCTTTACTACAGATTCCTCCATGTTGGGACTAAGGCTAGGGAACAATATCCTGGCAATGGGACTCTAGTTGTTTTCTGCAAAATCCTTTGTTTATAGATGCAAAACTCCAGATGCACAAGTGCCATCAACCCAGCAGTTTATCCTCAGGCCATCCGTAAAGTCCCAACCTGCGAATCAAGACACAGATCAAACATCAGATTATCAAACAACACAAAAATACAGCTTACAGGAAATTTTCATGGATGCTGATGAAATAGAATCACTCATTCTGCAGGGGGATATTAATAAGGTACTCCCACCAGTATTTATAGTGGGTTCAAAAAGTACACTAAAAGACATCTGCTATATCATGCTACAAGGGCCATAAATGTTTGGTCCAATGTGGGAATAAATCCCAGGAAGTAAAGGAATAAGCCATATGATTGCTCCAGTCCAGAGCTCACATAAGCTGAGCAATGTGGAATAGACTTTCCAAGTTGCAGCCAATATAACAGTACTTATGAAGGCATGTATGGAGGATCAGGTGGTTGACCACAGTACAAATGTCTGAATTACAAACATTGCTGAGGCAATTAGTGGAGGAAGCCATTCCTCTTCTCCTCCTCTGGTGAAGTGGACTTTCACATCAGTATTTGTCTATGGGCAGTTGGCCAAGTAACTACAAAAGTAATGCAGTTGAAAATCCTCTTAGTAAATGTTTGATTGGCAATTTTAAGCCCGTTATGGAGCAAAGGAAATGAACTAGTCTTGTTTTTCAAAGCTTGTGTAGCTTTTCAACTGATATGAAAGTGCACCTTCAAGGTACGAAGGGGTCTTCTCTTACATGCTTTCTGCCACCACAAAGAAAGTCACTAGATTAAATTTATTTATTTATCCGGAAATTAAGACTTGGAACAAAGCCAATTTTCAGCGGAGGCCCGGGGAGAAACGCTCTAGACCCATGTCTTTGTAACTTGGGAGGAAACTGGAGCATATGGAGGAAACCCACACGAACACATGGAGGACATGCAGACTCCACACAGAAGGCACCCCAGCCAAGAATCGAACCAGAGAACCTCTTGGTGTGAGGCGACAATGCAACCACTGGACTGCTGCGCCATCCAGTGTGACCCAAAGAAACAAGCAAAATCACCAGTGTGTGTGTGTGTGTGTGTGTGTGTGTGTGGGGGGGGGGGGGGTTCACAGTCCCCTAGTGAAAAGCCATGCAAAACTCCCTACATGAAGGACTGAATCTCGAGACACTACAGGCAGAGGTGATGGCTGTCAATAAAGTACAGTTGTGTAAGATGTTATAATAACAGATGTTCAAAGAGATTACTCGGCTAAAAGAAAAAAATGGGAATGGAGTGTATGAGCATATAATAAAGAAGTGATCGATTTGAATATCTCCTATTATGATACATTTTTACACAACTATACTATGTTCATCATTAGATCACTGTTACAGTTATACTGACCTATTAGATGATTCCCAAACCTTTTTATATAGAATGGGAGTATGACAAACACACTTAACTACAGTCCAACCAGAGTTTAACAAACCTTGGAGTACTGTTCTGGCCAACCCAGTTACAACCCTGGAAAAAATCAATTTTGTTTTGTTTTGCTTTGCAAAGGTATGAATAGATGATGATCAAGTGGCTATTTCTGAAATACACTTGAAGTCAATGCATCTGAAAAAAAAATGTTCCTGAAGACTCCATAGCTCTTGCAGAAAGAGCTTTGATGTTGCCTGACAGAGACTTAGCATGAAAGAAACAGATGGCAAGGGAAGTCCATCAAGAAAAAGTTCATTTTGAAAATAGAAAACCTTGCTTTTTTCCCTTCAAATGAGATAAAACAGCTGATAAGATTATTTAAAGATTCCTGTGCCTTGAGCAAATAATATCTCATATGTTTCTCTCTCTGAATATCAAGTGAGTGCACATTTTGTTGTCATTTTGAGGACTAAAAATGCAGGAATTATACAGACCCACTTCAGTTTTAAAGCATGATTATAAAATGTTTATGTCTATACTAGTTAAGAGAATAGCAAAGGTCATGCAAACATTGATGTATATGGATCACTGTTTTTTTTGGGGGGGAAGCAAACATTTGACATCAGCACAGAACGACGATCCACAGGGAAGCAGAATGAAGAAAAAAAATCACAACTGCTCATGGGTCTTAATGCACAGAATGCATTCATTCAGTAGAGTCAGCTGGGATTTTACAAGCAGGAAATGGGTGCATTTGCACTCCCTGATAGAATAATAGGGTTAATTAAGAGCATATATGAAGGCTCGGAGGAAAAAAAATGTTTAAACAGAGGAATCAGGCAGGGATGTCTTCTTTTTATTTTATTATTTGCTTTATATTTAGAGTCACTAGCAAACAAATAAGAACTCACAACATTATTTTATTTATTATGATTTTTATTATCTATTTTTTATTTATTTATTGTGTTTTTGCTTACCAGATTTGTCTGGCTGGGCCTAATCAAAAAACCCTTTCCAGCAGAGACCCTGAGAGAAAAATTCTAACATATTATAAACATTTTTAAACACACATTCAGTAATATACATAAACACACATTATATTTTATGTTAAATCAATCTATCCATCCTTTGTTGACCCCCTTAGTCCAACTAGGCTATAAGCTTTTTTTTTTTTTTTTTCAGGGGAGACCCAAGGTGGTATTTATATTATTTGGGGAAGGTTGTCCTGGGCACCAGGGAACTTCCTCTACTATTTGCAGTAGTGGAAGAGATTGGGTGTTACATATCCTGGCTCCCTGTTTTCTGTCCAGCCATGGAGGCAGCCAGGAGAAGCAAGGAGAAACATGGCTGCTGACAACCAAGGTAAATTGTAAGTTAAATGTGTTGAAAATGCAGACAAAATGGTAGAATCACTATCAGAAATGTTTTCAGGTGATGTGGGAGCAGAGAAAATATTGTCTGCTGATGGTGAGGAGATCAGGAAGGAGATGAAACTAAATGCAATGGTGGAGATGGATTTAGAAGAAAATTTCCAGATAAACCTGTTTGAAACAGGAGAAAATAGAAGTTATGTCCTTACCATAACGTTCCATGTGGAGTGTTCATCTCGCCTTTGTTCTTACACATGGGTTCGGAGCCGATCCTCGGCTCTGTGTCGGCCGCTTGCAAGCTCTGCATCGAGAAGAAGCTCGAGACAACCTAATACCCACAATCCCCCTCTGCCTTTACCTCAGATCTAGTTTGCAAGCAAACCAGTAGTCAGAGAGAGCACACTCATGCCAATATCACATATGCACGGAAACTAAGAGTCTATATATATATATATATATATATATACATATATACACATATATATACATGTCCACTATATACACAACAACTGCAATGCAGAAGCAGAATGCCCCAGACCAGGCACCAAACTGAACGTTCTTCCTAAGGGTGGGAGGGTGGGAATGTAAGAACAAAGGCGAGATGAACACTCCACATGGAACGTTATGGTAAGGACATAACTTCTATATGTGATAGTGTTCAATCTCGCCGTTTGTTCTTACACATGGGTAGCGTCCCTAGCTCCTTGTTCCTGAGGAACTCACGGAAGGACGTTCTTGAGCACAGTGGAACCAAAGGTTGCCCTGTCCCTAGAAACCTTGTCTACCTTATAATGAGAAATGAATGTATGTGGTTTAGACCAAGTAGCAGCCGCACAAATAGCATCTAGTGGTAGGCGAGCTGCATGAGCCAGGGATGTAGACACTGACCTTGTGGAATGTCCTTTGGGTTTGTGCAAAAGAATTTGATCTGAAGAATCATAGACATAGATGATACAATCAGTTAACCACTTAGAAAGAGTTCTTTTGGTAACCGCTACTCCTTTCCTGTTATCAGCAAAGGCTACAAAAAGTTGATCAGATTTTCTGTGATCCTTTGTTCTATCCAAGTAAAACCTTAGTTGTCTGTGGACATCTAATTTGTGCAACATATACTCCATTTTGTTGGAGTGATTCTTGAAGAAAGTGGGTAATTCAATGGACTGATTAATATTGTTAATAGAACAAACTTTAGGAAGGAAGGATGAATTAGTACGAAGAGAAACTCTGTCAGAGTGAAAGATCAAATAAGGGTGCTTAATGGAGAGAGCTTGAAGTTCAGATACTCGCCTAGCGGATGTAATGGCTACCAAAAAGAGAGTCTTCCACGACAAAAATTTCAATGGGCAAGAGGAGGCTGGTTCAAAGGGGGGCAGCATTAACTTAGATAATAATAAGTTTAGACTCCAAGGTGACGTAGGAGATCTAATTGGTGGTCTAATATGAAAAGCCCCTTTCAAAAAGGCTTTACAAAGTCTGTGGGCCATAACATGAGCCCCACATTCTCCCACATGAAAATTAGAAATGGCAGCCAATTGAACTCTTAATGTGGCAGGAGAAGCACCCTGATGGAACAAGTTTTGTTAAAAACTCTAATATTTTATTCAAAGGAGCTATAACCGGGTCCACTTGCTGTGTATTCGCCCAGAATACAAAGCGCTTCCATTTACTAGTATATGTTTTAGTAGTAGAAGCTTTATGAGAAGCCACTAATATATTCTGAACTGCAGGCGAAAGGAGATCAGACCTGGCTAAGTTGGGAATTGGAGCAGCCAAGCTAGATGGAGGGACAAGAGCGAGGGGTGGGGAGCCCCTGACGAGTGAGTCAATAGATCTGGCTCTGGGTCCAGGATCCAGGGTCCCCGAATGCAGTGTGTCATGAGGAAGGGGAACCAAATTTGACGAGACCAGAATGGGGCAATGAGGATTATTGTCCTGTGTAGGTTGTTGGCTTTCTGGAGAAACTTTGAGATCAGGGGGAAGGGAGGAAATGCATACAGGAGTCCCGGGGGCCAATCGTGAATCAGTGCGTCCCTGGGGACTTCCCCTGGAGAGGGTAATAGGGCAAAGTAGCTCCTGCATTTGGCGTTCATTGGAGACGCAAACAGATCGCAGGAAGGCTGGCCCCACGTGCGAAAAATCTTTGTCGCAACTGACTGTTTTAGGGACCACTCGTGCGGTAACAGTATTGCCCTGCTCAGCCTGTCGGCTATGACGTTGGATGACCCCGGGATGTGCGTTGCTATTAGAAAGCGACCCGTGGACTCCGCCCATTGCCAGATTCTCATGGCCTCTCTGCATAGCTGATAGGACTTGGTTCCCCCTTGCTTGTTTATGTACCAGACTACCGACATGTTGTCCGTCTGAACTGCAATAGTTCCCAGAGGAAGAAGGGGAGCAAAGTGTTGCAACGCTAGAAACACTGCCCTCAACTCTAGAACATTGATGTGCAGATTGTACTCTAAATTGGTCCATTCGCCTTGGACTGTCTGTCCCTGAAAGATGCCCCCCCACCCTATCAGGGAAGCGTCCGTGGTCACCGTAGCTGTAGGTGTGGGTAGCACAAATGGTCTCCCCTTGGAAAAGTTGCAAGTCTGAAGCCACCAGTTTAGATGTGATTTGCAAGTGTTCGTTATAAGAATCTCGTGTGTTAGAGGTAGTTGTTGGAACGACCATTGTGCAAACAGTAGCCATTGTAGGACTCTCATGTGCAGTCTTCCCAAGGGTATTGCAATAAGAGAAGCTGACATGAGTCCCAAAACCTTCAGTACCAGTTTTGCTGGGGATTTCCTGGACAAGAGAAGAAGACGTATGTGAGTCTGAAGTGAAAGTATCCTTTCTGGAGGAAGTCTTAGAATTAACTGATGTGTATCTAATTCCGCTCCTATGAATAAGATACGCTGTGATGGCTGTAGTAAGGATTTTCCGAAGTTTACGGAAATTCCTAGATGAGTACACAGTTGAAGAGTGTAATCTCTGGCCTGTACTAGTTGACGCTGGGTGGTGGCAGAAAGGAGCCAGTCGCCCAGATATGGAAACACCTGGAATCCTAGGCGTCTCAAGTGAGACGCTACCACTGCCATGCATTTGGTGAAGACCCTGGGGGCTGAGGTCAGACCAAAGGGCAGGGCTCGAAACTGAAAGTGACTGGCCCCAGCCGGAAGCGCAAATGATCCCTGGATGCCCTGGCCATTTTGATGTGGTAGTATGCATCCTTCAGATCTATTGAGCACATCCAGTCATCCTTCCGTAAGAATGGAAGGATCGATTGAAGCGTGACCATTCGGAACTTTTCTTTCTTGACGAAGGTATTGAGGTCGCTTAGGTCCAGAATGGGCCTCCAGTCCCCTGTTTTCTTTGGAACTAAAAAGAACCTTGAGTAAGTCCCG
This sequence comes from Protopterus annectens, assembly GCF_019279795.1. Classification (NCBI taxonomy): domain Eukaryota; kingdom Metazoa; phylum Chordata; order Ceratodontiformes; family Protopteridae; genus Protopterus; species Protopterus annectens. The sequence goes on along the minus strand of NC_056725.1, from coordinate 544,479,356 downwards.
AATCCTCTCTGGTCCGCTGGGACTGGTTGGATGACTCTTTTCTAGCAGCTTTGAAATTTCTATAGCTGCTGGCTCTCGCAGATGGGGCGGTACATCTGGGAGTCTTTTCTTTGGAATGGGATAGGATAGAAATGGTATATTGTAACCTCTGGTAACCACGCTTTTTACCCACTTGTCTGTAGTTATGTTTTGCCAGGCCTGAGGGTATAAAGCTAAGCGACCCCCGACTGCCTCCAGAGCAGGACAGTCGGGCCTCCTCTCAGGAGTGCTGGAAAGGTTTACCAGGAGTGTATCCCTGTCACCTTGATTCTGCGGACCCCTCTGCCGCCAGGGCGGCGTCTTCCACCTCTGCCCCTCCTCTGCCTCTAGAAGGGGCATCACCCTGTGTGCCTGGGAAAGATCCTTGGGGTTTTCAAACCACATTTTTCCACCACGTTGCCCTTTGGGGTACGGTCTGGTTGGGGTGGAAAACGGACTCCGACAGCAGACAGAGTCTTTCCCTCCTGTTCACACCGGGTAAGGGTCTCCTTTACTTTGGGGCCAAAAGAGTGGCACCGTCAAATGGGGCGTTAGTAAAGGAAGACTTGAAGGCTTCCGCAATGAACATAAGCGCATCCAGGATTGTCTGCGAAGAGCAATCGCTGAAGCTGCTGCCCTACTCGAACCTTCGGCTGCGTAAGAGATCAGCCTCATGGACGAGTTCACAATAGATGTAAGGGTATTAAGTTGCGCTGTCACTTTTTCTGAGACAGCAGCATCTGTAGTACCCTGGAGGGTATCTCCCAACTCTTTGACTAGATCCCTCTGTAATCGTGTAAAGTGGGTCAAATAGTTCAGGGATCGCATGGAAAAAGCCGCTGAACTAAAAATGCGCTTCCCATACCTGTCCATCGTCCTAGAATCTTTATTAGGGGGATGGACAGATGAGGAAGATTCCGACATCTCCTTTTTCGTGGCCGCTGCCACCACCATAGCGTCTACTGGAACTCCTTTTGTCAAGTAAGTCTTGTCCTGGGGTGCAGTGATATACTTATTGGGTTTCCTAGGGACTGGTTCCACTGTGTCAGGAGCCTCCCACGCCCTTCGAGCAATAAGTTCCATTAATTCATCGAAGGGCGGAGTGACCCAGGAGGAGGAAGGGCGAGCACCAAATGCCTTCAGCAGTACTGACTCATCCTCAGAAGGGGGGAGGGACTGCCAATCACCTCTCTGCTTAAGAATCTCCAAGATGTCAGAAAAGGAGACATCTTCCGTAGGTGACTTTGGGGACCCTTCTGACTCATCCAAGTCAGTATCGGATATTAAAGATTCCTGTGGAGAATCTAAGTGTCTCCTCTTACACAATCTTTTCCTAGGGACTTCTTTGTGGGGAGCATCCGAAGAAGCCTCCAAGGAAGAGGGGGCACCCTCCAGGGGTGGCTGAGACACTGGTGCTCGGCGCTTGGATGTGGCCGTGGGTGCAGAGGAGGATAACGGCCCTTTATGGGAAGGAGAGGTTGCTTCTACTGATGTGGTTGTCTGGGTAGACAACACCTTCCTCATGAGATCGAAAGCCCCTGGGTCCCGAGTCGAAGAATCTCCCGGCTCCGAAGAAATGGGAAGAATCCCCAAGACAGGCACCGAAGGCATCGACCCCGAGGACGGAGCCGAATCGATCCGCGCCCGAGGCCCGAGGGAAGAGTCGGAACCGAAACGCCGGTTCGACTCGGCCCCGGAACCAAGGACAGATCGTCGGCTCCGAGACTCCGTGCAGGTCCGATGGAGTCGAGGTGAGAGGAACAGACCGAGAAAAGGACGGTTCTGGACCCGAGGGCTCCACAATCAGAAGATCAACCTCTTCCGGCTCCAAAGACTGGACAGGTCTCGGAGGAGGAATGGATGGAGACAATGGGAGGCCTTCAAGTTTCGACACCAACTGGGTGGAAACCGAAATAAGTTTGGATAGGGCCGAATGCTCCAATAACTTCTGCACCACACGATCCACATCGACATCGGAGAGCTTAGAAGAAGAACGGGTCGAGGGAACCGAAGACGGAGCCAACCTCAATAGAGTCGAGGGAGGGAGCTCCATCACCAGTTCCAAGACTCGAGGCTCAGGAACTGACACCAGTTGAACACTCGGCCCCAAAGTCTGTGGAACCGGTGATCTAACTTTACTCGAAGAGCTCGGAGCCGATGACTTGGGCTCCGACGTCTTCGATTCCTTCGAGAATTTGGATGCCTGGTCTGAAGCATCCAGAGCCTCCTGAAAGGAAGGTTTTAATAACCCTCTGTCCATGAGTTTCCTGCGCCTATCTGTCATGACCCTCCCACTAAAAGAGTGACAAATTGAACAGTCCTCTTGTAAGTGGAGAGGGCCAAGGCAGTAGACACAGGAACTATGGTTGTCAGTAACTGACATTTTTTGGCCACACTGGCAACGCTTAAAGCCTGATTTAATTTTCTCAGACATCTTACAGGTAAGAGAAAAAGTCAAGTCCAGTAGAGAGACAAATCCAATAGAAAAAAGTCGAATCCGATATAAAGTCAGTCCGGTTTGTCAAATTTAAGTAAGGGGTGGAAGGCCCCGAAAAACTCTAACCAGTTTAATTAAACTTAACGGTACCGAGAATTTCTACCTTACACACACACACATACACTATGTCTACCAAAAAGTACTTTTAGAACAATTTTTTTCTGAAATATAACAAAAATAAAGTTATATCTTATCTTAAGTTGCTCGAGCTAGATCCCAGTGATGCGAACGCAGCAGCGGCAAACTAGATCTGAGGTAAAGGCAGAGGGGGATTGTGGGTATTAGGTTGTCTCGAGCTTCTTCTCGATGCAGAGCTTGCAAGCGGCCGACACGGAGCCGATCCTCGGCTCCGGACCCATGTGTAAGAACAAACGGCGAGATTGAACACTATCACATAATATGTTACTTTAACCATCCAGTCAGGAGGGTTGCTGGATGTGTATCTGGAGGAGCTAGTTAACCAGGGTGAGTCAGAAAGTGAAACTGCTATATCCTGGAGTGACATTATGGAAAAAAACATAAGAGGGAGAAAGAGAGAAGAAGAGAGAGCCATAGAAGGTTCCAAAAAAAGTTCTATATTCAAATGGTGAAAGAAGAAGCTAAGGAGAAGACAGAGATGGAGGAAGTAAAGAAAAAATATGTTGTTTGGGTGAGCATTTAAAAAGATAAAGGCCTGGAAAGATATGAGGTATGGGACAATGTTTATTGCACCTCTAGGAGTAAAAGCTGAAGAGGTGGTAGCTTTCCTTTTAATTAATTTACTTTTTGTGATTTGTTTTTTGAAACTGGCCAGCATATGGGGCCTATGAAAAAAGAAATCAGACTTTCCATGGTCAGAAGAATCTTGATTCAGTTTAGAAGTGAAGTGGAAGCAAAAAAACTGAGAGAATATTTGCTGACAATATGTAAAGAAGTGGTGGACACTAGTAAAAATCTATGATGAAAAAGGATTACGGAGTGAGGGCTGAGAATGTGGAATAATTTCACAAATGGAAAATGACAATATGATACACATACCTAGTATTATTAATGTGCATAGCAATAGAGGTTTCGTAAAGTACAGAGGACAACAAAAGACTTGTCATTTTTATGGAAAATGTGATAATTTAATTAATGAATGCGACAAAAAGATGTTATTTATCTGGTCAGACAAGTCATAATGCAAGGAAATGTGAAGTAAAATGTAAGAAATGTGGCAATACAGAACATTCATGGTCAGAATGTGAGGTAGAAATACAAGAAAATGAAATTATGCAAGAAAAAGAGAAATGAATGCTATACAAGAACGCACAATACAACAGGAAAAAAAAAACTGAAATGGTATTTAAATTTAATGGGAAAAACAAAGAGAAAGAAAGAGAGAGAGGCAGATGAAACAAGTGAAGAAGAGTCAGAATGGTATATCGTAAAACGCAAGAGAAATACATTAGGAAAGAGTCAAAGAAAGAAAAAAATATTTAAAAATATAACGGTAAAAGAAAATATAATGGCAAGAGAGAATAAGAAAGGTAAGGGATAAGAAGCTTATTCTAATAACTGCTTGATAAAGCTAAAAATATTAGCTTTGCATGTGAACGTATGAAGAATATTAAGAAAAGCATTAGTATTTTATAATGTTGTGCTTCAGTAGATGCTCAAGTAATATTGTTAGAAGACATTAGAATGCTAACAGAAGAAGAAAGGGTACAAACAGAAAACTATGGCATGGTAATGTTATTTGGAATATACACAAAGAAATATGTGCAGGTATATGTATACTATGCCAAGAAAATATTAAAATATTAGATATTACAATAGTAGAAGTGAGGAGAATAACATTAGTAGACGTAAGATGGAAAAGGTATATGGACTCGTAACTTTACATGCATGTGTGATAAAAAGGAGAGAACAATGTTTAGAAGTATACCTAATTATGTCTGTGTTAACATTGATATAATAGTGACAGGAAACTTTAACTGTAATTTTAGAAATAAAAAGAAGAGTTGTGATGTTAAAATGGTCACTGAAATTATGAAAAATGAAAAAATTAAAAATATGGGAAAATAAACACTGGACTTACAAAACAAATGAAATTAAGGTAGAATCTGATTATTTTTTTATATCAGAATGCCTATATAAAAGAAATACAAAAAAAGTATTTTTAAAATGTATAGAAATGAAAAGGAAAAAAAATGGACAATAAGGGAAGTAACTGATGATATTATTAATAAAAAAGTGGAAACAAAAATCATGATAGGTGAGGTCAGTAAAAAACATTATGGGGAATTTTACAAGCATACAACATAAGTGAAGAAATATTACAAGTAATTAAATCAATATCTGAAAAGAATTATGTGAAACTGAATTTGAACAGTTCGACTGGGGAAGATTTAAAAATACAGTGTGGTATAAAACAAGGATGTCCTGCAAGCAGTATGATCTTTGCTATACTCATGAACACAGTGGTAATGAAAATTAATAAAATGTCAAGTAAGGCAGAATATAGAATGATACAGGAGATACAGTTACCAATAATGTATACTTATGTTGATGATATTGTAGTAATAGCAAAAAATAAAGTCTGGATGGAAAAAAGTAAAAAAAAAAATGGATTACACGGTTGAAGAAAATTGATTTAAGCATAAATAAAGAGAAAAGCAAAGGATTTGGGTATGAAGGTATTATAGGAGGTATGGAATATAATGAAAAAAGTATAGACATTTTAGGAACAGTATTTGGAAGTACAAAATACAAAAGAACAATGGGATATAGTTATTAAAGGAATCAAAGACATGATCACATTCTGGAAGACATACAGGTTTTCATACAAAAAGAAAACACATTTAATAAACACCATAATACTAAGTAAAATAGCTTATATTGCAGATGTTTATATGATGACAATGAAATATGAAAAAGAAATTATGCAAATTTTTTTTCATTTATTTGGGGTCAAGACTGAACCTGGTTAAGAGGGGAATTTTACATATGAAAGATGAACAAGGGGGATTGGGGCCAATAAATCAGATTGTGCATGCACCTTCTTTATGTATGTTTAAAGCACTAAAAGGAATAATGAAAAATAATAAATATTTGACAGAAACAATAATGTACTGTAAATACAGAGACATCTGAAAAAAAATGGAAATAAAAAAATAAGTAAAAGTGTTATTAAAGAAGAAATGAAAGAATTTTACAGTACAACTGTACTGTGGAAATTAAAAAAAAAAACAATGTGATAGAATGATATGTTAACATTATGATATCCTTTTATTTGGTGGAGCCATGGAAAGAGCTGGGGATAAATAAGAAAGCAATAACGATGAAATACACAAATTACAAAAGAATTAAAAAATGAAATAACTTTTTGTGGAGGTTGTCTGTAGGAAACTTACCGGGGGGCGCAAATATGCCATACGAGAAAACAGGATAGAATAAGTAATACATGTAAAGAATTGGAACGTGAGAAAATTCAAAAACTGTGGAAAGAAGTATGTAAACTTGATTTGATTAAAAGTTATTTAAATTTTGAAATGTTAAACATAGACATGACTGAGTACGGGTTGCATAAGATAAGATCCCAGAATGAAGCTAAGAAAATGGACACAGTCATACTCTACATAACATGGTCTATATGGAATGAAAGACTTAATGAAATCACATACAACAGAAAATGGACACTGACAAAAATATTGGAAAAATATGGTTTTGGTTGTGGGTAAAAGTAGGAGGAAATACTTAAAATGGAAATATTAATATACTGAATTATGTTAAAATGTGTAAATATGTAAAAATATGAACTGTATACATGTATACAAATAAAAAGACCTACTTGCTAATGTGAGTGGGACCCACTTTGGAGGAGCATTTCCTGTTTCTGTTTCAGGCATGGAGGAGGCCTGGGGGAAACAGGGAGGCAGATGGAGAGAGGAGGAGATGATGGAGTAGTGAAAGAAATGAAGGAGAAAGCAAATACTGATACCAGAGTAAGTGTGCAGGATTCTAAGGAAATGCCTCAAAGAAACTTGTTTGATGGGGATGAATCAGCAAATGATGGATGTATAATTACAACCCTCTAGTCAAGAGGGTTGTGGGATGATTTACTTAAAAAAATGGTACAGAGAAAGCCAGAAAATGAAGATGCTTCCTGGGGGGCATCATGGAGAAAATACAAAAGAAGGATGCAGAGACAATCATGAAGGGCA